>NC_056631.2:117362553-117706424 GCF_002870075.4 Lactuca sativa
ATAGTGGGATAATGCTTCATGGATTGTCAAATTGGGCTAAAAACCCATAAGATGCTCCATGGATGCTCCATGGTATATTTGAACCCATGGATCCAAGGAAATGGAAATCCATGACAATTAGGGTTTACCCTAATTGTCACTAACAATATAAGCATCTTATTGTTGACAAAAATTGGCCACTATGTGTGAGAATGAAGGGCTAGCCGATTTCTTGAAGTGTGTATGTTCTCTCAAGTTATTGATTTGGTGCTATGTGAACCATTTGAGGTGTCACACTTGGGGCACTAGGCACTCAAGCTTCATGAAGACATTCTACATCAAAGAGGTATGTAATTCTAACTTGATATATTCATATGAATCAATGTTATTATGTTAGTTAGGATGAATACCTTGGAAAGTTCATATTTGCATGTATAATAGAGAAAACATAGATCCAAGGTATTTAGGGTTGCGTGTACACTTAGGAGTGTTAGAATGCTCAAAACCAAACAGTGATATCAGAGCCTAGGGCTGTTTTTGATTATACTTGATGCCAACTGATTTTTCAAAGCCAAGAATCTGTTAGAGCATGAACTTGACGAGTTCCATGAAGAACTCGACGAGTTTGGCCTCCAGACAGCATATCTTCGTGTTTTTTGGCTGGAATTGGACTAAGAACATTACCATAAGCTGTTTTTGAACTTATAAACTTGTTTTTTTTTTATGTGGTAATGTTCATGCTAATCCAATTTCAAAGATAATTGTCAATAGATTCATGTTTTGTATTACTTTAAAAGTTATGCTAATTACATGAAAAAGTTTGATGTAAATTATCTTTGTTCATATGAGTTGCTTAGATTAATAGATAAGTTAATTGATTATTTGTTTTCGATCCATTTTAATCTAAGAGATGATTCTAAAATGTGTTTGTGTAACTTGTCCTCAAGTTACATGAAAGGTCACATTTAAGTTTGTTAAAACTCATAAAAGATGGCAAAGGTTACAAAATGAAGAGTCTTGTTCTCATTAAATGGTTTTATGACTCCATAACTTGTCCTCAAGTTATGGAGGTTCAAGAGTCACTCCATTAAGACAATGCGGTATGGGCCAACAACGAGAAGCAACCAGATAATGTGGCACATGAAAACGCCGTCGTGACGGGGGGAACACCGCCCCCCCTTCTCGTTTCTTCTCGTCATGGCACTTCTCGTGCTCGTCACAACATATTGAAACGAGAATCAGAACCAATCAAAATCATTTTTCTTCCTTTTCTCTCTTTCTCTCTCTACCTTTTTCTACCTCTTAACATGTTATGACATTGGAACACCACCCCCTCTTCTTGTTGCTTCTTGTCATAACACCACTTCATGTTGCCCATACCATATGCTCTAAGTAATAAAATGTGTAACCTAAATTAAATCCATAAGTTACAAAATAAAGAAGAAGAGTTACATTCTTTAATAGTTTAAAGTCTTCCATAACTTGTCCTCAAGTTATGGAACTTGAAGAGTTTTTGGATTAAAACTACTTTAAACACATAAGTTATGGAATTAATTAGTTTTGAATATTTTCAAAACTTGCCCTCAAGTTTTGGAATTTGAAAAGTTTTCTCTTATGAATACCTTAATTCCAAGTTCAGCCCTTAGAATTTTAGAAGTTAAAATTCAACCATTATACTTTATAATATTATAAGTTAATAATATATATATGTATAAGAACAAGTCAGTCTTACCATTAGTAGGCCTCATTCACGAAGTCGGTCTATAAGGGGGTATAAGGTTACTGTCTATAAAATGGCAGTTTAATGGGTGTCCACTCTCACCCACCGCTTCCTTGACTGGTGGAGGGTCGTTAGCCGAACGGGTAGGACAAGGACTATAATTCTCCCTTCATTGAAAGTATTAATGATAAATACTAAGTAACTAAACATTTATAAATCCCCAATATTAGTTACTTAGGAAAAATGTGAATAAGGTGCTAATCCATGAAATTACACTTTACACTTTGTTTAAGTCAGTTAGTGGAGCGTGTGTGGTTAACCGGCACACTAATTTTTATTTAACAAGGTAGGCAAAGGGTAACTTAATGTTTATCATAGTATCGATGGAGCGTGTGTGGTTAACCGGCACATAGATTGAGGGGTAAACACATAAGAGTACCAAGTAATTTGCATGGTTACTTAACACCTTATTTTGTGATCCTCGGCATCCCAGTCACAAAACCTGAAGGGCACGCTCGAGATTGAAACATGCCATTGAACAGTTCAATGAATCTCAAAAGATCTAGGAGTTTGAAATCCAAGTAAAACCTAATTAAATTATTTTGTTTTCATGGTGGAAATTGGTGAATCGTTATTCACCTACCTTCAAATATTCTATAGCTTGGATACGACATCCCTCTTCCAAGTTATAAAAGTATTATGTTGGGTCCTAGCCTTAATATTTCATATTAGGTGTTATATTAGGGACTTTAAATCAACTATCTTGAATATCTCCCAAAAGATGTCTAGTCCAAACTTCTATGATCTTCCCAAATCTCTTGGAACTTCACTTCCTCCACCTCCTCCAATTATTCTCCCTAACCCACAAGTTCTTGAAAAGTTTAAGGTCACTCAAGCCCTATTGGCAAGCAAAGGTGTATGTGTGATCACATCTTGGAGATGTAGTCACATATTGACAAGCCAGGAGAGTTGGGTGTCAAAGTCTTGAGAAAGTTGGTGGCTCAACTACTTTCTAAGTCACATAGTGAGTTCCTTTGGGGCTCCTATGAGACAGACTATGACAAGACCCTTAATGATCTTATCTATTTGCTAAGATGAACTTCCAAAACTTTATGGACATTGACAATGATGACATTGGATATCCGGTAAAGCTCTCTCTTCCCGATGGAAATGGATCATCCATAGTTAACTCGGTTGACCAAATGGTAAAGAGAAAGGCTAAGTTTGAGATAGTCCCATTATCAAGGGTCCATTGCCAAAGGAAGGGGCATTGGTTGCGAAGCTACCAAATTTACCTAAGGATGTTAAACTCAATAAGTTTGACTCTACTTTAGGTAAAGTCCATTGTCTAACTCTATTAAGTTCCTACTTGGAGATTCTTATTACATGATGTGACTGGGTCACATGTTGGTGGTTAATAATCAAAGGAAAAGTGTAGAAACTTAAAAGAAGTATATGCAGATTTTGATTGTGAAGATGGATTTCACTCGCATGGTTCGGTGATTAGAATTTTTGGGCTGTTACTTAAGAGTTATGATATATATATATATATATATATGTATATATATATATATATATATATATATATATATATATATATATATATATATTGCTTAGGAATAGATAACAACAAGTTTTCATATGGATTGTAAGGATAAGTTTTTCCGCGAAGTTTTAAAATAAAAGGTAAATCTTTTGATTTTAGTTATTTTATGTATCCTTACAATGGCGTTTGTGGAAAATTGTTGCTTATAAGATTCCACTGATAGCAATATTGGGAACTGAATTTGATTCTCTAATTTGTGGTAATGTCTAAATTTACCAAATAAGGAAAGATTCTCATCACCCAAGGTTTCAATTGGACCAAGATTTGGAATCATGCAAGTTGTATAGCATGATGGATGAGAACTTTCAAGCATTGGAAAATTTAAGACTAACTACTTGTTCACATGGATGTGTGAGTCAAGTAAAGGACTAAGGGATCAAGTACACATTCTTGGGCACTGGTTAAGTCCACCACAAAAGATCGATAAGACTATTCGTCATAATTTACTAAAGCTCGATAAATATGGTTATACTTACAAGCTTAAGTGTAATTCAGAGACATTGGAAAAGGTTCCAATGTATGACAGAGCGAATAAGAAGAATCAACTTAGGCTGAAAGATAAAAGTTTCTCAAATCTGAAAAGATGGGAGAGTACTTTAGTATCATGTTTTAAGACCATCTTAATGATTTTGAGACCTTATCACAATTCATCCTCTAAGTGGATTCTGATAGTTAAGAAGAGGAGTTATGAATTGTTGAAGTGGTTAAATCAAGAAGATGAGTCATACTTCGTTCCAAAAACAATTCTTAGAGTTATACTCTAAAATTTTAACTTGAGTGACATGTCTTATAGAAGGTTTAAAACAATTGTCAAATGTAAGAGTAAAAGTTTTCTACTTTTGTACATTTGAAATTGGTAAGTTGTGATGTTTTGGATAAAACTAGACCAAGTAAGGCCAATTGTGTGAAGTGTTTGTCTTGATTAGAATCCACACTATCTCTTGAATATCTGACAAGAAAGTCTTATATGTCAAGAGGACAGTGGGAGTCTTAAAGGTCTTGAAAGTCTCAAGAACTAATCAAGAATAAAACCTGAAGTTCTTCACTAGCACACGACTTGAGGTTTATAACCTATCATGTTGACATATTTCTGTTTCTGTGCCCATTCCTGTTAAAGTAGGCTTTGCATGAGTTCTTAGAGTTCTCAATTGGTTGAATATCAACTTGGAAGAAATAGCAGGCCCTTGAGCTGCCAGGTGGCAAGAATTTAAGATTGCACAAGTTCAGTCCATATGAATTTGGAATTGTCACTAATATTGTCTTGTGATTATGGTTTTGACAAAAATTCACATGGAAAGGAACACATATACCATAAAATCTAAGGGTCATAAGGTTTCTCTCCAATTCATGAAAATGATGGTGAGGAAACACTTCCACCAAGTAGATTTGAAGCAAGTGGCAAAGGTCTAAACAATCGAGACTATGATTACGACATCCATTTTCATAGTTCTTAAAATTGTTTAGACACACATGTGAGCTATCTAAGATAAGGCGTATGACATTGATAAAGTTTTATCAAAGCAATCTAGTATCATAAATCTGAACTTTGGTAAGAAAGTCAATAAAGTATTGATTTCTAGAAGTCTCGCTGATTTCTGAGTACATGTCAAAGCTAGTGGGAGCATAAGTGTTATGCTAATAATCATCATGTTAGTGGGACATTGATAATTATGATAAAGGATGCAAGTTAGCAATGTTAAATATAGAAATCAAAAGGTTTAAATTGGGAAATAATTGTTTAACTATAATTAAGGGAGAGGAAATTATACTTCATCTCAAATCTAAAAGCTTAGATTGAGGTTTTAATCGTATTTAGTCAAGTATATATATGAATGTTATGTTGCAATGGCTCAGCATAAGAAAATTCTATATATGGGTCCATTATTTGCGTTCTAAAATTCGATTATGATTACGACATCCCTTTTCATAATCTGAATTATGAGAACTTGGCAAATTGAAATAGAAATATTATAGCAAAAGACTGGTTTAGTCTTTATGTAAGACATGTGCTATATTCATCCTTTCTGAAATTTTCCAAATGCCTGGGGCATTAAGAAGGGAAAAGGTCTAGAATTGGATATGACTAAAGTGATTAAGCAATTGTCGAGGACAATCTAAGGTTTACCAAAGATTGGTTGCTCAGGGACAGTTGGAAGTATAGTGTTAGTTGTTGGAAGGACCATATTGACATATTCTAAAAAAAGGCAACTCTTGTTCAGAAGTGATAGTCAAAAGGGGAATATAGAAATGGTCCCATAGGTGAAAGTTGCTCAATAAATTTGTGTAAGATTAGGAAACTTAATGCAAGAAGGATGTTTCCAAGGAGTTGATCTCCTTTGGAATGCTCTATACTGTTTGTTGTCAAGTCTTTGTGACTTTGTGCATAATCATTACAAGAGGATCAATGTATATAACTTTAGAATCTAACAGATTTCAGTAAATGACATGAATTTGGAATTCTTGCATTTGCAGTAAGGATTTGGGACTGTGAAATGAGAATCATTGGAGTTATATTCAATTGGTATATTTCGCAAAAGTAAAGATCATAAACAAACATAGTATGCATACTTGGTGTGTGACATGACTAGTGTTTAGAAAACATAGTGTACATGCTTGGAGCATGGAACAACTATTGTTTTTAATTCAAGTATAAAGTTGATAGTTGAAATAGTATGCAATGAATAATGTGTAATCATATGGTGATAAATAAAAGGTGTTTTATTTATATACATAATTTCTGAGACCATATTGGATTCAATTATTCTTGTGTTTCATTTTGCATGTTTTGACTTCCAGAATAACTAGGTCGTTCTTCCTAAATGATTAAGTTATTCAAACCATCCACAGTCATTAATACGTTGGAAGTAGGTATTAAGGCAAGACTGTCATGAATTGGGTTTGTTGATGTCCAAGGTATGGGACATAGCCAAGAGGTGCTACAACATTCATGAGTGCTCATAAGTTCTGAGTATTGGATTCAACCCATGCTCATTTGAATCACTTCATGGATTTTATCACGAGTGATCATGAGACGATAATATCTTATATTATTCAAACCTAGATATATGAGTTGTTACTATGAGTTGGTTATATATTGATTGCACGAAAACACATTGGTAACTCGATGTTGTAAAACGTGCCTTTGTGTATGATTCAACAAGTAGTAGAACAAGCCATATGAGTCTAAGTTTATCCATTGCTTTTACCTTCGGGATAAAAGCGATATCTGTGGGCCCCTCGATGATTTGGTGATGACAAATGTAAGTGCTCGGCCAGGCCTGGACTGATTTGATTTGTTCAATTAGTTAGTCGTCATAAATCGGAAATCGGGAAACAACAAATAGACGGTGAGAATGATTATAATCCATGTCGCAGTCCATATGATATCTAGAATGGATGAATATATGATCCCTTATCTAATGGAAAAGTCATTGACAAAGGTCACAGATCATCGACAAGGTTAGAGTTCGACAGAAGCTTTTGAGAGCTACGATTGCCATTCGGTTCTTGAAGTCATACTTGCAATAATAGTTTTAGACTTATCCAAGTGGGAGACTGTTGGGTTAATGTCTAAGTCCATAACTACAACTGGTAAGACTTAACCCAACCCGACATGGTCCATTTGGGTTGCATGACATAATGCATTTGGATAGACTATAATGAGAGAAATAACACTTAAGGTTTGTTAATATATTATAAGTTCTAATATATTAATAAGATTATTTAATTAGTGTTGATCAAGAATTAATTTAGGATTAATTAAGTGATCAAAAGAAGACTAATTAAATATATGAGTTGATTGTGTAAATCATCCATACTTGTATAGTGGGCTAATGCTTCATGGATTGTCAAGTTGGGCTAAAACCCATAAGATGCTCCATGGTATATTTGAACCCATGGATCCAAGGAAATGGAAAGCCATGACAATTAGGGTTTACCCTAAGTGTCACTAACTATATAAGCATCTTATTGTTGATAAAAATCGGCCACTATGTGTGAGAATGAAGGGTTTGCCGATTTCATGAAGTGTGTATGTTCTCTCAAGTTATTCCAAGTGTATTTGGTGTTGTGTGAACCATTTGAGGTGTCACACTTGGGGCACTAGGCACTCAAGCTTCATGAAGACATTCTACATCAAAGAGGTATGTAATTCTAACTTGATATATTCATATGAATCAATGTTATTATATTAGTTATGATGAATACCTTGGAAAGTTCATATTTGCATGTATAATAGAGAATAAATAGATCCAAGGTATTTAGGGTTGCATGTACACTTAGGAGTGTCAGAATGCTCAAAACCCAACAAAGAACAGCGAGGAACAGTCTGATGAATAGCTGATCAATACTCTGCTCCAAAATACCGGCTGAACCCAAATCCTTGCTCAAAACATTACCCATTCTAAATTAATAACATTTTTGTTGGGTTTTGAGCATTCTAACACTCCTAAGTGTACATGCAACCCTAAATACCTTGGATCTATGTTTTCTCTATTATACATACAAATATGAACATCCAACGTATTATCCTAATCTAGCATACAAAACAATGAATATAACAAGATAGAATACATACCTTTTTGATGTAGAATGTCTTCATGAAGCTTGAATTCCTAGTGCATCAAGTGTGACACCTCAAATGGTTCACACAACACCAAATACACTTGGAATGACTTGAGAGAATTCTACAACTCATGAAATCGGCTAGCTCTTCTTTTACACACACTAGTGGCCGATTTTGGTGAATAATATGATGCTTATATAGTGTGTTACAATTAGGGTTACACCATGTAAGCCCTAATTGTCATGACCTTTCATTTCCATGACCCATGGGTTATGTAACCTCCATGGAGCATCCATGGAGTATCCTATGGGTTTAACCCAACTTGATTATCCATGGAGCTTTGGCCCACTATATAAGTTATGGATGATTTGCACAATGAACCCATATATTTAATTAGTCTTCTTTTGATCACATAATTAATTCTAAATTAATTATTGATCAATACTAATTAAATATTATTATTCTTATTATTAATATACTAGAACTTATAATATATTAATAACCATAAGTGTCTTATTTCTCTCATTTAGTCTATCCAAGTGCATGATGCCATGTAACCCAAATGGACCATGTCGGGTCGGGTCAAGTCTTACCAATTATAGTTATGGACTTAGACATTAATCCAACAGTCTCCCACTTGGATAAGTCTAAAACTATTATTGTGTATGACTTCAAGAACCGACTGGCAATCGTAGCTCTCAAAAGCTTCTGTTGAACTCTGACCTTGTAGATGAACTCTGACCTTTGTCAATGATTTCTCCATTAAATAAGGGATCATATATTCCTCCATTCTAGATATCATATAGACTGAGACATGGATTATAATCATTCTCTTTGTCCATTTGTTGTTTCCCGATTTCAGATTTATGACGACTGACTAATTGAACAAATCAAATCAGTCCTGGCCCGACCGAGCACTTCCATTTGTCATCATCAAATCGTCGAGGGGCCCATAAATATCGCTTTTTTCCCGAAGGTAAAAGGAATGGATAAACTTCGACTCATATGGCTTGTTCTACTACTTGTTGAATCATACACAAAGGCATGTTTTATAACATCGAGTTACCAATGCGTTTTCGTGCAATCAATGTACTATCAACTCATAGTAACAACTCATATCTCTAGGTTTGAAGAATATAAGATATTATCGTCTCATGATCACTGGTGATAAAATCCATGAAATGATTCCAATGAGCGCGGGTTGAATCCAATACTCAGAACTTATGAGCACTCATGAGTGTTGTAGCACAACTTTGTCCACCAACTTGGACCTCTACATGCCAACCCATGACAGTCTTGATTCATATCTACTTCCAACATATGACCGACTGTGGAGAGTTTGAATAACTTAGTCATCCAGAACAATGACCTAGTCATTCAGGAAGTCAAAACATGCAAAGTGAAACACAATAATAATCGAATTCAATATGGTCTCAGAACTTACGAATATAAATAAAACACCTTTTATTTATCACCATATGATTACACATTATTCATTATATATTGTTTCAGCTGTCAACTTTATTCTTGAATTAAAACAATAGTTGTCCCATGCTCCAAGCATGTACATTATGTTTTCTAAACACTAGTCATGCCACACACTAAGTATGGATACTATGTTTGTCTATGATCTTTACTTTGTGAATTAGATCAATTGAACATAACTCCAATGATCCTCTTTTCATAGTCCCAAATCCTTACTACAAATGCAAGAATTCCAAATTCATGCCATTTACTGAAATCTGTTAGATTCTAAACTTATATGCATAGATCCTCTTGTAATGATTATGCATAAAGTCGCAAAGACTTGACAATAAACATTACAGAGCATTCCAAAGGAGATTGAATTTTTTCTAACATTGAAACATTTCCATATTCCATTTTGACTATCACTTCTGAAAAAGAGTTGCCTCCTTACAAATTATGTCAATATGGTCCTTCCAGAATTATCATTATACTTCCAACTGTCCTTGAGCAACCAATCTTTGGTAAACCTTAGATTGTCCTCGAAAATTGTTTAATCCTTTTAGCCATATCCAATTCTAGACCTTTTCCCTTCTTAATGCCCCAAGCATTTGGAAAATTTTAGAACGGATGAATATAGCACATGTAATCGATCCTATATCTAAAGCATATGGGACACGATTCATGATGTCTCACATAAAGACTAAACCAGTCTTTTGCTATAATATTTCAATTTCAATTTGCCAAGTTCTCATAATTCAGATTATGAAAAGGGATGCCGTAATCATAATCGAATTTTAGAACGCAAATAATGGACCCATATACAGAATTTCCTTATGTTGAGCCATTCCAACATGAAATTCATATATATTTCCTTGCCTAAATACGATTAAAACCTCAATCTAAGCTTTTAGATTTGAGATGAAGTATAATTTCCTCTCCCTTAATTATAGCAAAACAACTCTTTCCCAATTGAAACTTTTCTTTTCTATAATTAACATTGCTAACTTGCAACCTTTATCAGAATTATAATGCTCCCACTAACATGATGATTATTAGCATAACACTTATGCTTCCACTAGCTTTGACATGTACTCAGAAACCAGCTGGACTTCTAGAAATCAATACTTTATTGACTTTCTTACCAAAGTTCAGATTTCTGATACTAGATTGTTTTGATAAAACTTTATCAAAATAATACACCTCTCTTAGATAGCTCACATGTGTGTCTAAACAATTTTAGAACTATGAAAAGGGATGCCGTAATCATATTCTCAATTGTTTAGACCTTTGCCACTTCTCAGAAGTCCATGTTAGTGTGCCGGTAAACCACACATGCTCCACTAACGACTTTGAGAATGCAAATATCACAATTGCTATCTAGCTAAAATCTACATAGTGAAAGTGTTTCCTCACCATCATTTTTGATGAATCGGAGAGAAACCTTATGACACTTAGATTTAATAGTGTATGTGTTCTTATCCATGTGAATTTGTCAAAACCATAATCACAAGACAAGGTTAGCGACAAATCCAAACTCATATGGATTAAACTTGTGTAATCTTAAATTCTTGCCATCTGGCAGCTCAAGGGCCTGTCATTGCTTCCAAGTTGTTGTGCAACCAATTGAGAACTCTCAGAACTCCTATGCAAAGCCAACTTGAATAGGCATAAAAATTTCAACATGATAGGTTATAAACCTCAAGTCGTATGCTAGTGAAGGACTTTAGGTTTTATTCTTGATTAAGTCTTGAAACTTTCAAGAGCATTAAGACTCCCACTATCCTCTTGACATATAAGACTCTCTTGTCAAATATTCAAGAGATAGTGTGGATTCTAATCAAGACAAACACTTCACACAATTGGCCTTAGTTGGTCTTGTTTTATCCAAAACATCACAACCTACCAATTTCAAATGTCCAGGAGTAGAAAACTTTTACTCTTACATTTGACAAGTGTTTTAAACCTTCTTTAAGACATGTCACTCAAGTTACAATTTTAGAGTATAACTCTAAGACTTGTATTGGAACGAAGTATTACTCATCTTCTTGATTTAACCACTTCAACAATTCATAACTCCTCTTCTTAACTATCAGAATGCACTTAGAGGATGAATTGTGATAAGGTCTCTAAATCATTAAGATGATCATATAACATGATACTAAAGTACTCTCCCATCTTTTCAGACTTGAGTAACTTTTATCTTTCTGCCATACTTTGATTCTTCTTATTCGTTCTGTCTCACATTGAAACTTCTCCAATGCTACAGACTTATACTTAAACTTATAAGTATAACCATATTTACTGAACTTAAGTAAATCATGATGAATAGTCTTTTTGATCTTTTGTGGTGGACTTGACCAGTGCACAAGAATGTGTACTCGATCCCTTAGTCCTTTCCTTATTCACATAAGGAATTAGTCTTAATTTTCCAAGCTGAAAGTTCTCATTCATCATACTATACAACTTGCATGATTCCAAGTTTCAGTCTAATTGAACCTTGGGTGATAAGAATCTTTCCTTATATGGTAATATTAAACACTACCACAACCGAAAGAATCAAATCCATTTTTCCAATATTGTTATAAGTGGAATCTTATAAGCAACAACTTTTCACAAATGTCATTGTAAGGATACTTAAAATAAATAAAATCAAAACCTTTTTCTTTTATTTTAAAACTTTGCGGAAAAACTTATCCTTACAATCCATATGAAAACCTTGTTGTTATCTATTCCTAAGCAATATAAATATCATAACTCTTAAGTAATAGCCCAAAATTCTGATCACCGAACCATGCGATTGAAATCCATCTTCGCGAGCATGTACTTAATAGAGTTAGACAATGAACTTTACTTGAATTAGAGCCAAACTTATTGACTTTAACATCCTTAGGTAAATTTGGCAGTTTCGCAACCAACGCCCCTTCCTTTGGCAATAGTTACCTATGGACCCTTAATAATGGGACTATCTTAGACTTAGCCTCTCTTTTTACCATTTGGTCAACCGAGTTGACTATGGCCGATCCCTTTCCATTGGGAAGAGAGAGATTTACTGGATATCCAATGTTATTATTGTCAATGTCCACAAGTTTTAGGAAGTTGATTTTAGCAAACAGATAAGATCATTAAGGGTCTTGTCATAGTTTGTTTCATAGGAGTCCCAAAGGAACTCACTATGTGACTTTGAAAGTGATTGAACCACCAACTTTCACAAGACTTTGACACCCAACTCTCCCGACTTGTCAATATGTGACTACATCTCCAAGATGTGATCACACATAGACCTTTGCTTGCCAATAGGGCTTGAGTGACCTTAAACTTTTGAAGAACTTGTGGGTTAGGGAGAATAATTGGAGGAGGTGAAAGAAGTATGATTTCCATGGGACATCATCTTCATTTAGGAAAGCTTGTTTCAAGAGATTTGGGAAGATCATAAATGTCTAAACCAGACATCTTTTTGGGAGATATTCAAGATAGTAGATTTGAAGTCCTTAATATGACACCCAATATGAAATATTAAGGCTAGAACCCAACACAATACTTTTATAGCTTGGAAGAGGGATGCCGTAATCCAAGCTATAAAATATTTGAAGTTAGGTGAATGACGATTCACCAATTTCCACCAAGATAAACGAAATATATTATTAGGTTTTAATTGGTTTTGAAACTCCTAGATCTTTGAGATTCATTGAACTTTTCAATGGCATGTTTCAATCTTGAGTGTGCCCTTCAAGTTTTGTGACTTGGATGCCGAGGATCACAAAACAAGGTGTGAAGTAACCATGCAAATATATTGGGTACCCTTAATATTTACCCCTTAATCGATGTGCCGGTTAACCACACACGCTCCACCGATACTATGATAAATATTAAGTTACCCTTTGCCTACCTTGTTAAGTCCAGGTTAGTGTGCCGGTTAACCACACACGCTCCACTAACTGACTTAAACAAAGTGCAAAGTGTAATTTCATGGATTAGCACCTTATTCACATTTTTCCTAAGTAACTAAGATTGGGGATTTATAAAAGGTTTAGTTACTTAGTATTTATCATTAATACTTTTAATGAAGGGAGAATTATAGTCCTTGTCCTACCCATTCGGCTAACGACCCTCCACCAGTCAAGGAAGCGGTGGGTGAGAGTGGACACCCATTAAACTGCCATTTTATAGGCAGTAACCTTATACCCCGCTTATAGACCGGCTTTGTGAATGAGGCCTACTAACGGTAAGACTGACTTTACTCTTATATATATATATATATATATATATATATATATATATATATATAAATATTATTAACTTATAATATTATGAAGTATAAGGGTTGAATTTTAACGTTTAAAATTCTAAAGGGCTAACTTGGAATTAAAGTATTCATAAGAGAAAACTTCTCAAACTCCAAAACTTGAGGGCATGTTTTGAAAATATTCAAAACTAATTAATTCCATAACTTATGTGTTTAAAGTAGTTTTAATCCAAAAACTCTTCAAGTTCCATAACTTGAGGACAAGTTATGGAAGACTTTAAACTAATAAAAGAATGTAACCTTTTCTTTATTTGTAACATATGGAATTAATTAAGGTTACACATTTTAATGATTTAATGAAGTGAATCTTGAACCTCCATAACTTGAGGACAAGTTATGGAGTCATCAAGGCATTCAATGAAAACAAGACTCTTCATTTTTGTAACCTATGTTAAATTTTATGAGTTTTAAGATTCATAAATGTGACTTTTAAGTAACATAAACACATTTTATGAACTTCTTTTGGATTAATTTGGATTAAAACCAACTATCACCTCATTTTTTTCATTAATCTAAATTCGCTCATAAAACAAGGTAACACAAAAAATTTTTGGTGATCCATAACTTATTCTTACGTTATGGAATTCTTTAATACATTAACACCAAATTTTGTAACTCCATAAAAACTTTGAATTAATTTTTTTTAAAACCTTTTCATATCCATAACTTATGGAGGTTTCAAAAAATAAAACTCTTTAGATCAAACTTTTACAGCTAATAAAATAATCATATCATTTTATATTTTACTAAATTTGACCTAATTCAACTCATATAGCAAATTATTCAAATTTTACAAATAATTAGTTTTTCACAAGAACAAGTAATTATCTTAAAATTTGACAAACTTCATGTTTTTTTTCTTTTTTTCAACTTTGAAAATAAAATATTTGCATCATTATAACATAAAACAACCCGTGCGTCTGATACCACTGTTGGGTTTTGAGCATTCTAACACTCCTAAGTGTACATGCAACCCTAAATACCTTGGATCTATGTTTCTCTATTATACATACAAATATGAACATCCAACGTATTATCCTAATCTAGCATACAAAACAATGAATACAACAAGATAGAATACATACCTCTTTGATGTATAATGTCTTCATGAAGCTTGAGTGCCTAGTGCCTCAAGTGTGACACCTCAAATGGTTCACACAACACCAAATACACTTGGAATGACTTGAGAGTATTCTACAACTCATGAAATCGGCTAGCTCTTCTTTTACACACACTAGTGGATGATTTATTGAGCCATGGGATTCTTTTATATGGTGGCTATTGGGGTTACACCGTGTAACTCATGACTTTACCCATTCCTTATGCTCCATGGATTTTAACCTCCATGGAGTATCCATGGGTCACCCCATGGACTTAGTCCAACATAAGGAATCTTGGATCACAAGCCCACATATATAAGAATGAATGATTTGCACAATGAACCCATATATTTAATTAGTCTTCTTTTGATCACATAATTAATTCTAAATTAATTCTTGATCAATACTAATTAAATATTATTATTCTTATTATTAATATACTACAACTTATAATATATTAATAACCATAAGTGTCTCATTTCTCTCATTTAGTCTATCCAAGTGCATGATGCCATGCAACCCAAATGGACCATGCCGGGACGGGTCAAGTCTTACCAATTATAGTTATGGACTTAGACATTAATCCAACAATTTTCCCAAAATAAACTTGGTCAAAACAGGTCAAAATCAGCAAGTCAACCGAGTCAACCCAGCCAAGTCAACTCGGTCATGTTAACTCAGGGCTCGTACCTAGGGCGTACTTCGGATGTGTGACAACCGTCAATTTCTGGTCTAGTCAAAGTCAAATAAATTCAACGAGTCAAACCGGTAAACTCAACTAGTGGTTGTATGATAGGACTCACTTTATGTTTACTAATGTACAAACTCTCTATCTTAATACAAAGTATCACTCAGAAGTTTCATAAGTTCAGAAATTCTAAACCCTAACCAGGGTGAGTGATGTAACAACTCGATGAAGCACTATTAACACTCATAACAAGGCAAAATGGGGTTTTCAAACCTTGCATTACGAAGCCAAACACTAATAAGAGCCACCGACCAAATCTCTTTAAATCTCTCCCAGTCTATCTTTATCTCTCCCAATATCTCTCAAACTCTTGGTAGTAAAAATCACATTTTCCAACGTTTATATGAACATCCATGCCATCCCGAACCTTCCCTTGATCGAAAACAACTTAAAAACGAAAGAAAGAAGTCAAAAAGAGGGTTGAAGGTTCGCAGGGTACTGTTCACCTGCGAACCCTGGTGTGCCTTCGTGTCCCTTCCCTTTTCAGGTTCGTTTTCGAGTGAGGAGTTCGTGTCTAACCAGGAAGATCCACACCCCAGCCCTCGGACCGAAGCCTCCTCTTGCGTCGGAACCTTTCACTTGGCAAATCGAGGACACTCGCTTCTACTCGCCCAAGTTCGCTTTTCATTGACCAGGTTCTCCCCGAACTCCTTCGCACCGAGCCTCACCTTCGCAAACGAACCCTCTCAAACCGAACCCTCCTCTCTCATGTGAACCGTGTCAGACCGAAACCTCCCCTGCCAAGAACCTTCTCGGCTGCGAGCCTTCCCTTTGGAGGTTCGCATCCACTTCTCGGTTTTTGGCCGGTTTCGCATTTTAAGCACGTTTTCTATGATTTTAACATGGGAATTTCACCAAATTCGTATTCTCATCATTTTAAACCCTCCAAACTCATATTTTATCCCCATCTTGAAAATTTATTATCTATAAATCATATCTTTTGTTCAAGATCACACACAAAGGTTTGTTGACTTTTCCTATAAAGCTATGACACCAAGCCATCCCCATATCAACTTTATGTCACTATTCACATCCTACCTAGTCAAATCAATATATTTCTTCAATACTCTATTAGATCTTCTCTTGACCAAATCAACTCAATAAATTTTTAATCTTCACCTATAAAACCTTATTTACATCCTCCAAAAACAAACTTTTCTCTCTCACTCTCTGGAAGTCAAACTTTCCCCATGAAGTCTCGAGCTCTTTCCCCCACTCTTGGTAATTTCTTTATTTTAATCCTAAATATTCTACATTCCTTCACATAGATCATGATAATTTACACAAATATTCACATATTTGTTCTTAGGATCTTAAAATCATCAAGCATCCTTCAAGTGTTCTTGACTTGAAACTCTTCATCTTCAACCTTCCATTCTTCAAGAAATCATAGAAGGTGAGTTCATACCCCTATCTTTTCTTGTTTTCTTCAAGTTTTAAGGGGGAGAATACAAGTTACATCACCATAAACATATTCTAGTACAACCAACAACTTATCTTAAACTTAATATTTTTCAAAATTGTTCGATATGCATTTAGTTCAGATTTATACCTTTATAATGACTACTTGCACACATTCAAATGATTTTTCTATATTTTATGGCGATTTTTACAAAACCACCTATCATTTCTGAAACCATTTCGCACTAGTCTGTGAATATGGACATTTTCACACTGGTTAGAGACGTCTAAAAATCATAATAAAAATTATTAACAAACTAGACATATTTTATAAACTCTCAGAGTTTACGGATCTAGTTTTCAACTTAAAGTGATTTTCTATGATTTTTCTAAAAATGGTGACAGAAAAGTTAAAACTAGTAAAATAGTTATAAATTCATTAACACTTTGTAACATGTTGAGCAAAGTATATAACCACATTTAGCTACATCTTAATCGTATTTCATGTCAGTTATCTTCATGAAACAGAATTAGACATTCATCATAAGGATCTTTCATTCATTACAAACATATATGTTAACCTATAATAGGTATAGTTTATGGTTTGTTACACTACAAATACACTATGAAAGGTTTCCAATACACTACAAAAAAGGGGTTTTCATTTACTACAAACATACGGGATAAACTATAATAGGTATAGTTTATGGTACATTAACACTACAAACATACTAAGGAAGGTTCCATTTACACTACAAAAAGGATTTTTAATCACACTACATGTAAACTCGTTGAATCAAATTTGTGAGACATCACTTCATTGTACCCTTTAGGGTACTGTTTAAAGTCTTGTATTATAACCATAGTCTCATGTAGGGAGAGTGTGATACTCGTATATAGATCTATATTGGTACTGACAATCCCGCACCTAAGCTGCATGCAACTGCTAGACCGGCAGGTATGGGGTGACAAATGTCAAAACATTCCGATGCCCGAAGTACATCGTAACAGGCTTACTATGTCAATTGAACGGTTATAATAACTCTAAAAGGTCATTATTTTGTGGTTTGGGCTAGGCAATCTTTTGTATAAGTCTTGTTAAATTCTTGGTCATGTTTTACTTGTTTTGTAAGAGTTTACGGTTGAGCTAGTGTGTATGGCCGTAAACAGGTTTACGGGCATAAACCTGTTTACGACCAACTTCCCCCTATATATAGGGCTTGTCAGTGTCTTGTCAGATTGTTGACGAATCATAGAGTCTCTTAGTGTTTACGGCCCCAAGATGTATCAGACGTTCATTTGATATAAAACATGTGCATGCTTGGATTTATCTGTCTTCCACTACATTCTTTGTTTGATCGATTGATATATGTTTGATCACTATTCGGATTCTCAGTTTTAGGGACCATACAATTGGTATCAGAGCAAGTCGGTGTCAAAACAAATTTCTATCGTGTTCACGGTTAAAAGATTTTCAGGTTCTTCATCATTCAAGGCGTGATTCTACGTTTTCATAGCTAAAGGGACGTTACAAGCTTGTGTTTTGCCTTTTTCTAGAAGTTTTCGGTTTTCACTGTTGAAGGGAGTATGGCCGTAAACTCTCTCTACAGCTGTAAACAGCTAATTTGCATAAGCCGTAAACTAAACTGACCGAAAACTCCTTTACGGCCGTAAACAAGCTTCCAGTCGTAAACACCCCCAGCCGTATTCAAGCTTACAGCCGTAAACTCTTGGCCGTAAACAGTCTTCTCGATTTAATTTTCGTTTAATTCTTAGTTCTTCAAGTTCATAATAAAAATTAATTAAAAGAATTATAAAATTAAAATGGACTCACAAAACTCCACAATTCATCATGAACTGGATTCCATAATAGGAACAACCACTCGTATTCCTCATCGGTTATCTGCTAAAGGTTTCCCAGAAAGGAAATATCGGATGGAGAAATATATCAAAATGAAGGACCACAAGGTTTGGCGAAGCATTCTGAAAGGACCTGTTAGGATCACCTTAACTCTAGAAAATGGAACAGTTGTTGATAAAGATATTGAAGACTATACTGATCAAGATTTTGCGAAGGTTGAAGAGCAAGAAAGAGCTCTTGCTACAACCACTATGGCTCTTTCACCAGATATTACTTAGGGTTTTTGGGAATATACATCTGCCAAAGCTCTATGGGAGGCATTAATTGAAGTCTATGAAGGAAATGAAGGCATGAAAGAAAGTCTCCAGGATATGTTGTTGAGACAGAAGTTCAATATGTTTAATTATATCTTGGGAGAATCTCTTGAAGCTCAACGGCATAGGTTCATTACTCTCACAACTGAGATAAATTCTGCAGGAATATTGGTTACCAAATCCGAAATCAACAAGAAGCTTCTCAATTCTCTGCCTATGACATGGGATATGAATGTTGCTATTATCAAGAAAACAAAGGATCTCAATCGTCTTAGTCTAGCTGAAACCATGGCAATAATTAAAGCTTGTGATTTGGATGACAAGCAAAGACAAATCAATCATGTCAATTCGTACTCCACTGCTAATCTTGGAATACAATTGAATAGTGCTTTCTCATCATCCACATCACCTCAAGCCCAACCAGTTGTTGCTCCCCAATCATCATCATATGTTATGCAAGGTGCTCAAAGTCCAGTATCTTATCCACAAGTTGCTTCTTCATCAAAGACATTTGCTTCTGGTTCAGCTCCAATCTCTGCTTCAAATCTTCTGCCGAGAATGACGAAAATTTGGCTCTTGCAACTGGTCTTGTCAATTGTTATAATGCTTTTGTAGCAGGCGAGCTACCTCCTCAATTGTCTTTTGCTGATTTGGATCTAATTCATCCTGAAGATGTTGACGAAATGGATATAACTTGGCAAATCGCTATGGTAGTGTTATGGGAAAAAAAATTCTCCAAAAAGACTGGCAAAATTAACTAGGGTATGAATGCAGAAAAGAAGGTGGGGTTCAACAAAGGCAAACCCCGATGCTTTAACTGTCATGAACCTGGACATTTTTCCAGAGATTGCCCAAAACTCGACAAAAGAGAGAGCAACGAAAGAACAATGGTGCCAATAAGTAACCATAGGGGAGCTACAACTAGTAGTCAAACTGCAAATCTTGTTGTGGTAGAACAGTCATTTGACTGGGATGACCAAATTCAGGCTCTAAACATCTCAGAACCTGAAAATACGCATCTTGCGCAGATCAATGACAATGAAGAACAAGAAGCTGAGATGGACCTAGAAGAGGAAACGATGGCACTCCAGTTTGTAATCATGGTTCAAAGTACCCCATAGCCTGCAAAGCCAAAGGTCAGTGAAAATATTTTCTCTCAATCTTGTATAAATACCATCAAATTTTTGCATGATCAAATTAAAATAATAAAGAGAGAGAATGAGGACTTGAAATATGAGGGGTACTAACTTAAAAAAGGCCAGAAACCGTTAAAAGAACAACTAGAGGCCAAGACTAGTGATTTTGATAGATTGCAAGAAGAGTATAGCAACAAATGTGTCAACTACAAATATCTTAAGAAAGAACTTGAAGTTGTAACTGCAGAGATTGACACATTGAAGACTCGTTTTTGCAAATGCTGAATTTCACTTTAAAAAGTTTGATGTGTCAATTGAAAAGGTTGCAAGAATAATTAAACACCAAATGAAATGGAAGGACCAGAAACAAGTAGGAATAGGTTATGAGAGTGTCCCTCCCCCATTCAATCACAATTATCTTGCTTATCCATTAACTCAAGCTGAGATTGACCGTGAACCATTTATGGTTTATGGTAAATCAGCTGTTGAACAGACAACAAATTGTAGTGCTAGGAATTTAGATACTAACGTTCCTACTTCCGATGCAGATTTATCAGTAAGCCAAGAAAAGCAGTAGAATGGAAGAATTGAATCTGATAATAATTGTGTGTCGAAATTTGGTGTTCCTTTTTCAAAAAATTATGAATTTTTTTTTAGATGTTAAGACTGATATTTTGCTTAGGGATAATGTGGTGTCAAACATTAAAACTTATGATGATTGTGGTGTTATTTTGTGAATTCTATAAATTTGAATCTGTCACTAGCACTTCCTCCTCATCTTTGCCTGTCACACAACCTGAATTATGCACCTGCACTTATGGAAATAATCGGAAGATCAATAAGAGCATGAAAACTGTTAAAACCAGTACCAAATCTTCTAAAAATAAACAAATTTGTTTTAACTGTGGTACTGCTGGTCATATCGCTCGAAATTGTTCCAACCAAATGTTTGTGCATTTTCCAACACCAAGGAAAGAAAATGAGTCTCGAGGAAGGTCTTTAAATAGAAAGTCCTCAAGATCTCGTCTTCGTGAAGATGATTGGAAAATTCATAATAATGGAAAAAGGGAAAATGCTAAATAGAACAAACAGGTTTTATATAAATTTTCTACAGGTGCTTTGTCGAAATCGACCATGGGTAAGCCAAGGTCAATTTCGTCAAAGGGTGCGTCTGGATCTTTGACTACTTGTAGCCGAAAATCTAAGTGCTCAAAGAAGAAGAAAACTGTTCTTAATTCACCTGTAAATATTTCAAAACCTAACTACAAATGGGTGCCCAAATTTATAATCGCCCAATCATCGTCTTCCTATGAAAATGTATCTGATGTAAAGTTACAAAAACAAAATGATAAATATGTGAACATCACGGATAGACCCAGGAATATAATGACCTAGGTTCCCAAAACTAAATAAATCTCACTCATTGTGCAGGAACAACTACGGAGGAATGCCACCAGACCTTGGTATGTCGATGGTGGTTGTTCCAGGCACATGACAGGAGACATATGCCAACTATACAACATTCAGAACTTTAATGGGGGATATGTTTCCTTTGCAGGAGGAGATGGCGGAAAAATCACTCAGAAAGGAACTGTTTCAAATGGAGTGCTGAGTTTCGAGAATGTCAATTATGCGTCATAGTTAAAGCATAGCTTGTTAAGTGTCTCTCAAATCTGTGACAAGGACTATTCAACACATTTCACAGATAAAGAATGTCTAATTCTGAAGCCAAGCATTGTTATCCCAGATGAGTGGATCCTTGTTAAATCCAAACGGGACGGTAATGCATACATTATTGACATGAACAATAATCTTCCTGAACAAGTCACTTGCCTCTTCTCAAAGGTTGCAGAGCACAATGCTATGTTGTGGCATCGAAGAATCGGACATGCCAACGCAAAGAAGTTGAATCGACTTGCTAAAAATGAAATAGTACGTGGGCTTCCTATCAAAGACTTCATCACATTTGAAAAGTGTGTGGCATGCGCTTAAGGAAAACATCACAGAAAGCCACATCTACCCAAACATGTCAATTCAATCAGACAGGTGCTCCAATTATTGTTGGATTAGTGTCTAAGTCCATGACTATTTTGGTATGTACTTGACCCGATGGTGCATGGTCCTTTTGGGTTGCCTTCACCAAAGCAACTTGATAGGATGAATTATGGAGAGAAAGGATTAATTATGATTTATTAATATATTATGGGAATAATATATTAAAGGAGAAATCATATTGTTTAATTAATATTAGTCAAGAATTAATAAGAATTAAGTTTGTGACTAAAGGAGATTAATTAAACTTAAGGAACTGGAATTGTAATTATAAGATAATTGCAATTGGGCTATGGATTGCCTTATATTATAAGGATGGACGAATTCTATGGAAAACCCATTGGAAATCGTCCAAGCCTTTAAGGAAAGGAGTCCATGGGTTGTTTAGGGCTTAAGCATCAAATTTAGGGTTTCCTTGTTAGATAACCCTAATAGTCTCACTATATATAGAGCCCTTATGCCCCGAAAACATAAAAAAAAGCTTCCTTCTAGGGTTTCCACACGTTTTGGGCAGCCTCCTTCTCTTCTCTTCTTCATCCTCTTGCTCTTGGTGTTTGTGAACCATTAGATGAGTGACATTTGTGACTCTAAGCTTTCTAAAGTCATTACAAGGAGGATTGGTGATTGTTATTGCTACATAACAATCAAGGTATGATCTAAACCCTAATTATATGTTATATTGATTATCATATGCTAGATTTAGGGTTTATAGTCTTGGATAAATTGCATGTACAATAGAGAAACCTAGATCCAAGCATTAGGGTTTGTATGAGCACATAGGATGTTCTTATGACCAAAACCCATCAGTGGTATCAGAGCCTTGATTGGTTGCTATTGTATTGATGCCTTGTTAATTTGTTCATGCTTGAAAAATTCGATTTTTGTGAGCCTGCCTAATGGACTCGGCAAGTCCCATTGTGGACTCGGCGAGTAGGCCCCTACTCGGCGACTCCATATGGGTACTCAGCGAGTTCATGCGTCAGAAAGAGGGGTTTTCGGGATTTCTTCCTGTTTTTCTCATGGATACTCGCCTTATCTGCTTTAGATCATTAAAATCCAATTTTATTCATAATTTTGAGTATATCCTTGATAAAACACAAGATAATTACCAATTGATTAGATAATAACTTCCTTATATGATTAAAGTTGATTATTTGTATTAATTGGGTAACTTATTTTGCAAGAAACTGAAATTAGGTCAAATATTGATAATGATGATATTAATTATTTAATTTATATTATTTGTTATTTGATCCTTATGTTATGAAAAGTTTCATTTTTTTTCTCTTTAGGTTTTATAGTTTAAATTTATACTCAAAAGTTTAGTTTTGAAATTTAAATAGTTGAAACCCTAATGTTTTGAAAAGGTTTCAAAACTTGCCCTCATGTTTTGGAATTTAAATTTTTATTTTGATCTTTATTTAAATTCTAAACCCTAAGTTTTTGAAATGTTTCAAAACTTGTCCTCAAGTTTTGGAATTTAAAAGTTGATTAAAAGCTTAATCTAGGAATGTTAAATTCTAAAACCCTAGTATTGTTTTGAAAAGATCAAATCACACCCTTATGGTTTTATTAATTAATTAAGGTGTATAATTAAAAGAGGTTTAATAAATCCATAAAAGTTTTGGTTTACATTTAATTGAATTAAAAGTATAATCGTTAAATTTGACAACCTAGTATTTTAAAAGTGTAAAATACACCCTATACTATATATAACATTACAAGTCTAACATTATATATATGTATGAGTAAAATTTAGTCTTACCGTTAGTAGGCCTCATTCACGAAGCTGGTCTATAAGGGGTGTTTAAGGAAATTGCCTATAAAATGGCGATTGAATGGGTATCCACTCTTACCCACCGCACTCTTGACTAGTGGAGGGTTGTTAGCCGAACAGGTAGGATACAACAAAACCTTCCATTATAAGTATAATGAAGTACTAATGTAACTAAATGTTTTACAAATTCCTAATCTTAGTTACTTAGGCAAAAGTGAATTGATGTAATTCCATGAAATTACACTTTGTGCCCTTGCGAAGACGTTAGTGGAGCGTGTGTGGTTTACCGGCACACTAAATGGTTATAAGCAAAGGTGGCAATGGGAGACTCAATGTTTGTCATAGTTCGGTGGAGCGTGTGTGGTTTACCGGCACATCGAATAGGTGACTGTAACATGTGAGGGCACCATGTAAGTTTGCATGGTTATTCACACCCGCTTTGTGATCCTCGGCATCCCAGTCACAAACAAGAGGGGCATATCGAGATTTAAACATGCCATTGAAATGTTCAATGAATCTCAAAGGATCTAGGTGTTTTCATAAATTTAAAACTTAAATTTTTTTTCTTTCGTTTTTCGTGGTGGAAATTAGTGAATCGTCATTCACTTACCTTCAAATATTCTGCAACTAGATTACGACATCCCTTTTCTAGGTTGTAGAGTGTTGTGTTGGGTCCTAGCCTTAATATCTCATTTGGGTGATTTACTAAGGACTCAATCAATCAACTAACTTGAATTTGTTTTCTCCCATTTTGTAGATGTCAAAGTACGACAACTATGGTCTTCCCAAATCCCGTGGAACAAGCTTTCCACATGAAGATGATATTCCATGATTCGATCGAGGAACAAGAAATCATGCTTCAATTCCCCCACCTCCTCCAATTATTCTCCCTAACCCACAAGTCCGAAGGCTTAAAAAGTTCAAGCTCACTCAAGCCCTTTTGGCAAGTAAACATGAAGAGGGAAAGTCGGTGTGTGCACACGTCCTAGGGATGAAGTCACACATTGATAGGTTAAGAATGTTGGGATCCGTTGTCTGTGAGGAGATAGCTGTTGATTGGGTTCTTCAGTCACTTCCTAACTCGTATAGTGAGTTCGTAAGAGAGTACTATATGATGAACTGCGACGTGACCCTTATAGATCTCGCCTATATGCTTATTGCTGCTGAATCAGCAATGGTTTGGCGCAATAGAAAAGCAAAGTTGATTGGTGAATCCACCTTCAAGACCTCTATGGATATAGACAATGGCAACGAAAGACATGCTATGATTGAAAAGTTTGATCATAAGAGAAAGGCAATGTTTGAAGTAGTTCCATGTCTTGTTCCAAAAGAGTCAATTTGCTTTTATTGCCAAGAGAAGGGGCATTGGAGACGAAGCTGCCCTATTTACCTAAGAGATCTAAGAGATGGGAGAGTCAAAACGTATGGCTTTGCTTTAGGTAAAAATCCATTGAATAACTCTTTTAAGCTTCTATTCTAGATTCTTAATACATAATGTGATAAGATTACAATTGATGTTTTGTAGGATCGAATAAAAGAAAGGAAGCTTAAGGGAAGAAGTGAGCAGAATCTAACCGTGAAGGAATGGATTTCGATCGCATTACTTGAAGATTAGATTCTTGAGCTACCACTTAGAGTTAGAATTAGATTGCTAAGAAAGATATATTAGCATAGTTTTTCAATGAATTGCATTATAAGGACAAAGTTTCCCGCAATAAAATAAATTTTGATTTTTATATCCTTGCAATGGCGTATATGAAAAATTGATGTTTGAATGTTTCTATTATTAGAAATAATGGATTTGATTCTTAATTATATTATTTGTGGAAATGTCGAGAATTTACCAAATAGGGAAAGTTTCTCATCGCCCAAGTTTCAATTGGACAAAAACTTTGAATCATGCAACCTGATTGCACGATGAATGACAAAATTTCATATTTGGAAATTAGATGAACTCATTGACCAAGTGTCAAGTGAAGGACTAGGAGATCAAGTACACAAAGTTGTGTGTTGATCAAGTCCACCATAAGAGTAACAAAAATATTTGTCATGATTTACTAAAGGTTTTGGTAAATATGATTATACTTATAAGATTAAGTGTAATTATGAATTGATTGAAAAAGGTTTAAATCAATAGCAGAACGAATAAGAAGAATCAAGTAGGCAGAAAGATAAAAGTTTCTCCATTCTAAGAAGAAGGGAGAGTACCTTTTATGCTTTATGATAGGTCTTAATGATTAAGAACCATATCTCTATTGATCCTCTAAGTAAGTCTTAGTACAATTGTATGTCTAAGAAGAGGAATCAAGAATTGAAGAAATGGTTAAATCAAGAAGTCAATCATACTTCGTTCCAAAATAAGTCTTAGAGTTAAGATTGTGACATTGAGTAATAAGAAGGTTTATAACATTCATCAAATGTGGAAAGTTGTGATGTCTTGGATAAGACAAAGACCAACTAAGACCAATTTATGAAGTGTTTTGATAAAAACTACACTAACTCTTGAATATTTGTTTGTCAAGAAATGTTTATTGACAAGAGAATCTTATATGTCAAGGAATTAGTGGGAGTCTTAATGGTCTTGAAAGGTTTCAAGAACAAATCAAAATAAACCTTATCAATCATCACTAGCACACAAGTTGAGGTTTTCAACCTATCGTGTTGACACTATTTTGTTTCTATGCCACTCCAATTAAGTTAATTATGCATATGAGTTCTATGAGTTCTCATTTGAACGCATAAAAGGCATGCACCTTGATCAATGAAAAGTACATTGATAGGAAAAGGTGAGCTGCTTAACTACTTGGAAGACATGGTGGGCAGCTGTGCTACCATAAGGCAAGAAATCAAGGTTAAGAACGTTCGGTCCATATGAGTTTGAATTTGTCGTAAACTTTTGTTTTAACTAATTCACATGGATAGGAACACATACACCATTAAAATGTAAGTGTCATAAGATTCCCTCCTTCATGAAAGTGACTGTGAGGAAATGCTTTCACTAAGAAAGATTTTAAGAAGATAGTGATTGTGAAACTGAATTCTCGAATTCGATTATGGTTACGGTATCCCTTTCCATGATTCGAATTGTCAGATTTGGCAATTAGTCTGAATTGTTTAGACACACATATGAGCTATCTAAATGAAAGGTGTATAAGCTTAAATAAAGGATTATCAAAACATTAGGTATTAGAAACATGAACTTAAGAAATTCAATAAGTATTGTTTTTCTGAAAGTTAAACTGTTTCTGAATACATGTCAAAGCTAGTGGGAGCATAAATGTTATGTTTATAATAATAATCATGATAGTGGGAGCATAAATGTTATGATTGTATGATTATTATGGAAAGTATTGCAAGTTAGCAATATTAATTATAGAAAACAAGAGTTATACTTTGCAAAGTTGCAATAGTTGAAAAGTTGTTTTGCTATAATTAAGGGAGAAAATATTATGCTTCATTTCAAATCTAAAGGCTTAGGTTGTGGAATGTTAATACTTTAGTCAAGGAAACATAGTGTGTTCACAAATTTTGATTATGATTACGGCATTCCTCTTCATAGTTCGAATTTTGAGAACATAGCACATAAAATATTATGACAGAAGATTGATAAAGTATCAAATCTTTATGTAATACATTATGCATCATGTCCAATATGCTTCGGGTATGGGATCGATTGAAAATGCTATAATATTTTACCATTCTAAAATTTTCCAAATGTCTGGCGCATTTAGAGGGGAAAAGGACAAGAATCGGTTTTGACTAAACTATCAAAGGACAATCCAAAGTTCGCCTAGGATTGGTCGCTTGTGAGTAGTTGGAAGTGTAGTATTGGATGGACCATATCGACATTATTACGAATAGATAAGATTCTATTGAGAATGAGTTGTCATATGGGAAATATGGAAAGGTTTCCATATTAGGAGTTAAATATTAAAAGTCTATGTCTAGATTAGAAATTTTATGCAAAAGGATGTTCAAAGGAATGTACTTTGTAACGCCCGCAAATCCGAGCTAGTCAATTAGAGGCAATAGGGTCGAAAACGAATTTTCGACAAAAGATTATTTAGAATAAATAATCTTAACCAAGTTGTGGAATATGTCTCAAGGTTTCCGTACATATAAAGAACGCTGAAATCCGAGTTATAACGAAGAAATTATGGCCCGTCGAAGTTTTACGGCAAAACCAGCACGGCACCGGGAAGCGTAAATAGTGAATTTACGATAGAGCAAGATTTAGCCTTAGAAATCTAAACAAAAGTTTTAGAATATGTTAAACTAAGAGCGTCGATAAAAAGAACGCCCAAATCTGACTTCGTAAGAGGAAGTTATGATTTTTCTAAGATTCGGCTTAGCAGTGCACGGCCCGAAACTCGAATTTTAGTACGAGCGGTTTTTGGCTTATGCGACCTAAATGAGAGTTGAAGATCTCATTAATAGGAACTCAACGGTAAAAAGATGGACGAAAACGGAGTTCGTATGAAGGAGTTACGAATTCTTCGCGGTCATTTAACAGTCTAAACGCCTCCTACTGTTAAAATTGAGATCGGTCGAGAATTAGACGACGGAGTCCAAATGAAAGTTGTAGATCTTGATTTTACCTACGCGTGGATATAAAGAACATCGAAAACGGAGCTCGTATGCGAGAGTTATGATGTTTCTAAGTTCGAAGGCTGATACGCGATAAGGGGTCACGTGGCACCACCAGAATTGGACACGTGGCACCACCAGAAGGCCACCACATGGACCAACTCGGCGAGTAGGTCCCCCCTACTCGGCGAGTAGACCAGTCAGCACCCCTATAAATAGAGGTGTCGGTGATGAGATTAAAAACGTTAATCTTTAAAGATCGATTAGATCTTAAACAGGTAAGTAATTATAAAACAGCAAGAACACGAAAATAAGAACAAGGCAAAAGTGAATCAAACGTGTCGAATGATTAAAACAAAATCCTCAGAAGAGCTCGATTAAGAACATCAACTATAGAGGATTGGTAGGTTACAAGAACGATCAAAGAAATCTGTAAATACTATCGTTATACTCTAGATCAATCGTTAACCTAATATGCATGCAAGCATATACTTATATAATAAACATAATGGGCTCTCGGTTGGACAGGCCCAAACCGGAATACAAAAAAATAAACAAATACATGAGCCCAAGGACGCAACCCTTGAACAAATCTTCAACCCAACAATCTCCCCCTTTGCGTCAATTGGAGCGAGACCTTCACTTGTTACTTGGGCCAGCAGCGGAGCCAGGTACCTTTTTCTTTACAGTGTTAAACAGACGAGAGATTAGAGCCAGAATCGTCTGCCTAAACCTGATGTACCACTGGATCATGTCATCGAAGTACTTAACATCATCCGCTGTATTCTCTTTACACCTTCGAATGATCGATAATACATGCTCTAGACAAGCAGTGGTGTAAAGATGTTTGTCAGCTAAAGCAAAGAGACATTTCTGTCCTTCTGCTCTAGTGAACATGACCGAATTGTGTCTCGGGTCGATCTTGCCCATCTTCATCTGATTGAGATCACTGGCCGATCCCACATGAGCTATCTTCGGTTTCTTCTTGAAGACAGTGGCTACCTCCTGATCCATAAGGGCTACCTCCATGATATAACAGACAATCATCCTCTTGATATGGTCTATAATCGGACCATATTCAGCTTCATTTGTCAAGAGGATGTTATGCAGAACGATCCAATCATGAGGATTTAAGTTCGGTAGATCTGCCAGGGAGATATGATGTGCAGTTCTTGCAGATCCCCGAATCACCTTGAACCGAACGTTTATGAATCTACCTTCGGTGTAAGGCTTCAGTACCCGAACGCTCACTATCTTCTGGGCGCTCCAAGTAAGATACTGAGGACGAGCAGCCTTCAGATAGAAGTCGATGAGCTCCCTATCAAGCTCAGTGTTCGGATGAGGGACTTCAAAGATATTTGAGAAGGCGTGGAAGATAAACGCCTTTCGAGTCAACGGCATGTCGAACTGCAAATCGACAGAATTAACGCAGTCGAACGAAATCACCGGCTCGAGCCATAATATGCTGGGAGTGTCTATGGCCTCTTTGATCATTCGCTCCCGAGTCCATGCAGGGAAGAGAGTCTTCCTGCTCTCGAGGAGATCATGGGCTTCCTTCTGCTTGCGTTCGGCTTCTTCAGCCTCTCGCGCCACACGATTTACATCTTCATCAACATTGCGACTGTTCTTTCGTTTCAACATGTCCGCAATGGTTTCCTTGTCTTCATCTTCATCTTCTTCCTCAGCTATATTTTTCCCTTTGTCCTTCACACCCGAACCCGAAGTTTGACCAGTCGGAGGTGGTTCGGTTGTGTGAGTAGCTTTGGAGGAAGGAGGTGGTTTCGATCCGGTCTTCTTCTCTTCTCCCCCTTGTTTCGGATTGGACACGAAACTAGGTAAGCCTTCTATTTTGCTAAGAAGGTCCATGGCAGGAGAAAGCTTTTCAGCAAGGGTTCGCCTCACCGAATGGTTGAGAATTGGATCGTGTGCTTCTAGGATGTTGGATAAGGCAGCGTGTACATCCGAAACACATGTCTTGATGACCTCCCTTTCGGATCGAAGAGCTTCCAGCTGTTGTTGAGAGTTGGATAGCTGAGTGCTCTTGACCTTGAGGGCGGTGGTTTTGCTTGCTAGAACGTCCATTAAAGAGTTTTCAGCTGCAAGATCCTCTTGTAGCTTAGCAAGGCGCTCATCAATGGAGGCACGAAGGGCCGAGTTGTCGTCGCTAAGTGATTGGAGAAGGTTGGCGAACGAGGTCAACTCCGTTGAGACGAACTTGGCCAATTGTTGAACAATCGGTTCCAAAGTTGTCTTGGTAGAATCCGCACTCTCCTGTAATGACTTCAGCAGAGAAGAGGCGTCTGAGAATAGTTTATCGACTTTTGCGTTGATGGCGGCAGTGGCTAAGGCTACCGAATCATGCTGAGCCCTGGAGAAGGCATCAACAATCTTCTGAAGTGCTGCTTCAGATAGAGAGGACTGTTGGTTGGAAGAAGAGGCGAGAAGTAAGTCAACCTTCTCGTTGAGATCCTTAAGATGCTTCTTTGTCACTGGAGCATCATCCTCTTCGTCACTCTGAACCTGAAACGGACTAAAATAGACCGAATCAAAGGTCATGTTATCACTGCCAAGGAACGGGGCATCTCCATCAGAGGCATTATCTGGAGATGGTGGGGGTGTTGAGGCTGGGGGTGTTGTGGGTTTTGTGGATTTAGGTTGAGTGTGGGGTGGGGTAGTTTCGGGTGGTGGTTGAGTGTAGGTAGGTTCGGTTGTATGGGTTTCGGTTTGAGGTGGTTCGGTTACGGGTGGGGTTTCGGTTGCACTGGTATGAACCCCTGTATCAGATACGTTGGTTGTAACCTTTGCAGTGGTTGTTGTTGTATCAGTGAAAATGGGTGGTGGTATAGGAAAAGAGGTTGGGGGAATAGTGGTAGTGGGGTTTATGGTCGGAATGGAAGTAGAGATAGTTTGTGTGGGTGAAGGGATGAGTGAGTTGTGGATTTCCATATCTGGAGTAGGAGATCGGGGTGGGGTGTTGCCTCTTTGAGGGGTTTTGCCTCCTTGAGAGCCGTCCGAACCCAAACTCTCACCTTCTGAGTCACTTGAAGAGGAAGGGATGACAAGCTTGCGCTTCGGTTGAGTCTTCCTCCTCTTCGGCTGTGGGGACTGTGCAGCTTTTGTCTGTTTCCTCTTCTTGGGAGAAGGACCCTTAGTAGCTTTGGTCGCTTGCTTCCCTTTGTCCGCCTTTTTGCCCCTTGGCACCGGTTTGTCAGCATCGTGGATGGACTTGAGCATTTCCGGTGTGAGTTCCCTTGGCCCTGACTGTTTGAACTCCTTTATCGTCCTGATGATCCTGCTGTCAGAAGGAACATCGCCGTACATTGTCTCCGGAATAGAGCCAATGAAGGAAAATTTGGATGCATCAGAAATGATTATCTTGGTGGTATGAAAAGTACCGACCGAAGACATCACTGCACCAGCAGCAGTAGGGATATCCAGCTTATTCATCGCCCACTTGGTGATAAGAATCCAGAACCTGGCAAGCGACACCTCCGAATGCCGTGATGAAGAAGAAAGGCTCTGGATGAGCTGTTGCCAGAGGACCAACCCAAAATCCAAGTTGATCCCGTTGTAGACTGCATACATGATCGACAAGAAAAGTCGACTAGCACCGTCGGATCCGGAGCTCCGTTCCGACAAGCCCTTGAAGAGGACTGTGAACATGCCGTTCCACTGCGGCGGCAAGCAGGACTTCTTGAATTTTGCGACGAAGACGAGCGCCTCCGTGTACCCCATGTTATAAAACATGTTGTAAAGATGGCCCACCAGAATCGTTTCCGGATTGATTCTAGAAGAGTCAGCAGCAAACCCTAGCAGAGTGCAGAATCGCTGCCTTGAAATCGAGGTCTTGTGATCAGCAACCTCAAAGAACACCCGCTCAACTGCTTTGTCGTAATAAGCAGTCGCATACACCTGTGAGAGAGCCACCATTGGCACAGACTCAATCCTGGAGAGAGCTGGAGCGATTTGGGAGTACTTCAGGCACTCGATGATTTGCGACATGTAAGAGTCGTACGCCAGAGGGTTGAGGTCGATCACCAGGCACTGTTGTGGACGAATGGGAAGGATTTGTGAGGTAGCATGGACGGAAGAGGATTCTGCCATTGTTGAAGGTATGAAGAAGATGATGAACATGAAAGCTTTTTGGGAGTATTTGTTCTCTTGAAATTTCGGAGGCAGTAAAGAGGTAAATGGTGGGGAAGACTGCCTTTTATAGTGGGTGATAGGAGAGAGAAAAATCGTTTCAAATCTTCTATGGAAATACGAAAAGGTTTCCTGAATGACAGATGTGCGATAGTTGAGGCGTGCGATGATCACGTAGGAGAGAGAGTGTCAGATTCCTAGGATCACGCCGCCCAACAAGCGCCGTTTCAGAGAAAAAACCGTTTCAATTCCTCACGCGCCTTTAAGTGCCAGAGAGATGACGCTTGGATTTCGCACACGCGTCCACTTTGTCAGTAAAAGAGTGGACGTTTCAAATTCACACGCGCCCCTTTTTACTACCGGTTGAAATTCAATCCTTTTATTTCCCGCCTGAGTCAGCAACCCTTCATCTTATCTTTTTGAATCACATCTTTTGATTAAACTGCCCACGTGGAGGATTGTTGTCCACGTCTTAATTATTAACCACCAATGCAATAAATCAGCCTGAAATTAGTAACGGAATTTTGGAAAATCAAGGATTTTCGTGCAAAGAGTGTAAAAAGAAATGAAATAAAGCAACTCTTTTTAGGATTAACTGTGATGTCAATAATGACACGAAACTGATGATCCCGGGCACGAATCTCTTCCTTCAAGATCAAGAGAGACCTTAAAGTGTTAATGTGGATTCCCGTTGAATTACGATCAATCACTTTTTAAGAAATATTGAAAGGCTTCTTTTAATTAGGCTATTTTAGGGTGGCTTTCGCTTTGAAGCAACAATGCTAATCTTGAAATAAGAAAGAAAGTGATCAAAGTACTTGTGAGAACGGTGCAGTCTGTTGAAAAAGTAGGTGGGAATTAATATTAAATTGGCTTGGAAAATATAAAATCTCAAAAATAAATAAAAACTGGATCCCAAGGGAAGAAATGTTATGGTGTTTAACAATATCATAGGAATCACACAAAATAAAATTTGAGATTTCATGAAAGTACATCCGTCAATTCTTTGGTGAAAACTTGAGCAAATTAATTGATCACTGTCAATTCAGATTTGGTGTTGAATGTTGGGTTTCACTCAGCTCGTAGTGACACGAAGCTAAGATCATAAACACAGATGTTGTGTAACCATAAACCTCAGTGGTAATTTCTGAGAGTCTCAAGGGTTACGTTGATGAAACGAATGTAATGGAGAAGTGTAATGGAGATGGTGTAAGAAGATAAAGTACCTCTGCTGCGAAAATAAGGACCAAGCAGAAAAACTCTTAACTCATGTGAGAAAAGAGTGAGGTAGCTCATGATTAGAATAAATGAGGTAGCCTTATTGGGAAGACAAGGTTTGTTTATACCAGGTCATGAAGGCTATTATTCAAAATCTTATGAGGCTTGGGACACATACAGCAGCATGCTTCTAGGGACACTTAGTTAATCCAACATTTATACCCCCATAAACGAACGAACACACAACAAGAAAAAAATATTTTTGGAGTTTTGAGATTTATTAAAGAAATAATAAAAATAATAAAATCAAAAAGATAAGTAAGAAAAAAAATAAGTAAGAAAAAAATAAGACTTAAAAAAAAACTTTGGAAAAAATTGGAAAAACCGAACCCGAACGTTCGGTTGGTTTCGGTTGGGAAAAATTTTGAAAAACCGAACCCGAGCGTTCGGTTGGTTTCGGTTCCAGAAAATTTTGAAAAACCGAACCCGAGCGTTCGGTTGGTTTCGGTTCAACAAAATTTTGAAAAACCGAACCCGAGCGTTCGGTTGGTTTCGGTTCAACAAAATTTTGAAAAACCGAACCCGAGCATTCGGTTGGTTTCGGTTCAACAAAATTTTGAAAAACCGAACCCGAACCTTCGGTAGGTTTCGGTTTTGGAAAATTTTGAGAAACCAAGGATTTTAGACATGCAAATGGAAAATATTTTCAACACTAAGAAAAGCAATTTTATACAAGAAATATACAACCAAGAAAAACTAACGTTGAAGTGATGAGCGAGTCAGATGGTTTAACCGAACCCGAACGTTCGGTTGGTTTCACTTCTTACGTTTGAGGTTGAGAGGTAGTGTGAGGTACTGACTCTGATTCCATCATACCTAGCCCTTGCAATATTCTATTGATTGATGCTTCAGGAAGAGCTTTGGTAAAGACGTCAGCCAGTTGATCAGTGGTTCTTACGAAGTGAACTTCGACGTTGCCATCTTCCATGTGATCTTTGATGAAGTGATACCTCAGTGCTATGTGTTTGGTTTTAGAGTGTTGCACTGGGTTATGACAGATCCTAATTGCACTTTCAGAGTCACAATATAGTGGGATCTTCTTCATATTGAGTCCATAGTCTCGAAGTTGACTCTGGATCCAAATCACTTGTGAGGTGCAGGAAGCAGCAGCAATGTATTCCGCTTCGGCAGTAGACAACGACACACACGTTTGTTTCTTGGATTGCCAGCTGACCAACTTCCCGTCAAGGAATTGACAGCCACCAGTTGTGCTTTTTCTGTCGAGTCCACATCCTCCAAGGTCAGCATCAGAATAGGCATGAACGAAGAAGCCTGAGTTGGAAGGATACCATAGACCTAAGGAGGTGGTTCGCTTGAGATAGCATAAAATGTTCGTCACTACAAGCATGTGAGGTTCGCGTGGGTTTGCCTGAAATCGAGCACAATAACATACAGAAAACATGATGTCAGGCCTACTAGCAGTAAGATACATTAGTGAGCCTATCATTTGACGATAGACCGTGATAGCGACGGCCGGTTTGTCTAGGGACGGAGTTAGCTTGGTGCCGAATGCCATTGGGACTTTGACTTTGGTGTCTCCCATCATACCAAACTTTGCTAGGAGAGTCTTCGTGTAAGCTTCCTGATTAATAAAGATGCCTTCGGGTCCCTGTCTAATATTTAAACCAAGGAAAAAGTTAATAGGACCCATTGAGCTCATTTCAAATTTAGTCTCCATCAGCTTTCTGAATTCAACTGTTAGGCTGGGATTCGTTGAGCCAAAGATGATGTCATCGACATAAATTTGAACTATCATAAGGTGGTTACCTTCCTTTTTGCGAAAGAAGGTTGGGTCAACCGAACCTTGTTTGAATTTAGACATCTTTAAGAATTTAGTTAGCATTTCATACCAGGCTCTCGGAGCTTGTTAAAGGCCATACACAGCTTTATCCAGAATATAGCAATGGTTTGGATACTTTTCGTTCACGAAACCAGGAGGTTGCTCCACATACACGGTTTCTTCGAGTTCTCCATTAAGAAATGCACACTTGACGTCCATTTGGAAAACTTCAAAGTTTTTGTGGGCAGCATAAGCAAAAAATATTCTTACAGATTCCAGCCTAGCTATAGGAGCGAAAGTCTCTTCATAATCAATACCTTCCTCCTGACAGTATCCCTTTACAACCAGACGAGCTTTGTTCCTTATAACATTCCCTTCCTTGTCCATTTTGTTCCTAAAGACCCATTTGAGACCAACAACCGAAGCATCTGGAGGAGTTGGAATGAGGCGCCAGACTTTGTTCCTTTCAAATTCGTTCAGTTCGTCTTGCATTGCTTGAACCCAATCAGAGTGATCGAGGGCAGTGTTAACTGTCTTCGGTTCAACTTTTGATACGAATGAATTAAACATACAAAACTCAACCTTTGAAAATAAGGATGTTTGTTTTGCCTTCAGTTGTGATCGGGTCAGAACCTTTTCAGAGACATCGCCAACCACTTGAGAGATAGGAAGATCTCTGGTCCATTTGGTAAGAGGAGGATAATTTGGATCAAAGGTTGGGTCTAGTTCAGCATTGATCATTTCTTCTGGCTCGGACTGGCTATCGTAGTCAAGCGGATTGATGAGCTTTGAGAAGCTTGAGGTTCAGAGGTTTCTTGTGGTGCAGGACTTTCAGGCGTTGAAGCACCTTCGGTTAGAGAAGCACTTTCGGTTGGAGTTGTAGAGCTTGGCTCTCCCTCGACATGTGAGCTTGGCTCCCCCTCAACATGTGAGCTTGGCTCCCCCTCAACATGTGAGATTGGCTCTCCCTCGACTGAAGCATCGTTGGATGGAGGTGCATCAGAAGTCGATCTTTCTTCATTCATTCTGCTGGCAGCTTCTTCGACAATTTGCTTCATGTGGTCTACCTTGTTGTCTGCTGCACCTGCTTCTGAGAGAGAAGCTTTCTCTGGTTCGTCAAAGAGCTCTAGAAATTTCTCGTATAGATTAGCGATCGAGACTGTGACTTGGCCTGTTTGAGGAAAGATTTCCCCAGTGGTGTCTTCTTTGGCTTGCAGCCTTTTGACATAACTATCGTCAAAGGTCACGTAATATGTCTCTTCAATTTTTCTCGAACGCTTGTTTAGGACTCTATATGCTTTGGATGTGAGAGAGTAGCCCAGAAAGATTCCCTCGTCGGCTTTGACATTGAACTTGTTGCGGTGTTATTTAGAGTTAAAGATGAAACACCGTGAGCCGAACACATGGAAAAATTTCACATTGGGCTTTCTGTTGTTTAGTATCTCGTAAGGTGTGAGCGTGAATCGCTTGTTGAGATAGGACCTGTTCTGTGTAAAACAAGCAGCAGAAATAGCAAGAATATACTTGCTACCACCGATGCTTTCGATAGACGAAGGACCACACAAATCAATATGAAGTAATTCGAGTGGTTCAACAACTTTTGTGTTAATTACAGATGGATGACTTTGACGACTCTGCTTCCCCATTTCGCATGCAGCACACAAATGATCTCTATCGAACTTGAGCAATGGAAGACCTCGAACATGACCTCCAGTGACAAGTTTGTTGATATCTTTAAAATTGAGATGAGAGAGTCTTCGGTGCCACAACCAGCTTTCGTCAGATTGAGCTTTTGATAACAAGCATATAGCTGGGTTTCCTTTGATGGGTTTAAGGTTTAGAGGAAACATTTCACCCTTTCTCTCCGACTTGAGAATTACTTTCTTTGTCTTCTTCTCAATAATTTCAGAACCTTCATCATCGAATGAGACTTAGAGACCTGTACCTCCAACAAGCTGAGAAACACTGATGAGGTTGTGTTGGAGTCCTTCCACATAAGCCACCTTCCTTATAGTGAAATCACCATTAGTTATCATTCCGTATCCCTTTATGGTGCCGAAAGAATTGTTTCCAAACTTGACATTGCCACCATTTGTAAGAGATCTATATTCCCTGAGCTCCTCTTTCCTCCCTGTCATGTGACGTGAGCAGCCACTATCGATGTACCATTCTTCGTCGAACTGCTCGTCACTTATAACCTGCAAAAATTAAGCAGATTTAGGAACCCAAAGTTTCTTGGGTCCACATGAGCTTTTCATGGGAACAGGAATAGTAAGAGAGATGTCAACAAGATATGTTCGTTTTATAAGTGTTGTTTCATCTTTCTTTTTAATGGTAAAAACTTTTATTTTATTAGGATTAGGTGCGTTCGATTTAGACTCTGGTGTGGATGTAGAAACCTTTTGTTTGTCTTTTTGTTCAGCCGATGAATGAGATTTTTGAGAATGAACAGAATGAGCTTTAGAGCAAGATGGAGATGAATTAGATGAAATAGAAGGAGTGGGTTTAGATTGAGAGGACTTCTTGGCTGGAGACTCTAGGTGACCCTTTTGCTTTTGATCATTGGAGGGACTGACCTTAGAGTTTTGATCTCTTTTGACTTCAGAACCGAACCTTTGCTTTCGGTTGGAATCGTTCGTTGAACCGAACCTTTGCTTTCAGTTGAAGTCATTCTCAGAACCGAACCTTTGCTTTTGGTTGGTATTCTATTGTGAACCGAACCTTGGCTTTCGGTTGTTGTGGTTCTCAGGCTTTCCGACAGGATTGTTTTCATACTTCAGATTCTTGTCTTGATGTGAGAAGTATGCATTCTGGGATTGCCAGAATTGTCTCCTTTCAGAGAGATTCTTCCTGTATCTTTGGTTCCTATCACGTTTCTTATTCCTCATTTGCTTCGGTTGATGATGAATATTCGCCTTCATTTTCGGTTTCTCCTTGGCTGGTTCATTTTGAACTTTAGGAGTTTCACTCTGAACTGAGGAAGTAGAGGGAACGTCTTCTTTTGCCGAACTTTCATTCTCCTGAGGAATGTCTTTCGTACCACTGGTGCTTGGCTCATCGAAATTATCTGGCTTATTCAAGGGTTCAGGTATGTATCTACCTTTACTTATCCAGGAGGTCCTTTCAGATAAGCCTACCGTTTCATTTGCATTATCTATTGGAGCTGACCAGAAGTACTCATCACAGCCATCAATATTGTCTTCGTTTACAATAGTTATGAGTTCAGCCGTCTGATGTTCGGTTACTCCAGTGACCTTGTATACTTGATTTGGAGTGGTCCTGACCTTTTGATACACAACTGCTTTCTCTGCTAAGATTGGGGACTTTTGTTAGGACAATCGAGCGAACTCCACTGAATTTTCAGGAAATTAGATTTTTGTGGTTTTCAGGCTCGCTTCTTACAAATTCTGAGCAGTCCACCGTGTCCTCTACATAAATTTCACTCATGTTGTCGTCCTCGTTAAGCTCAGATGCATTTTCAACATCAATTTTGTTTTCTGAGCTTACGTTGGCGTTTAAAGAGTCAAATTTTTGTATGGTTTCGGTTCTCAGTTTAAGTCTATCATTTTCATCCAAAAGGTTTTTAAGCATGTCCTTGTGGTCCTTTGATTTAATGAAGGACTCAATTTTGTCCAGTCCATACATGTAGGTCGGATTGACATCATCAGACGATATCACACTCTCACAATTATAGGCTTCAGCATCGATTTCATCCTCCTTAAACTCAAGGAAGGGCAAAATCATGCGATGGATCTTTTGGCCTATTTCACAGTCCAAGTGAAGCTGAGTAATATTAGAATATAGACATTTTGCAATTAAACAAAAAACATTCCGCTGTTTTAACAACTTTAAATTGTCTCTTTGTAAATAAATTTTTTTGTCTTTTATTTTAACTAATTCAGACTCCTTCAACTCGATCCACATCCGCCGCTCCTCACTCTTCGAAGACACCCTGCTTAATTGATCAGTTAGGTTAGAATTGGTGACTCGAGTTTGAGTTAAGCTACTATCTAGATGAGAAATTCTTGTATTAAAATTTTTTAGTTCTTTCTCATATGAGGATTGTGGTACTTTAAATGAAATGAAAACCGATTGTACCTTCTTTATCAGTTCATCAAGCTCATTGAACTGCTGGCTGAGTGGTTTGGCCGTAAAGTACATGTCCTCCTGCCCCTTCGGTTCATCGATTCCACCATCAGTGTTGTATCCCCTCATCTGAGATACATCAGACACCATGAAGCATCTTCCTCCACTGCTCTCCTCCTTTGCCACATAAGCCTTTCCATGAGTAGGCTTCCTCACTTCATCGTCTTCTGAGTCGGTAGACCAAACTTCCACACTAACGAACTCGTCATCAACAACCGAACCCTGCACAATAAGAGCATTCATGGAAGGGTTAGCGGTAGACTTCTTCTTTCTCATCTCATCGAGCCTTTTCTGCAGCACAGCTTCATTATCCTTTTCAGCCATCATTTTAAGTACACAATCTTTAGCATAGTGGTTTTTCCCACCACAGTACTAACAACTTACTCTAGAATTACCATCCACCTTCGGTTCCTTCTTGGGCTCTTCAACCTTCGGTTCATTGTTAACTTTTTCTGAACTATAACTCCCCTGCCAGTTTCGGTTTTTATTGCTGGGGAATCTCTTCTTTATGAACCTCTTGGGGTTAGACACCATCATAGCATAATCCTCAGACGTGAGTTCATACTCCTCCAAGTTAAGGTCTTCATCCTCCATCACAGCTTTACTTTTTGATAGGAGGGTTAGTGAACCAAGGCTTGAAACAACATTCTTCTCCTGCAGCACAATCTTCTCCTGGGACTTGAGAATACCCACCAGTTTCGCCAAAGAGTATGATTTAAACTGCTCATGGGCTTTGACTGTAGACACCACTGCTCTCCATTCAGATCTCAGACCATTTAAGAACGTAACTTTCTGCTCGATAAGCTTGCTTTCGATGTCGTGTTTGATCATCTTGCTGAGAAGATGATTGAAGCGATCGAACGTCTGGGTCACTGTTTCTTCGGCTCCTTGCCTGAATTCTCCAAACTCAGATAAGAGCAAGGTTTGGATAGAATGTTCAAGATCCTCGTCTGTGGAGTACAGTTCGCGAAGTCTATCCCAAACTTCCTTTGCCGTCGTGCATGAGCTGACCAACCTGAAGGTGTCGGACTGAAGGGCGAATCTGATCAACCTTAACGCCTTGATATTGCATTGGAATTTGTCCTTTTCATCTTGTGCAATATCTTTCACATCCTTCAGCAGATTAAAAACGTTAATCTTTGAAGATCGATTAGATCTTAAACAGGTAAGTAATTATAAAATAGCAAGAACACGAAAATAAGAACAAGGCAAAAGTGAATCAAACGTGTCGAATGATTAAAACAAAATCCTCAGAAGAGCTCGATTAAGAACATCAACTGTAGAGGATTGGTAGGTTACAAGAACGATCAAAGAAATCTGTAAATACTATCGTTATACTCTAGATCAATCGTTAACCTAATATGCATGCAAGCATATACTTATATAATAAACATAATGGGCTCTCGGTTGGACAGGCCCAAACCGGAATACAAAATAAATAAACAAATACACGAGCCCAAGGACGCAACCCTTGAACAAATCTTCAACCCAACAGTCGGGCATTCCAACTTCCTCACCCCTCAACCCTCTTCTTTCTCTCTCTAAACTCTCTCTCTCTCTAACCTCCCTTAAGCCCCTAAAAGCCTAGGTAAACCCCCTATCACCCGAAGGAAGCCCCGAGGCTCCCGGAGTCCCGAGAAAAGAGCCTTTCGGCTCGGGAATGTTGCTCCAGCGAAGCCCGGTTTTCGAGAAAACCCACTGTAAGTGAGCTACGCCTAACCTATCTTTAGTATAGCTTATTTTTTAATATAGTAACATTATTAGGAACTTATAATGAGTATTTGGGCTATTATTATGAGTTATATTGAGTGTTATTTAACGCTTATATAATAATAATAATAATAATAGTCAGACTATGAGTTTGCCGCGGTTATCGTTAGACTAAACCCTAGTGGTATTGATACTAGGTTTTATCGAAGGAGATTGTTTTGAGAGTATCGAAGCATTGTTCGAGTGCTGAGTCACCACCTACTCAGATGAGTGCATAGTCCCTTTCATCTTACACATAGATATGAAGTATTTTAATATAAATTACATGTTGTGTGTGCATATTGTCTGAATACTTGCTGTCTATGCTGGGTGAAAGATTTTTATACATGTTTTAAATCATCTACAGTGTATATGTATTTTATATCTACAAAATGTGTTGGGTAAAACATGGGTAGATGAAATAGTTGTTTTGTGATAACACGATGGAAGACATCAATGTTGTCGGTGATCGAGTCATCTAGTGAAGTATAGATGATGACTATGGACGATACTTGACAGTCCGGTGGAACGTTAGCAGGCTCATAACCTATAGATGTTTTTGAACTAGGTGCTCATTAGGTATCTTTGAACTGAGTGTGTTCACTAGGTATCTTTGAACTGAGTGTGTTCACTACGTATCTTTGAACTGAGTGTGTTCACTAGGTATTTTGAACTAAGTGTGTTCACTAGTTATTTTTGAACTAAGTGTTTACCAGATGTTTTGGACTACGTGTTCACCAATTGTAATCTATAAGCTTTGGTAACGATGGACGTTGTGCCGATTCCTTAGGATAATCCTTAGGAATGAATGAACGAGAAATAGCTGATTCTTAGGGTAGATCCTTAAGAGTAAAGAAGATAATGGGGATGGGTAATTGGGTTTAATTGCTTGATTGTTTAAACATAATAATTATATTATTGTGGGTTGAAAACCCTATGTACTCACCAGGTTTCCCAACCTGACCCACTGAGTTTATTTATATCACAGGTGTTGATATGAAGTCACATTACACTGAGAGATTTAAAGAGATGTAGATCACTAGTGTAAACAAATGTAAGTTCTGTTTATGCTTATGTTTATGTATTAACGATGACATCCCAAACGTTTTAAAATGAAATAAATACGCTTCTTCGAAAATGTTTTAATAACGTATTTACCATGTTTTTCTGGGAACAAATTCCGCAACATTTTATAAAATGATGTTACTCTGATTTTTAAACAAAGCATAAACAAACCGGTCTTTTCTGGCCGTGATTTTAGGGATGTCACATACTTTGAGTGAGAGACATCATATCTAAGGAATTGTATTGTAACAATCTCCGATAGAGGACTTTGTAATATCGTTGGCAATAGTCTTTGTGACTTTTTGTGCCATCACATTACGAAAAGGATCATTGCATAAAATGTTAGAATCTAACATATTCTATAAGTGGCAAGAATTTGATATTCTTTCACTTATGAAAAAGGATTTGGAGTTGTGAAAATGAGTATAATTGGAAATGTGTTCATTTGATCTATTTCACAAAGTAAAAACCATAGGTAAACATTGTGTGCATGATAAGAGCATGGGACAAGTGTAATAATTCAAGTAAGAAGTTGATTACCCGAAACAACAAATAATGAGTAATCGATATGGTGATAAATAAAAGGTGTTTTATTTATGCTCAAACGTTTGAGGCCATATGGGATTAGTGTTATTCTTGTGTTTCACTTTGCATGTTTTGACTTCTTGAATAATTTAATTGGTTTAGAACAGTCAAATTATTCAAACAAGCCACAGTCGTTCATATGTTGGAAGTAGGTATGAATAAAGAATGTCATGAATTGGTGTGTAGATTGTCTAAAAAGTATTAGACATAAGCAAATGTTTGATGCAACGTTCATGAGTGCTTATGAATATGATTTGAGCATTGGATTAAACCCACGCTCACTTGGATCACTCCATGAATTGTATCACGAGTGATTGGTGAGACGATAACATCTTATATTCTTGAAACCGAGATGTGTAAGTTGTATCTTGCAAATCGGTTGCACATTGACAATATGTAAACGCACCGGTAACTTGGTGTTATAAAACATATTGTTGTGTGTGATTCGGTGAGTAAGTGCAAGCGAACATTGAATCAAAGTTTATCCATTCCTTTTATTCAAAGTAGGATAAAAGCGATATCTTTGGGCCCCTTGATGATTTAGTGATGACAGACATAAATGCTCGGCCGGGCTAGGGCTAATTTGATTTGTTCAATTAGTCAGTCGTCATAAATCGGAAGTCGAGAAATGGTACAGAGAAAATAATTAGAAATCATGTCTTATACGATATCTAGAATGGAGGAATATATGATCCCTTATCTAAAGGACATGCGTATCTGATAGGATCAGAGTTGACAGCGGCTTTGGAAAGCTACGATTGCAGATCAGGATCTGAAGTCATACGCATAATAGTTATTAGACTTATCCAAGTGGGAGACTGTTGGATTAGTGTCTAAATCCATGACTATTTTGGTATGTACTTGACCCGATGATGCATGGTCCTTTTGGGTTGCCTTCACCAAAGCAACTTGATAGGATGAAGTATGGAGAGAAAGGATTAAATATGATTTATTAATATATTATGGGAATAATATATTAAAGGAGAAATCATATTGTTTAATTAATATTAGTCAAGAATTAATAAGAATTAAGTTTGTGACTAAAAGAGATTAATTAAACTTAAGGGACTAAAATTGTAATTATAAGATAATTGCAATTGGGCTATGGATTGCCTTATATTATAAGGATGGACGAATTCTATGGAAAACCCACTGGAAATCGTCCAAGACTTTAAGGAAAGGAGTCCATGGGTTGCTTAGGGCTTAAGCATCAGAATTAGGGTTTCCTTGTTAGATAACCCTAATAGCCTCACTATATATAGAGCCCTTATGCCCCAAAAACGTAAAAAAAAAAAAAAAAAACTTCCTTCTAGGGTTTCCACACGTTTTGGGCAGCCTCCTTCTCTTCTCTTCTTCATCCTCTTGCTCTTGGTGTTTGTGAACCATTAGAGGAGTGACATTTGTTACTCTAAGCTTTCTAAAGTCATTACAAGGAGGATTTGTGATTGTTATTGCTACATAACAATCAAGGTATGATCTAAACCCTAATTATATGTTATATTGATTATCATATGCTAGATCTAGGGTTTATAGTCTTGGATAAATTGCATGTACAATAGAGAAACCTAGATCCAAGCATTAGGGTTTGTATGAGCACATAGGATGTTCTTATGACCAAAACCCATCAATTATTACATATGGACTTATTTGGTATGGTCACAGAAATTTATATTGTTTGGTTGTGATTGATGACTTCTCGCGATTCACGTGGGTTTCTATCCAACAAAGCTGGTGTCGCTGACTTGATTAAGAAGTTTATTGTGATGATAGAGAACCAAACCAACCAACGGGTGAAGGCGCTCAGAACTGACAACGGGACAGAGTTCAAGAATGCTCTCCTTGATTATTTTTGTGCGGAAAAAGGGATTGTGCGTCAATTTAGTGATGCTCACACACCGCAGAAAAATGGTGTTGCTGAGTGGCGAAATCGAACATTAAAAGACGCTGCAAGGACAATGTTATGTGACTCCAAACTTCCAGTGTTCTTTTGGGCCGAGGCGATTAATACGGCGTGTTATGTCCAAAATCGTGTACTGATCAATAAAGCTCAGATGAAGACCCCGTACGAAATTCTATATGGTCACAGACCATATGTTAGTCATTTCAGGATATTTGGTTGTCCTTGTACCCTCCTTCATCTGGATTCCAACCCAAAATTCAATGTCAAACCTGATGACTGTTATTTTGTGGGATATGTTGCTCGCACGACGTTTTGGGTCTACAACAAGAAGACAAAGCAAATTGTGGAATCCTTCGACGTGCGCTAGTTGGAGGAGAATTAGACGGATGCTAGAGTAGGTCCAGATTGGCTGTTTGACTATACATCTCTATTCAAATCGCTCAATGTGTTTTCAGATGATCTATCTGGTTCCTATTCTGGCTCGAAGACTGTGATTGAGGATGAGGACGAAGAAGTTATTTACAGACCACCGGTGGTGTCATCTAAGACTCTTTCAGTCGAAGCATTTGTTCCAAGTAATTTGTCCGGTTCTCGGAACAAAGAAAACAGTCTAGATGTTGATGCTACTCCACTTACTCCTGATGAAAGAGAGGTTATGTCCAGAGATGCTTCCACTGATACTCAAACGTTTATGAAACTTCTCTTTCCCGATCCGATTGCTAACGAGTTCGTGGCGAGTTCCTCTCATGATCCTAGACCATCTGAGGTGGATCAATCAGCAAATGATGGATTTGTCAATATTCACAATCTTCCTGTATCACTCAATGACATCAGCCAGGAGCTAGCTTCCAGAATTCAACGAGATCACCCAATTGAAAACGTCATTAGTCAGCTGGATGATGGTGTTCGAACGCGAAGTCGGAGTGGAGATGTAAATACATGTCTCTATTCTTGCTTCATATCTCAAATAGAGCCAATGAATATTCAAATGGTTTGAATGAGCCCAGCTGGGTGGATTCTATGCATGAAGAATTAAATCAATTTGAAAAGCTTGGGGTTTGGAAGTTGGTTGAATTACCTAAGGGCAAGAATTCACTCGACACACACTGGGTATATCGAAATAAGCAAGATGATTTAGGGGTTATTGTGCAGAATAAGACCCGATTGGTTGTTCGTGGATTTCGTCATATTGAGAGTCTTGACTACACCGAAGTTTTTGCTCTGGTAGCTCACTTAGAGGCTATTCACATCTTCCTTGCATATGCTTCTAACATGAACTTCACGGTTTACCAAATGGACGTCAAGACTTCCTTCTTGTATGGCGTTGTGAAGGAAGAGATTTATGTTGATCAACCTCCTAGGTTTGTCAATTCAAAATTTCCGAATCATGTCTACAAGTTAGACAAAGCTTTATATGGGTTACACCAAGCTCCAAGGGCGTGGTATGCTACTCTTACGAAGCATTTGCTCGAGCATGGCTATTCGCGAGGGACAATTGATCAAACCTTATTCATCAAGCATGTTGGTTCCGATCAAATTCTTGTTCAAATCTATGTCGATGATATCATTTTCGGGTTGACGAGTTCAAAACTGTGCAAAGAGTTCAAAAACGTTATGAAGAAGAGGTTCAAGATGAATTCCTTGGGGGAGATGACCATGTTTTTGGGGCTTCAGGTCAAATAAGAATCAACCGGGATCCTACTACATCAAGCAAAGTATGTTGAAGATATGTTAGAGAAGTTAGGGGTTCGAGATGCAAAACCTGCACTAACGCTAATGGCTGAGAGACCACTAATGACTCCAGATATTGAAGGCGAATTCGTAGATCAGACCGACTATAGATCAATGATCGCATCGTTGATGTACTTAACTGCAAGTAGGCCAGACATCATGTTTGCAGTTTGTCAATTCGCTCGATATCATGCTAATCCAAAACGTTCACATCTTATTGCTATCAAAAGAATCTTTTGGTACCTCAAAGGCAACCCAAAATTGGGTCTTTGGTATCCGAAAAATTCTTAATTTGATTTATATATGCTTTTGCTGACAATAATTATGGAGGCTGTGAGCTTGACAGGAAATCAACATCTGGAGGATGTCAATTTCTCGGTGATAGACTGGTGTCATGGCAGTGCAATAAACAGCATACCTTCTCTACCTCAACAGTAGAGGCAGAATTCATAGCCGCTTCAGCTTGTTGTTCTCAAGTTATCTCGATACAACATCAGCTCCAGGATCACAATTTGAATTTTCTAGAAACCCCCATCTTTTGTGATAATGAGGCTGCAATTCAAATTGCTAAAAATCCTGTCCAACACTCAGAAACCAAGCACATCGATATCAAAGTGCATTTTATCGGAGATTGTTATGAGCGCTCGCTCATCCGGTTGGAACAAGTTCCCATTGCTAATAACGTGACAGATTTGTCCACAAAACCTTTTAACAAAGCTCAATTCGATGTGCTTGTTGAATTTCTGAAAATGATACGCTTTGAGGACTAATTTTTTGTTTTTAGGTTATTTTAAATTTGCGCATTTAGTTTTGATTCTCTTCCATGCACAAATTTAGGGGGGGGGGGGGGGGGGAATTAACAAAAACCAAAAAAAAAAAAAAAAAAAAAAATTTCTGTTTTATTATTTTTTTTTATAAAAAAAACCAAAAATATTGTGTCTTCCTTGCTTTTTGATGTTGTGTTGGGAAATGATATAAACTTGGTGATAATAGGTAATTTGAATTTGTGTAAGGTATCAAAGTTGAATTGTCTAGGCTCTGTGTTCGATGCGCTGGTAGGCACGAAACTTTTAATTTGGACTTGACTAAGCACAACTAAACTTAAGGAATTAAATGACTTGAAAAATCTTGACCAAGACAGATCCATTTAGCCTGACAATATGGCGCTCGGATAGGTTGAGCAGGGAGATATACATGGGAATCTGTGGATAAAATTAAATAATCAGTATCTAGAACCGTGGCTTAACTTTTCCTCGATGTATGGACTCTGTCCTTAATTCCAATATTGTCGGGACGGCCAGAGAAATTCTGATAAAATAGGTTCGCAGAAGATTATTTTCTTGCTTTCTATCTGTTAGTCATATGTAGCATCCTCTACGTGATTGGAAGATCCGACCTGGACTGCAACATATGCAACTCTGTCTCTCTGCATATCCCTCTATGTCATTCTTTCAACCTGTTAGACATATGTTGTCTCCTCTGCGTAACTGATAATCCGACCTGGTACACAGCATATGCACCATTCTACTTCTCAATCCCTCTGAATCTGGTTAGACATATGTTTCACCCTCTGCGTGATCGGAAGATCCGACCTGGGTGTATAACATATGCACTCTAAATATGTCTTCTCCCATAATAATTGTCTGCCCACCTAAAGTAAGGAGTGCCTCGGAAGTTCTTGATTGTTGGGGTATATCAGGAAGCGGGAAACTTGTTCTAATACATCTAAAATCAATCAATAAGTAGGTTGTCTGTAGATCTCGCTGCTTAATTTAAGTGGACAACAATATCTTTGGTAGTCGTCAGATGAATGGTCATTAGGAATTTGTTTAGAATTGCAAAGTCACAATGTCCTGTCACTTACAGTATATCCTAATACTGTCACAAATTTTCATGTTTAAGTGTATTTAATATACTATCAGCCTTGGTAAAAGAAAATTAGTGTTAATTCATTATTTTTATATTTTATTTTATTTTTTATTTTTTATTATTTTATTTTTATTTTGCTAAAAATTAAAAAATTAAAAAAATTCAAAATTTAACTTTATTTTAGTTTAAAATTTTTAGATTTTATTTTGTTTTTATTTTATTTTATTTTTAAAATCCTCAAAATGTATTATTTTAAAATTTTTTTGTAGTATTGGACTTGGAATTGAAGTAGGCAGCCCATGAGCCTTGGACTAGGTATAAATACTCCTTTACACGGCTGTAAACTTTTTCTGCTGACTTTTCTTCTTTACTGCTGTAAACAAAATTTTGCTCTCAAAATCATTGTTCATCGACTGTTAAAAATTGCGATAAATCACGAAATTGATAGGTCGAACGTGTAGGTACGTGTATTCCGACCTTCACAAAAGGTGTTCTAACAAGAAATCAACTTTGGATTGAAGCTGAAATAAAAAAAATGGGTTTCACGGCATTTACGGTCAATGAAGGGCTTACGACTGTAAACCCCCTTTCTAGCCGAAAACTCATTTTTGGTTTGAAATTAAAGTCAAAATCATTTTTCTTTGCACAAAACATCTGTATTATTGTTGTTTTCTCACTTGTCTCAGTTCATGCAGGTCAAAATGGCAGAACTCAAATTTGCAGAAAGTCACAATCTGGCAATCTTACTAGTTGAACCTCCTGTTGCTCATACTGAATTCAAGTCCATGATTCATGGTTTGAAGGAATGTTGCTTGGCCTCAGCTCTAGCTTTGAATCCAACAATTTATCAACGTCTAATCAGAGAATTCTAGAAATCTGCAATAGTAAAGAAAGAGGATGATTATGTATTCATTGAAGCTCTCGTTAAAGGTTGCAAGATTATTTTCACAGAGCAAATAATCAGAGATGTTCTGAAGATCGACGACCAATCAAGTTTTCCTACAGGAATTGAATTGGATCAAGCTCAAGAGCTCCTAAGCAAAATGGGTTATGAGGGTGATTTTCCTCCTACCTTAAAGAAGCTACTTCCACATTATTGGAGGATTTTAGCTCAAGTTTTTGTGAGTTGCATTTCAGGAAGAAGATCGGGTGCAGATGAGATCTCGTTAATAAACACAGGAGTTATTGTTGCTCTTGCTACTGGACTCGACTTTAACTTCTCAAGGTTTATTCTGGATGAGCTTGTTCAAACATTCAAGGAAAGACAAGGGACAAATTTTTGATGTATCCAAGGTTTCTTTCAAATAATTATCAATGAACAGTTTCCGGAGATTCCCAAAGAAGGTGAAACCTTGGACATGAAGTCTCTTGGTCCAAATACCATTGGGTTGATCAAGCAAAACTGTAAGGGTAAAGTTACATTTGAAGGCAAATACCCTCTGGTGAAATTTGGCATGTTCGCAGAGTCTAGTGAAGCTTCTGCATCTCATGAGTCATCTGATCGTATGGCACTTGATGATGATGTGATAATAGTGTCGGACCATGAAGAGAGTAGATGTCACACCCCCAAGCAAAGGATGGAGGAAACGCCCGGGGGTGGAGGACTTCATGTATAGTATCATAACAACAAGTATAATAGTGACCACAACAAACACAACCAACATAAATATAATTGAAAAAGTTACATCATAGTATAAGTTTACATGTTTCTATATCAATTACATTATGTTGGCAAAAATGAAATGTTTGACGCCTTAGCGTCCCATCCTCAAAAGCAGCTGTTTACCTGATTTACTGATTTCTTGAGAATACAAGTAGTTTTGAAAAAGTGTCAACAATTAAGTTGGTGGGTTCATAAGCTTTTGAATGTAATGTTAAAATCCTTTTCTTTGTAAAAGTGATGTTCGTTCAGTAAAAATCCAATATTTTCCTTTTTAAATTGTATTGCAGTCTTAAATGCCAAGACTAATAATGTACTAGTATTTTCCATATAAGTTGTAAATTATGCTAGTTTAAATCGACATAAAATCGTTTAATTGAAGGAAACTCCTCTAAATATTATGTTTTGTTAATACCCCATGTGAGTAATTATAACCATGCTATGACTCAGTCGGCCTTGTATACAACATTCTTCAGGCGTCGGAATGTTAATCACATTTGTCACCCCAGACCTGTCGGTCTAGCTGTTGCATGCATCTAAGGTATGGGTTTGTCAGACCCAATATAGATCTATATAAAACTATCACGCTCTCCCTACAAGAGTCTCTGGTTACAATTATAGGACTTTTGATTTCGTTACTCTGGAAGTAACGTGAAGCGAATGTCTCACAAATTTATTCATTAACAGATTTACGTAAGGTGAACTGAAACCCCTTTTTTGTCGATATGTACTCTCTCGTGGTGTGATGTAAATGAAACATAAACTATGAATTGTTATAGTTTATCCTAATTGTTTGTAATGTATATGAAACATAAACTATACCTATTATAGTTTATCAAAATGTTGGTAATGTATAGAAACCTTTACTGTGTAAGTAGAATGTATAGCAAAAATATAACTATGTTTATTATGCCTCATCTTGTAATAATTGTAATATATAATAAATGATTCTTACAATTTAGTGAACATTTTTTTGTTATATAATTATATTACAACAGAAAACACATGCAAAATATGAAGTCATCAAGGATTAATATTTTGCTCAACATGTTACAAAGTGTTATGAAAGTTGTAAACTGTAAATTCGTTTTTACCATTTCTGCAGTGATTTAGAATAATCACAGAAAAATCATACGAAATCGAAAACAAAATTCGTAAACTCTAAGAGTTTAGAAAATGGGTCTAGTTTGTTCTTAATTTTTATTATGATTTTTAGAAGCCTCTAACTGGTGTTAAAACGTTCATATTCACAGGATCGTCCGAATTCATAGTTACAGTGATAGGCAGTTTGTAAAAATCACCATAAATTGTAGAAAAATCGTATGGAAATGTGAAAGTAGTCATTTTAAAGGTATAGACCTAAAATATCTTCGTATTAAACAGCTTTGATAGATTTCAAGTTTAAGTCGGTCAAAAAAGTCCGTGAATGGAACTCAACTTTTCTGTGTAAAGCTGATGTTTGAGTTTTGTTAAGTTCTTGGTGATTTAACTTTTATTCTCCCCCAAAAACTTGAAGAAGACATGAAAATATGGGGATATGAACTCACCTTGACTGATTTCAGTAGATGGATGATGAAGGAAAGGAGTTTCCAAGTCAAGAACACTTGGGAGATACTTGAGGATTTGAAGGTCTAGTAACAAATATGATGATATTTGTGTAAGGAATCCATGATTTGAGTGAAAGGACGCAAGATAATTGTTGGAAAATTAATTTTATTAATTTTCAAAAATGGATTTTCTCCATTTTGAGCACAAATTTAATACTCTAAATATAATCAAAACGAGTTATTGATTATATATTTATGTTCTCCGTGATATCTACGTTTCGATATATCACACGTTTAAAACGGACTACAAATGAATGAGAAATTAGTTGTCAAAGTAAGGCAATTGAAGATAAGATAAAGGAGTTAAGTGGGTTTTTAAAATTCATCCCACATTGGTGGAAGAAGGAAAAGAGTATTGGTTTATAACTACAAAGACTAGCTACCTTTATAAGACTAATTAGAACCAAGGCTCTCTCTTGCGCGCACACACAGTGGGGGTGCAAATGCGAGCCAAATTGGCTTCGGGCCACTAAACTTGTGTGCGAGCGTGCGTCTTGCGGACACGAATGCACCACCGGTCGACCAGAAAAGTTCAAGGACCTTTTTTGCATTTTTTTTCTTTTTGGTTAACTGTTACAAAAACGAATTAGGAGCTATTAATCATAGATTTCGGTTTTGATTCTTTGATTAATTTTTTTATTTAAATGTGACAGTTATGATTCCGTTTTAATGACATCGGTTACATTGGGTAGTATATATACAATCCCTATGTAACTGGTTAAACACACCAAATGAAACGAAATCAATCTCTTCGTCTCTTACGCTTCTGCTTCGTCTTTTCTCTCTTGCTGCAACCAAGGTATAATCAGGGCCAAGTGAGGGTTCAGGTAATCTAGAAGAATTGCTTACCACTATTGTATCCTGGGAAACAAACACCCATATAGGGCGAATTTGTTTTAAGGAAACCGTGGTAAACACAGGCCTCAGTCAAGAACTTTATGCTTTTGTTCTTTCGTATAATTTTAGGTTAAATTTTCCTAACAATAATCAAGTGTAGGATGAAGTTACTTACCAAACTTGGAGGGGAATGCTCAAGAACAGCCTTCAAATTCGAGTTTAGAGAGAGAAAGTGAGAGAGAGAAATGGGTTTGCTTCTTGGTGAAAGTGTGAAGAATGTGGGAGGAGATATAAAGATTTCCAGCCCTTGATCACCCTCATATACTGGAGGAAGAGGGTGAAAGGACAAATAATTGACTAAGTAGTGATGAACAGTGACTGGGTATGGTCTTGGAGTGGGTGTGGAGGATTGCTTGTGTCATAACTTAAGATAAAGTCAACACTCCACCTCAATATCGTACCCACTAGATTTTATTCTTAGCTAATGATTTCCCCTAAAAATGTGTTTAAATTATGAGTATATAGTGTTTTATATGTCAAAATATGCGTTTGGGTGAAAATCCCACGTCAAAATCATGAAAAACGGGCTTAAAACGAAGTTGGGGTCGAAAAACGGGAAAAGGTGCGAAATCTGCAAAAATTTCCGAGCTCGGGACCGAAGTTTGGCCCTTGGATGCTTAGAACCGAAGGTGGATTCGGTTGATGATGAGAACCAATAGAAGGCTCGGCCGAAGGATCTCGCAGGCAAAGCATCAGAAGGAACCGAAAGCGAAGGTAGCGAGAAGCGAAGGCGAAGCGAGGTTTCGGTTTTGGTCTATGCGAGTTCGGTTCTTCAGGCCTCGACTCTCTGGTCTTCAGCTTCGGCTCTTTAGTCTCGCTTCTTAGGGTTTCGGCCCTAAGAGGGTTCGTCCCTATATGCCTTTTTTTCGTGTAAACTTCTCGTTTTGCGCGGTTTTTGACTTAGTTAAGGGTCGGGATGCCCCAATTAATTATAAAAAGTTGAGGGAGGTTATGAGAGAGATTTGGGAGAGAGATTGAGGGAGGTTTTGTTTTTGACCATTTTGGATATTTGGCTTCGTAACGCAAGGTTCGTACACCCCGTTAAGCCTCGTTGTGATCGTTATATGCCCTTGAGGGGTATGGAATAATGTTTTATCGAATAGTTTCATCACTTACCCCGATTAGGGTTTAGAATTTCTGAACATATGAACTTTCCAAGTGATAACTCCTTATTAAAATAGCAAGTTGTACAAATTTAAACATAATGCAAACCCTTATATACCAAGGATAGATATGTTGACCGGTTTGACTTGTTGACTTTATTTAACTTTGGATAAACCAAAATTTGACGATTGTCACAGTAGAGTTCATCCGGTTGCAACTGTGGCTGAAAAACATGAGTTGACATTTGTGCATGTTCAGAGTGACTGCAGTAAAAGTGAAGATGTTGATAATGAAGATCTTGAAGATGATGATTCTCTTTTGGGGGGAAATTTGTCTCCACATGATGATTTAGAGCTTGATCTGAGCATTGTTGACAACTTCTGCCCGTCACACGAAGACATGGAATCACTCTTTAAAAGTTTTGGTAAATGATGTTCAAGAAGCAACGCCTCCATTGATTAATCAGACTACCGACACTTCCAATCCTATGGATTCAACTTTAGGGCTTCCTCCTCCGAACGTTGAAATTCCTACATCTGTAACGTCTGTGAGTGATCCGATTGAGACACATATCTCTGTGTCTTTATTGAAGAGAAGAAGACTAGGTCCAAGGCCAGGGGTACCGATTCAAGATTTGATCCAACCTGTTCAACCCATACTTACTACATCAACCACAACTCCAACCACTACAATTAAACCTGATAATGAACAACCAAGAATGACCTTTGAAGCTGGAAGCTCTTCAGCTCCTGGGAATGTCTCCCTTACAAGGCCTGACCATGATATTGCCTCTGAAAGGATTGCTAGGTTCTTAGCAGAAAGTGAAACAGACTTTCCCTCTCGAGAGAAAGGTATATCTATAGGGGAAGGCAGCATGAAGGTGGCATACACATAAAAACAAGAGCTCAGGGAGGAGATTACTGTACTCAAATAGAAAATAATCGAAAAGGATCTTCAAATTGAGGACCTTGATTCTTGTATCTCCGAGCTCGAAGCTGAAAGTTCCTTAAAGTCTGATCAAATTTTTGAACTTCAGCAAGATAATGCTCAGAAGACCAAACAAATTTCTGATCTCCAGCTCAACCTTGGTGCTCTTTCAGCTGGCTACTTTGATCTAAAGAATAGACTTATTGCTGAATTTGGAGATAAGTTTCAGACAGAAGCTGAAGGCCCAAGTGTTTCTCAGGCCCCTGTAACTGCCCCAACTGTCACTCCAACTTTTGAATAGACTGATAGTGTGCCAGTTAGAACCACAACGGTTGTTGATTGTTTTGAGAAGGAACCATAACAAGCTCCGCCCCGAATCACTATTAAGCGAGGAGGGAGAATGGTTACGTCTTAGAAAGGGGGAGGCTTGCTCTTCATGAAAAATTCTGATAAGAATGTTCATGGTGATTATCCCCAATTAACTGTGACTGAGCTACAGAAGAAAACGTTTAAGCATAAATATGGAGATCGGTCATGAATCTGTATGTGGGGCTTTCATGATAAAATCAACTGCTGGGTGGTCAAAAGAAAGAGCAACACCGTGGAGTATTATAAGCATCCAAATGATTTTTCTTCGCTTACCAAGGTGGATCTTACTGAATTGTCTGCTGCTCCTTTTTACAATCCTTCCGATGATCCTCGAGCGACAGATTTCAAACACTTTTCTGGAAAATCAGGTGAGGAGAGGATTTGATAATATGAAGACTTTTGAATCGTTTCTGAAGACTGCTAAATATGTGTTTGACCCGATCACCAAGAAGGCTATTAAAAACGTCATGTTGCGTCCTACGAAGCAAAGATTCCTATCATTAAATTTTTTTGTGATGGTTCTTTAGACAACATGTTGTATTGGGTATATGATCCAGCTACGGCCTCAGTGGTTATCAAGTTTAAAGATGGTGTATTCCATTTAATCGATAAGATGGATCTTCTACAATTTGGTTAGAGGGACATTCACACTTTGGCAACTCATCAAATAATTTGTGAGCAGGAAGTTTTGGAACCGGATGCAAAAGAATTCACAAGCATGATTTCTGAAATCATTAGCAAAGAAATGTTGTTGGGAGCAATGGGAAGATCTGATGTGCTGGTAATTGAAAAAGACTGAGCCTATGCTAGCCTCAAACCAAGGGGGAGATTGAAAGGTTATTATTTTGTGGTTTGGGCTAGACAATCTTTTGTATAAGTCTTGTTAAGTTCTTGGTCATGTTTTACTTGCTTTTTAAGAGTTTACGATTGAGCTAGTGTGTACGGCCGTAAATAGGTTTACAGCCGTACACACTAGCTCAACCGTAAACTCTTACAAAACAAGTAAAACATGACCAAGAACTTAGCAAGACTTATACAAAAGGCTGTCTAGCCCAAACCACAAAATAATGACCTTTCAAACTCACATAGGGAAACAACAGCACATAAAGTTTATGGGAATTCTTACATTCGAAAGGGATTTAATTAATTAAAACTGCCTACAGTATCATAAGTATGGAAAAATACTTGTACGATTCGGTCTTTGGGTTTTAAGAATACAACTCATTTATAAGGAAAATATTGGATTTTTTTAACATACACTATATTTACAAAGAAAAGTTTTCAATTCTACATGCAAAGCTTATGCGCTCACCAACTTAATTGTTGACACTCTTTCAAAATTACTTTTATTCTCAGGTAATCAATGAAAACAAATAACTACCAGCTTTTGAGGATGGAACGCTATGGCGTTGGACAAACCATTCTATCATTATATTGTAATCGCTTTTGAAACATGTAACTTATTAAACCATGTAACTTTTTCGATTATATTTATGATGGCTGATCACTATTATACTCGTTGTTATGATACTACACATGAAGTCCTCCACCCTCGGACGTTTCCGCCATCCTTGGTTTGGGGGTGTGACAGGATGTATGCGAGGCATACTAGCTGTCCGAGGCGTCGGGGCCAAATCTGCGTACGCACAACATACCATTTGGTACGCCCAGCGTACACAACAATTTCCTTCTTAATCTATTAAGAACTTAATACTCCGACTTAACACGCCCATTTGCAGATCCAAGGCTAAAATACCACTAAGAGTCACAAAGTTTCCAACTTTATGACTTTGCATGTCCTTTAAGTGTTTAATACACAAAATCTTAACATCTTAATGCCTTAAGACCTTCTATAGCATGCATGGAGAAAAACAAAGCATTAAGACTGCATTTTATGACTCAAGACCCCTCACAAGGTTTGAAAGGACGACTTATTGGGTTAAGAGCAAGCCATGCTCAAGAATCACCATATTTGGGACCAAAAATGCCCTAAATGAAGAAATGGCTAGATCTATAAGATAGAGTGATCAAGTTATGAACTTTTTACCTCCCGAAGGTTGCTAGCAAGTGGAGAATCCTAGATCTAAGTTGCTTACAAGCTTCAAGGTCCTTGCACCAACTTCTTCTTCTTCAAGAACACCAACAAAGCACATAAATGAGCTCAAAAAGCACTCTTCTCACTTAGGGTTTGCTAGAGGGTCGTACTCTCATTTGGAGGATTAGGGTGAAGGTCTTGGGGCCATAAAGTTGTTTAAATAGGGTTTGGAACCATCGCACGTACGCCCAGTGTATGAAGAGTATGCCCAATGTACTAAGTCCCTTGCATGTACGCCATGCATACGAAAAGTACGCCTAACGTACTATGTTCCGGCTAAAAATTACCAAAATGCCGCTATGGGTCATTTTGCACTTTTTCTTATCTACAAGTACTAAAATTAAATATTTATTCATGCTTAGGCTCAAAATTTAAAATACCTGATCATCGGGATGTTACAGTTGGGTTTTATTTAAAAAAATACTTTCATAAACTAGAGAAATTGGAAAACAAAAGACTTGATTTTCGAAAATCACATAAACAAAATTATACCCGCCAATGATCATCTTGCTAGTTATAGAAAGATTTAAACACCAACCAAAGAAAGGATGAAGAAATAACAACCTTTGTAGTTATGTGGGTCCTCTTGGGAGGCTTGGATATTGATGAAGAATGATGAACTTTACAGACACCAACAATGACTCGACTTGATTTAAGATGCTAGTCTCGTAAAACTCTTAAAATTCTTAATCTTTGAATGCATAACCAAAGTATAAGCTTAAAGAGAGAAAAATGAAAGTGTTCTTTAAAGTGTAAAAGAAAAAACAAGAAAGAATGAGTATGACAAGCATACTACGGTTTTGGCATGTAAAAAGCTCAAAAATGAAAGCCTTTCATGCACTCTCTTAAAGCTAAAAGAATATGCATGAGTCCTTAACCAATTATGCACTCATGTCATAAAAGGAACTTGTCCCCCTGCCTTTAAGAACTGCTCATGCTTTTGATTAAACGAATCAAAAGGTCATACTTCTTTTATTCTTTCTTATAAAGATATTGTAACGTCCTAAAATATAAGACTAAAAATTTCATATTAATAATAATAAAACCATCATCCAAAATGTGTTCATAAGGCCAAAAAAGAAAATTAGAGTATATCAATCAATCATCTCAATACATCAGAGTCAAATAAACGGAGGTCGTGGTGTGTGTGATGCGATCATCCCGAGCTCTTCCCCTTCAATCTGGAAGTACCTGAAACATAAACTGAAAAACCATAAGCACGGAGCTTAGTGAGTTCCCCAAAACACCATATACCATATATATCAGCATACGATGGGTCATGCCTAACAAAAATCGGGCCCCACCCCGATATGGAGCCCCGCTCGGAACAGATCTGTGACATCCCCATTTTCACAGTCAGAAAAAACCGATTTTGTTTATGCTTTATAAAAATCAGAGTACCTCTTTTAATAAAAATGTTGCGGAATTTGTTCCCAGTAAAACATGATGAATACGTTATCAAACCATTTCCAATGAAAAATATTTTTATTCATTTTAAAACATTTGGGATGTCATCGTCAATACAGAAACATAAGCATAAACATAACTTACATTCCTTATCACTAGTGATTTATATCTCCTTAATCTCTAAGTGTAATGTGACTTCATATCAACGCCTGTGATATAAATAAACTGAGTGGGTCAGGTTGGGAAACCTGGTGAGTACATAGGGTTTTCAACCCACAATAATATAATTATTTTGTTTTACACAATCAAACAATCAATCAACCCAATTACCCATCCCCATTATCTTTTTAATCTTAAGGATCTACCCTAAGAATCAACTACTCCTCGTTCATTCATTCCTAAGGATCTTCCTAAGGAATCAGCACAAATTCCATCGTTGCCAGGGTTTACTCAATGGGCACTAAATCCATAGGTACCAGGGTTTGCTCAACGGGCACTAAATCCATAGCTGCCAGGGTTTGCTCAACGGGCACTAAATCCATAAATGCCAGGGCTATTTCGTTTATCGACAGTATCGTTTCTGAGAATCCACTCGCAATACATGTCAATGGGTTTTTAGAGTACACCGGTGAACACATCGTTTACAACACCTACAGGTTGCGAGCCTGCTAGTGTTCCACTGGACTGTCTAGAATAGTCTGTGGTTGTCATCTATACTCTGGTAGATGACGGGGCCAACATTTGGGTACAAGGCTTCTCACATCGTCCACCTCTCACCCTCACCTCATGGTCTATTTCACCTCTCACCTCAGTCGACTCATATTTAATCTACCCATGTTTTACCCAACATATGTGTAAATATAAAATATATATACAGTTTAAATAATTTAAAACATGTATAAAAATCTTACACCCAGCATAGACAGCAAGTATATAGACAATATGCACACATAGCACGTAATTTATATTAAATACTTCATATCTATGTGTAAGATGAAATAGACTATGCACCCACCTGATATGGTGGTGACTTGGTACTCGGACAACACTTCGTGACACTTAAAACAATTTCCCTTGACAAAACCTAGTATCATTACCACTAGGGTTTAGTTCAGTATTTACCGAGACTAATTTAATAGTCTAGCTGTTATTATTATTATATAAGCGTTAAACAACACTATATAACTCATAATAATATCCCAAATAATTATTTTAAGGTCCTAATAATGTTACTAGAATTAATTAGAAGCTATATTAAAAATTGCATAGGTGTAGCTCACTTACAACGGGTTTTAAAGAAAACCGGGCTTTGCTTGGAGCAGCATTTCCGAACCGAAAGACCCTTTTTCTCGGGACTCCGGGAGCCTCGGGGCTTCCTTTTGGAGCTACGGGGTTTACCTAGGGTTTTTAAGGGGTTAGGAGGGTAGTGAGAGAAAGTAGAGAGAGAAAGGAATGAAGAATTTGTGAGAAATTATGGCAGCCCTCACAGCCCTTTTATAGTTGCGAGCCTTCGCATTACGCGCAACGTTCAGCTGCTTACGCAGGGCGTAGTCTTCGGATAAGGTGCCTGATGGTGCTCTTCGGATGGTGTGACGTGGCTACTCCTTGGACCAAGCAGAATGACTACGTGCGGCGTTCCCTCTTCGCACACAGGGCGTACCTCGTACACAAGGCGCTCCTCGGCTACGCTGGGCGTCCGAAGTACAGGTGTCATCATCCGAAGGCGAGGCGTGATCAGCAAGCGACGGTCCAGATCATGCCACGTCATCAATCGAGCAACAAGTTTCGCAAATTCGAGTCTAAACTTTAAAAATTTGTATCTTTCGCATACGAGCTCCGTTTTCGACGTTCTTTATATCCACATGAAGGCGAGAACGTACTCTACATCTTTCTTTTAGACTCTATCGGCTAATTTTGACTTTATAATAAATTTTATATTTTTAACAGGTCGGGACAGGATTTGTCCGTTAAAAATCCATAACTTCTTCATCCGACATCCGTTTTCATCTTCCTTTTTATCGTTATGCTAAAAATAACGAGGTCTTGAATTCCCGTTTAGGTTGTGTCGGCTAAAAACCGCTCGATCTAATATTCGAACTTCGGGCTGTACACTGCTAAGCCGAAACTTCGAAAAATCATAACTTCGTCATTCGAAGTCAGATTTGGGCGTTCTTTTTATGAAAGCTCTCAGTTTAACGTATTCTATGACTTTCGTTTAGTTCCTTTAAGGCTAAAAGTCACTCTATCATTAATTCACTATTTACGCTTCCCGGTGCCGTGCCGGTTCCGTCGCGAAACTTCGACGGGTCATTACTTCTTCGTTATAACTCGGATTTCGGCGTTCTTTATATGTACGGAAACCTTGTGAAATATTCTACAACTTGGTTGAAAATATTTATTCTAAATAATCTTTTGTCAAAAAGTCATTTTCGACCCCTATTATCTCTAAATTGACTAGCCCGGATCTACGAGCGTTACAAGATCTATCAAAACATGAGATGCGCCCCGCCCAATCACATTTATCCCCGCCCAACATTCATATATACACATAAACACATGCAAAAATCACTAAGATAAATAACATACAATACACCCATTAGGCCTCACCTGGCATTGGACCCCTCCCGGTATACATATCATATACTGCACATGCAAGAGTCACACAGACAACTAGCATCCTAATCAAAATAAATCATGGGTTGGTATTGGTGCCTTTGACCCGCCAATCACATGAGGAGAGGCACCTCAAACTGATGAAAATCAGATAAATGCTCGGACGGCTGATCCAGAATGTCCTCGCGCTAATTAATCACATAAAACCCCAATTAATAATTCGGCCATAAACCATAACTAGAAATTTATTTCATTTGTACAACTCCTAGGGTAAAATACCATTTTACCCCTTCCTTACTTAGCCTAATAACCAAGGCCCAATCCAAAGGCTCCAAAAGCCCAATATGGCCCAAAATCCTAAATGTTAAGAATAAATCTTGAATGATCGATAGATTCAAATAGGTAAATAAATCAAGAACACAGAATGAAGATTAAATATGTCGATGGCCTTCATCAATGGCTTGAGGAGACTCCGGGTTTGAACTCCTCAAGAGGGGGAAGTGAAGAAGTCTATCACTCCAACCAATCCCCTTCACATCATCAAACACCCCTAGTCTCCACTGAAAAAACCCCCACACCGCAACCGTCACCGCAACATGAAACACAACTCTCACCACAACCATCTCATCACAACTCCCATCTCCATAATACTCCTGAAAAACCAGAAACTCCCCCGCACTTCAAGAATCTGGAGGAGTATATGTCGTCTCCGAGCTCAAAGATTCTCCTGCTACTGCTCAGAGAAAAAGAGACTGGAAGGCAGCCAAGCTGGCCGAAGAAGTATGGAGACTCTACGGATTCGACACAGTTATGGATGAATCCTTGATAAATTCTTGGATCAATCCTCACAGAAGACTTCTTGATGATGACTATGTCCCTTATCTCACATATGCAGAACCACCCTCAGACGGATACTAGGATGTCCCAATCTCACCAAATGCCAGATACTTCACTGTATTTGAGTAGTTCAACCGCAGCCTTCTGGATGACAAAAGACTTCCTATGGAGTTCGACAGACTTAGCCAATTCTATGCTAAGCATGCCTCTCCAGTTGAACACATATGGTCTAATGATAGACCATCCGCAGTGAAGAATTACAAGATCAGAAAATTCATGAAGGCTGAGTTCATCCAGTACACCCTAACCAGGAGGGATCACGACTACATTCGCACCCAGGCTGATTTTCCGTGTATGATGTAACGCCCGCAAATCCGGGCTAGTAAAATTAGAGGCAATAGGGGTCGAAAACGACTTTTCGACAAAAGATTATTTAGAATAAATAATCTTAACCAAGTTGTAGAGTATGTTCCCGCCTTCGCGTGGATATAAAGAACGTCGAAAACGGAGCTTGTACGCGAAAGTTACGAATTTTTAAAGTTTGTACTCGAATTCGCTGACGTGGCGCTTTCCCAGCCGTCCGATGATGATCGCTGAAGTCGCCTCGGATGAGTGACGCGTCGCCCCTCGCTACGCCCAGCGTTCGGTCTCGTACGCGTCGCGTTCGCTTAGCCGTTCTCGGTCTAGAAGAAGCCATGTCACACCACCGAGCCTTCGCCACCTGGAGGTCTGATCCGAAGCTACGCCCCACGTCTGAGGACTTGTACGCCCAGCGTACATCCGAGGACCAGGCTATAAAAGGGGACCGAGGCTGCCCACATTTTCACACCAAAAATAACTTCTCTCTCTAGTTTCTTTCTCTCTCTAGAGTTCCAAACCCCCCTAAACCCTAGGAAAACCCCCTAGCTCCCGAGGGAAGCCCTGAGGCTCCCGAAGTCCCAAGAAAAAAGAGTTTTTCGGTTTCGAAACGCTGCTCCAATTAAGTTCCTGTTTTCGATAAAATTCGTTGTAAGTATGCTACGCTTACGCAATTTTTAATATAGCTTTCAAATAATTATAGAAATGTTATTAGGTCCTTAAAATAATTATTTGGGCTATTATTATGAGTTATATTAAGCATTATTAACGCTTAATAATAGTCAGACTAATTAATTTGTCGCGGTTATCGTTAGACTAAACCCTAGTGGTATTGGTACTAGGTTTTATCGAAGGAATATTGTTTTGAGAGTATCGAAGCGCTGTCCGAGTGCTGAGTCACCACCTACTCAGGTGAGTGCATAGTCCCTTTCATCTTACACATAGATATGAAGTATTTTATATAAACTACGTGCTATGTGTGCATATTATCTGAATACTTGCTGTCTATGTTGGATGAACGTTTTATACATATTTTAAAGAATTTAAACTGTATACGTATTTTATATATACGAATATGTCGGGTATGAGATGGGTAGGTGAATGATGAGAGATAGAAGATGATATGAGTATACATTGGCAGCTATAGACTTAGTGCCTATGGGACAAACACCGGTAGCTATGGACTTAGTACCTGTTAGACGTTGGTAGTTATGGATTTAGTACCTGTTGGGAATTGGTAGCTATGGACTTAGTACCTATTAGTTAGACGCTGGTAGCTAAGGATTTAGTACCTGTAGAAATTGGTAGCTATGGAGTTAGTACCTGTTGAACATTGGTAGCTATGGACTTAGTACCTATTAGATAAAGACTGGTAGCTATGGATTTAGTACCCGATAAATAGACTATAGCAACTATGGAATTAGTGCTTTATGAACGAACATTGGCAGCTATGGATTTAGTGCCAGTCCTATAACCCTAGAAGTAAGGGACTTCGGAATAAACGAATGCAGGATAGGTGACTCTTAGGTTAAACCTTAAGAGTAAAGAAGATAACGAGGATGGGTAATTGGGTTAATTGTTTGATGATTGAACATAACAATTATATTATTGTGGGTTGAAACCCATATGTACTCACCAGGTTTCCCAACCTGACCCACTCAGTTTATGTATATCACAGGTGACGAAGTGAAGTGACATTACACTGAGAGATTTAAAGAGATGCAGATCACTAGTGTAAATCATTGTAAGTTCTGTTTATGCTTATGTTTCGGTATTAACGATGACACCCCAACGTTTTAAAATGAAATAAATACGTTTCTTCGAAAATGTTTTAATAACGTATTTACCATGTTTTTTCTGGGAACAAATTCCGCAACCTTTTTATAAAATGAAGTACTCTGATTTTTATAAAGCATAAAAAAATCGGTCTTTTTTGGCCGTGATTTTGGGGATGTCACAGTTGGTATTAGAGCATTAGTTTAAGCGAACTGGGAATATGGATTTATTTCTAGACTTAAACTTAGAATGCTAAGCGATGATTGTGAGGTGTGAGCACTAGCTTATTTTTGGAATTATGCCTAAAATGCTCTTATGTGCTAAATGTTTTATGCCTTATATGTTGTTATTTATTCGGATCTATGGTCTATTGCCGATCGGATCTGGAAACCTTATGTGTTCAGGATTCTAAGCGTATGATTACGATATTAGAACTGGCATGTAACGTTTCGGTGTGATAAGGAGATTTACACGTCAATCGTAAATAAAATCTTTCCTATCTTAAATTCTTGTCTCGGTATACCGAACGTCTGCTTGGGTGTACAAGATGTCATGGTGAAGACAGACTAGGAAATATCCGAGGAAGATGACAACCTGAGCCTAAGAATGTGATGGGTCATGTATTGGTCGTTGCGCCTGCACCCGAACCTATCACAATGGCAGAAGTTCAGGAAGTGATGCGAACCATGATAGACAAAAAAGAGGAAATGAGATGGCTTACGATAGTAAATGATACCTATCGGAAATATCATAAGAGAGGTATCTTGCCTTTGGAATACGTATGATAAAATAGGAGTACGTCTATAAAAGTAGGGTACATTTGAATGTACACATTTGATTGGCAGGATGATAGAACGATTGATGTAATTCCTAAAGTTTTCCTATCATCTGGAATGTCTATCACCAACCGAGTTGATGCAGAATTGATGATTGAAGATATGCATGGAAAAAGTCCTAGTAGAGTCTAGGGAATTTTTTATGATTATTTGAACACATTCGTATGTGTTAAATTGTTTCGTGATTTTAGGACTTGGGAACTGCGAGACAATACTTGGGCCGAGTATGAGTAGGTGTGAAAGGTAGTAGATGCATATACTACCGGAAGCATAGGACTCATGCTTGGATCAAGGAAGGTCACAAGGTTACCAAGAAGCTAGTAATTGATTTTGTTTTATTCAAGTATGTCGTTACCATTGTTTCGGTAATGACTAAGAAGATTGTTGTTATCCCGACCCTAGTGGTCATATCACATTGAGTCCGACTACGATGAGTAGGTTACGTGGTTCAGAGAACCAAGTTTGATGCAGCGTCTGACTTAAACCAAACGGTTGAAATCAAAGCGATCAATAGAAGTATCGCACTCGTTGTTAAAGAAGTTGGTAGCTAGAAATGCCTAATGTTAAAGTGTGATTATATCACATTAGAACATGAAGGAAGGCATAGTCTGTTTTAGAATTTAACTCTAAGAGACCTAAGTCTAAGTGTTGCAACATACGATGATAGGTCATTAGAATATGACACATCGATCCATAGTAGTAATAAAAGAAATCATCTCAAGTTCGTATCCAGTAAGAATCGAGATTGTGACTTGAAGGTCATAATTGGGAGTCTAGCCTGAGGGAGAGAGCAGGTGCACGATCGAGTACTCTTACAGTCAATGAGTTTAAGAGATAGAATTGAAGGAATGTAGAAGTTATAATTATTACCTAGGATGAAGAGATGACGTATGGAGTCATTATACGACCCTGTTTCGTTGATGATTCCGGGACGTAATCATCCTAAGGGAGAGATAATTGTAACACCCGCAAATCCGGGCTAGTCATATTAGAGGCAATAGGGGTCGAAAACGACTTTTCGACAAAATATTATTTAGAATAAATAATCTTAACCAAGTTGTAGAGTATGTTCCCGCCTTCGCGTGGATATAAAGAACGTCGAAAATGGAGCTCGTACGCGAAAGTTACGAATTTTTAAAGTTTGTACTTGATTTTGCGAGATCTGATACGAATTCGCTGACGTGGCGCTTTCCCAGCCGTCCGATGATGATCGCTGAAGTCGCCTCGGATGAGTGACGCGTCGCCCCTCGCTACGCCCAGCGTTCGGTCTCGTACGCGCCGCGTTCGCTTAGCCGTTCTCGGTCTAGAAGAAGCCACGTCACACCACCGAGCCTTCGCCACCTGGAGGTCTCATCCGAAGCTACGCCCCGCGTTCGAGGACCTGTATGCCCAGCGTACGTCCGAGGACCAGGCTATAAAAGGGGACCGAGGGTGCCCACATTTTCACACCAAAAATAACTTCACTCTCTAGTTTCTTTCTCTCTCTAGAGTTCCAAACCCCCCCCCCCCCTAAACCCTAGGAAAACCCCCTAGCTCCCGAGGGAAGCCCCGAGGCACCCGGAGTCCTGAGAAAAAAGATTTTTTCGGTTTCGAAATGCTGCTCCAATTAAGTTCCGGTTTTCGATAAAATTCGTTGTAAGTACTACGCTTACGCAATTTTTAATATAGCTTTCAAATAATTATAGGAATGTTATTAGGTCCTTAAAATACTTATTTGGGCTATTATTATGAGTTATATTAAGCATTATTAATGCTTAATAATAGTCAGACTAATTAATTTGTCGCGGTTATCGTTAGACTAAACCCTAGTGGTATTGGTACTAGGTTTTATCGAAGGAATATCGTTTTGAGCGTATCGAAGCGCTGTCCGAGTGCTGAGTCACCACCTACTTAGGTGAGTGCATAGTCCCTTTCATCTTACACATAGATATGAAGTATTTTATATAAACTACGTGATATGTGTGCATATTATCTGAATACTTGCTGTCTATGCTGGATGAATGTTTTATACATGTTTTAAAGAATTTAAACTGTATACGTATTTTATATATACGAATATGTTGGGTATGAGATGGGTAGATGAATGATGAGAGATAGAAGATGATGTGAGTATACATTGGCAGCTATAGACTTAGTGCCTATGGGACAAACACCGGTAGCTATGGACTTAGTACCTGTTAGACGTTGGTAGCTATGGATTTAGTACCTGTTGGGAATTGGTAGCTATGGACTTAGTACCAATTAGTTAGGTGCTGGTAGCTAAGGATTTAGTACCTGTAGGAATTGGTAGCTATGGACTTAGTACCTGTTGAACATTGGTAGCTATGGACTTAGTACCTATTAGATAAAGACTGGTAGCTATGGATTTAGTACCCGATGAATAGACTATAGCAGCTATGGAATTAGTGCTTTATGAACGAACATTGGCAGATATGGATTTAGTGCCAGTCCTATAACCCTGGAAGTAAGGGACTTCGGAATAAACGAATGCAGGATAGATGACTCTTAGGTTAAATCCTTAAGAGTAAAGAAGATAACGAGGATGGGTAATTGGGTTAATTGTTTGATGATTGCACAAAACAATTATATTATTGTGGGTTGAAAACCCTATGTACTCACCAGGTTTCCCAACCTGACCCACTCAGTTTATGTATATCACAAGTGACGAAGTGAAGTGACATTACACTGAGAGATTTAAAGAGATGTAGATCACTAGTGTAAATCATTGTAAGTTCTGTTTATGCTTATGTTTCGGTATTAACGATGACACCCCAACGTTTTAAAATGAAATAAATACGTTTCTTCGAAAATGTTTTAATAACGTATTTACCATGTTTTTTCTGGGAACAAATTCCGCAACCTTTTTATAAAATGAAGTACTCTGATTTTTATAAAGTATAAACAAAATCGGTCTTTTATGGCCGTGATTTTGGGGATGTCACATATGAACCCGGAAGAAGTGTTTCTCATTGCCAAAGTCTTTCAGCACAACTCTAAGAAGCATCCGAAGATGAAGATCGCTCTTGAAAGGGCAAGTACCTTTCTTAAGGAAACAGTCTGTGACTTCGCAAAAATAGATGTAGACATTCATCCCATCATCTCCATGATTGTTGACCTGCCACCGCTTGACCCCGCACCCATGCCTACCGAAGGCTATGAAGAAAGATCATTAGGCGCAACCAACTATCCTGAGCTAGGAGTCATTTTCAAGAGGAAGACTGACAACGTCAAATATTTTATTCGTATGACTGCCATGCATCGTCTCACCAGAAGACAACTTGAGATCTGCCGCAATGCATTTGAAAAATCCAAGCATACAACCGCAGAAGTCAATTTGAAATACTAAGAAGAATCAACTGGTTAGAGAACGTCAGGAAGTTTTGGTGGATACTGATCAAGTTCCTTAAACTTGATATCTTTTTCAAGTTAAAGAGGTCACTTAGGGGGAAATTGTTGAATCAAAAATAAAAGTGACCCTCTTGAACTTTTGCTACCGCAACGCTCAAGCCACCGTAGTCAAACAACCTCTTCATCAACTGTTATCCGAAGTCTTCAGCACCGCATTCTATATCTTTACTTAGGATATTTTGTCTGTTCTGTATTACACTCTAATATCCAGTATGCTTTGCATGGATACTCTTAGAGTTGTAAACTTCTCTATAAATAGAGATCATTTCTAATGTATTCAATACGGGTGTGAATCTCTTATAAAATTCTAATACACATCTCCAAGTTCTCATTCCATCTTACTTATCAAAGCTTCTTACTCTCATCATCTCTCTTCGTAGAGCAAGTCAATTGTGACTTAATCACTAAGCTAGATCTCACTTACTAACTTGGTTTGAATGCATTCCTTGTTATGAATATGCTTTTGTGTATACTTGATATAACAATTATTGTCATTTACTTTCTTTACTTTTCGCATCTAACTCACTAACTTCTAACTCGTAATATTATTGTTGAGCTAACAGATCCTTCGAGATTAACTATTCCGCTATATACTTGTTCTAACCTTTTGTTCAAGTGTGTGTCAAAGTTTTTCTCTCAACAATTGGTGAGCCATAGTTGTTGCTTTTTGAAAATCGGAACTCTGATTTTTCGAAGAGCTTTCTATACAACTGAAGCTCATTTCTAAAGAAAAAAATCTTCAAAATGGCACAATCGTTATCACTAAATGTCTCCAACAGTTTTGGTGGTTCTAATCGAGCCCCAATACTGGTTGCGAATGAGTATCATCACTGGTCTCAAAGGATGGAAAGATATCTCAGACGACTTGGTAGAGATGTCTGGAGATCCATAGAAGAAGGACCCCGTGTCCCAGTTCTTACACCAGTCCAAACTGATGGAGCCACAACAAGGCTAGGAGGAGGTTAACCAGCTTTGAACCGTCCCACCAAAGATGATCTAGAGCAGGCTCAAGACAACTTCGACATCATCATAAACTACAAATCAGCAAAGGAGATTTGAGATGTTCTCAAAAACTTGTACGAAGGTTCAGAGCAGGCTCAAGACAAGAAGCTCACTACAGCACTCAATGAATTCAACAACTTCAAAGCCCACTCCGGTGAAAGTTTGGAAGACTCGTTTATTAGAATCAACTTGATTGTCACAAAACTGTCCAATGCGGGCACCATCCACAACAATCATGAAACAAATCTACAGTTCCTTAATGGCTTGGGAAGACACTGGACAACGGCCAAAATGATTGTACAAGGTGACAGGAAGATTCACTTGTTATCTCTCTATAAGCTCTATGGAGAGTTGCAAGCTCAAGAGTCCACCGTACTCAAGGACTGCTCAGACTTTAGAGGTCCACTTGCACTAGTAGCACAATCACCTCACACTCAAACCTATCCCACTTCGTATGACTCACCACCGCAGTCATATGAAGCTGACTCAGAATATGATGATGAAGAAGAATTTCAAAATGCCATCACTCTTATCAGTCAGAAATTCAATCGCGTACCACCTATATTTCGCAAAAACCAACAATACAATCGACCACCTTTCAACCGCAACTTTCAAAACAATCACTTTCGTTCCACAAAGAATCCTCTCCCTCCACCACAGCCTCAGCAAACACAGTCTAAAGAAGTACCACCGCAGTCCCAATCAACTGACTCCGGTACTTCTTTAGAAGACAAGAGTGACATTGTTATATGTCACAAGTGCAACAAAGAAAACCATTTTGCCAAGGATTGCAAGGCAAATGTGGTGAAAGATAGAGCCTTCTATCTCATAATGGTTCAAGAACTGGAAGACAAAGAAAAGGGAAAAGCCTACGTTGCTCGAGTGAAAAGGAATCATCAAGTGTGTTCATCAGGAGATGAAGATGACGATGATCTCAGTAAAGGAAAAGGAAACCTTTGTATGGTAGCAACTGCTGATGAAGACGGCTCAACCAATCTAAAGAAGAACCATTGCTATATGGCAAAATATGGAACTCTCAGCATTGTGGAACAGGTAAAACTTATAATTCAAACTTTAAATTACAACATGCATTATTGTCAACCTTTCATAGACACACTCAATGACACATGTGCTGTCGTCCTTACGGACTACAATAAAGCCTTAGATGATAAGAACATTGCTTCGTAGGAGATGTTCCACGTTAGAGGACATTTGGACAATAAGAGACTCAAAATGACAATGTTAGAGAAGGATTTGATGCTAGAAAAAGATGCTAGGATGTTAAGTGAAACACAACTAGAAATAGCCTTGAATCAGAGAGATTTAGCACAGAGTGAAATTGTACGCTTAAATCATTTAATTGAAAAGATTTTTAATGAAACTTAAGCCATTGAGAATCTTGTTAATAATGGGAATGTTGATAACACTTTTAATTGGGGTTGGTCCAATGGTTACCCAACCGTAACGGACTCCTCACCTCGGTTCACACCGGAACGTCCCTATGTCCCTCTAGACCGCAACTTCTTGTCTCCAGTCAATGATAAAACATTTCCTGAGGATATCCAAGCTCATTTTGGTAAACTCCATGATCTGAGTAATAATTGTTTTATAGAGGAAATTCTCCCTGAATTTTCTACTCATGTTGATAACATAGTTCATTCAGATTCTCAGACATCATCTGTAGCCGATGAGGAAATTGTTATTGAAAGTCCTGAAGTCTCATTAGACTTCCCATCTTTGCAGTTTGACCGCAGTGTTTCTAACCACAGTCATGAACTACAATCCGCCCCATTACCTAATATCAAATGTCCCACTAAAGTGTCCAACAAGACTTACTCTGCGGTAGTCCAAAGCACTACACCACAGACCATAGCCAAAAGTTATGTGACTATTGAACCAATTAATCATGAATTACCAATTGAAAATTTTGAATTTGGTCAATGTTCTCAAAGTCTGACTTCTCCAGTTCGGATGAATCAAGTCTCTGTTTTTCAAAATCCTCAAAAGACTTAAGGAAACCACAATTAAATATCACTGACTGCGGTTCTCCTAACACCGAAGCAAAAAGAGCTTTTAAAGAAGAATTTCATTCCCATGGGAAGCAACGGGAAATTCATTCAAAACAAAAGAAATCTGTGAAATGTCCAAAGTCAAAGAGTCTAGAAAAACTTGTTTTCTCAAATTATCATTTCAAGAAAACTGTTTCCAAGAAAACAAAAAGAAAGGAGTTCACTGTCTCTGACACTACTCAGAAAACATCCAACTCTAAGGATAAGTCTTTTCAATCAAATCGTTTTCAAGTCTATTCATTAGATAATCCAAAATGGAAAGGTATTCTACCTACTCCAACCCTTCCAATGTCACTTTCAAAAAATCAAAAATGGAAAGGAATTTTGCCAACTCCGGCACTCAAAAGGTCATCTCAAGAGTATAAGAAATCACATCACAAAAGGTATGCACGTCTACACACCTGCAAGACCTACACAAAACACCTTTTCAAAACACACAAACCAAAAGTTCAAATCTCACAATCCTCGGACTGGAGAAAAGCATACTTTCTCTTCAAAACCTCAAACTAAGTCAAATGTCAGGGGAAATGACAAAATGTTCACGTGTCAATGTCAGTGTCAAAAGATCTTCTGTCATGACAAATCTCTTCGTTCTCAAAAAAACTCGCAACTATCCACAATCTCACAAAACTCCAAAGAATTTCAAACACTCAGGACTAGGCTTGAAAGTTGACTTAAAACCTGTCCCTGCCACCTCGCATCATGCATTAATTAATACATCGTATGTGACTCCACGCTCCAAACTCGTTTGGGTGTCCAAATTAACCACTTAATTTCTATAGGCTTTGTGCAAGGAAGATCAAGAAGACGAATGGTTGATCGACAAATCCTGCTTCTTGTACATGACCGGAAGGTTAGAATACCTTCGAGATTTCAGGCCTATATGCAATGGTGGAAATGTTACATTCAACAACAATGCAAATGGCATTATATGTGGTTATGGCATACTCACTACGAGGAATTTCTCAATCCAAAAGGTTGCCTATGTAAAAAGCCTTAAACACAATCTCATTAGTGTTGGCCAACTATGTAAGGCAGGCCATCGAGTAGAGTTTGATGATCAATTCTGTTACATCATGACGAGTGATAGAAGCACTTTCTTAATCAAGTCATGATCCGAAGGCACCATGTATCCTTTGGATGTCTCTCTCATCATTGGTAAACCGCAGCTGCGCTTTCTCTTAAAAGTTGTATCCAAAGTTAGTTGGTTATGGCACCGCAAGCTCGCTCATCTCAACTTCAAATACATCAACACCTTAGTCACTAAAGAATTGGTCAGAGGTCTACCCATTCTCAAGTTCAGCAATGACACTCTATGTCCTGCTTGCGAATGTGATAAGCAGTCAAAAGCAAGTCATCCTATGGTGATTGCCTCCACCATATCCGAGCCACTCGAACTTCTCCACATTGATCTCTACGGTCCATCAACCGTAGCCAGTCTTCATCATAAAAAATATATATTGGTTATAGTTGATGACTTCACTCGCTTCACTTGGGTATTCTTCCTTAGACTCAAATCCGAAACACCGCAGATTCTAATAAATTTCATCAAAGAAATAGAACTTCAGATCAAGCTTCCTGTAAGACGCATTCGCAATGACAATGGTACTGAATTCACCAATCATCCTCTCAACAACTTCTTGGTGTCAAAAGGTATTTCACATAACTTTTCAGCTCTGTATACACCTCAGCAAAATGGTGTAGTAGAGCGAAGGAACCGCACCCTTGTTGAAGCAGCCAGATCCATGCTCAACTTCGCCCATCTTCCTCTTTACTTCTGGGCTGAAGTTGTGGCCACTACATGCTTTGTTTAGAACTGAATCATTGTATGCAAACGCCTCAACAAGACACCATATGAGGGTCTCAACAACCGAAAGCTAAATGTTTGTTTCTTTCACATCTTTGGGTGTAGATTTTTTGTGATCAACAACAGAGATCAACTTAACAAATTTGCACCGAATTCTGATGAAGGCATCTTTCTCAGTTACTCCACAAATAAGGTTGCGTATCGGGTTCTCATCAGACGTACAAGGCTAATCATTGAAAGTTTTGATGTGAAGTTCGATGACTCTGACATCCGCAACACCCTCCTTCTAATGAAACCACTGCCATCATGGAAGACGACATTTTTGTTTCTTCAGGTTCTCTAAATCTGGTTGAAGTAAATTATGATGATCTTTTCGACCCAGTTGAAAAGGCAAAACTATCCGAAGTTCTGGTATCATCAACTACTCAACAACAACACACTGATGTTCTGGTCCATCTCTATCCGAAGTAGCATCTCTCAATACTTTCACCTCTCTTGTTAAGGGCGAAAGCTCTACTCCTGTTCATACTAAAACCATCGATGTTCCAGTACTTGATGATGCTCAAGCTCCCACTCTCAGAAAATCGATTCCATCAAACGTATCTTCGGATTCGGATGATGAAATCATAGAGAATTTTGACACACAAACTAACTCAGGGATCATTCCTCTCCCATCAGCAGTCCAGGAGGAACCTTCTCAGGTTCCAGAAGAACACCCTTCAGCAATCCAGGGGGAACCTCTCCAAAATACTCAAGAAAATGTCATTCTCGCTCCAACAAGTCAAGATGATTTAGCAGGCTGTTCATAAATCCAGGGGGAACTTCCTTCCCCAGCCGAGGCAACCTCTGATATTGAAAACATTCCTTCGACCGCAGCTGCTGATCATCTGTTGCCTCGTTTAAATGTATGGACGAAGGATCACCCTCCAGGCCAAATTATTAGCAACCCATCTGCAGGTATCCAAACTCGATCTGCCAAAGATTTATCTGATCATTGTCACTATGCAGCATTTATGTCCGCAGTCGAGCCTCGATCTATCATTGAAGCATTATTGGAACCAGATTGGATTTCTGCAATGCAAGAAGAACTGGAAGAATTTGAAAGAAACAAAGTGTGGCAACTTGTTCGCATTCCACAAGGCCATACTATTGTTGGTACAAGATGGGTATTCAAGAACAAGCTAGATGAATCTGGTGCGGTTATCAGAAATAAGGCAAGACTAGTTTCTAAATAGTGTGGGATCAATCACTCCGATGGCTATAATGGAAACAATCTGAATCTTCTTAGCATATGCTTCCCACAAAAACATCAAAGTACACCAAATGGATGTTAAGAGTGCTTTTCTCAATGGGGAATTGAAAGAAGAGGTTTATCTTCAACAACCTCCCGGCTTTGAAAGTATCGAGTTCCTTGATCACTACTACAAGCTTCAATAAGCAGTCTACGGACTGAAGCAAGCCCCTAGAGCTTGGTATGAGACTCTTTCTGAATTCTTAGTCTCTTCAGGCTACAAAATAGGAGTGATTGATCCCACACTATTTAGAAAAGCAAATGGTTCTCACCTTATGCTTGTACAAATATATGTAGATGATATCATCTTCGGATCGTCGGATTAAGGAATGGTGGATGAATTTTCTAAGCTCATGACAAACAAATTTCAAATAATTGGCTTTAACGAACCTATTTCATTAGAATGATCGAAGCCGAAACCGCTGATGTTTTCTAACAGAGAGATTTGAATGACTAATGAGCATGAATAGAGAGATTAACTTCTTTCTAGGTCTTCAAGTCAAACAAATTCAGCAAGAGATATTCATTCATCAAGAGAAACACACCAATGAACTTCTTAAGAAAAACTCTATGGACAACTGTTCCTCGACTAAGGTTCCTATGACCTTCAGATATAAGATCTCTGCTGATCCTTCTGGCGAACTGTGGATCACAAGACTTATAGAGGTATCATTGGCTCTTTAATGTATCTCACTGCAAGCCGACTGGACATTGTCTTTGCAACTGGTGTGTGTGCAAGGTATCAGGCTGGCCCAAAAGTGTCACACATAACCGCAGCCAAACAAATTCTTCGGTACCTAAAAGGAAGCAAATCTCTTGGTCTATGGTACCCCGCAGGCAATGACTTCAGTCTTCAGGCGTTTACTGATGCGGATCATGCCGGTTGCAAACTTGATTGAAAAAGTATGTCTGGTGGATGTCAATTTTTAGGAGGTAGACTTGTCAGCTGGTCCTCAAGAAAACAAAGCCGTGTTTCATTATCTACTGTAGAACAAGAATATGTGGCCACAGCCAGCTGTTGTTCCCAAGTCCTTTGGATGAAGACACAACTGTTAGACTACAGATACAGAATGCTGCGAATACAAATCTAATGTGACTCTGAAAGTGCCATAGCGATTTCTCATAATCATATTCAGCTCTTCAAGACTAAAAATTTTGAACTACGATATCACTTCATCAAAGACCACATTCTGAAAGATGTGGGAATGATGAATCCGGATCCAAAATTCTTCTCGAATTAACAGGCACCGTAGACCTTCCTAGTCTCCACTGTGGTTCTAACTGAAAGTTATTAATAATATATGGTTTTGGAACATTCTGTGTACCGCAGTCAATGAACCACAACCATATATTATATCTATCTTTCATGGGTCTTTTGTCACACCCCCAAACCAAGGATGGCGGAAACGTCCGGGGGTGGAGGACTTCATGTATAACATCATAACCACAATTGCAATAGTGATTTAAGCAAACACAACCAACATATATATATATATATATATATATATATATATATATATATATATATATATATTTGAAAGAGTTACATCATTGTATGAATTACATGTTTCCAAATCAATTACAATATGTTTACAAAATGTGAAATGTTTGACGCCTTAACGTCCCATCCTCAAAAGCACTTGGTTACCTGTTTAGTGATTTCCTGAGAATACAAGTTGTTTGAAAAAGTGTCAACACAAAGTTTGGTGAGTTCATAAGCATTTGTAAGCAGTTTATGAAAAGCTTTTTCTTGTAAAAGTAGTGTTTGTTCCAAAAAAATCCAATATTTTCCTTAATATGTAATAGTAGTCTTAAAACCCAAAGACCGAAGTGTACAAGTAATTTGTTATACTTATGATAAAATAATGCAAGTATAAATCTACATAAACTCGTTTGATTTACATGAATTCCTTGTAAATTCTATTTTTGTTAATACTTAATGTGATCTATTATAACCATGCTATGACCTAGTTGGCCTGAAATGACGTTCTTCAGGCGTTGGAACTGTTATGACATTTGTCACCTCAGACCTGCCGGTCTAGCTGTTGCAAGCAGCTCAGGTGTGAGTTTGTCAATCCCAATATAGATCTATATACAACTATCACACTCTCCCTCCAGGAGACTCTAGTTACAATACAGGACTTATTGGTAAAGTGAAGCGAATGTCTCACAAAAGTCATTAACGAATTCACGTGTAATGTAATGAAAATCCCTTTTTGTATAAATGTACCCTTTTTGTATATGTGTGTTATGTGATGTATCATAAACTATACCTATTATAGTTTATCAAAACAAGGGTAATAGTGGTAATGTATGTAAACTATACTTAACATAGTTTATTCAAATGTTTGTATGTAATGGATGTACTTTGATTATAACAAATTGTTATTTCTATGCTTTATCTAGCAAACTCCATTTGTTAACTGATGTATGTCTATATACTAAGACAATAATGTCATATATTACAATAACATATAATCACATAAAAATATACACCTTGCTCAACATATTACAAGGTGAAATGAAATTGATAGCATTTTTCTGTTGACAACATTTTCTATCAACGTACTTAGAAATTTTGTAGAAAAATCATCAAAGGTCCAAATCAGAATCCGTAAATTCTGAGAGTTTGGAAAATGAGTCTAGTTTCTCTATAATTTTTCTCATGATTTTTAGTGACCTCTAACTTGTGTGAACAAGTCCATAATCACAGACTGGTCCAGATCGATGTTTGAAATGATAGGCAGTTTTGTAAAATCGCCATAAATCGTAGAAAAATCGTATGGAGATGTGCAAGTAGCCATTTTAAAGCTAAGGACTTGAACTACTTGCACCTTGTATAGTTTTGAAAACGAAAATTTTTAGGTTGTCCAAAACAGTCCGTGATTGGAGTTGAACTTTTCTGATGAAGGCTGTTAAATGAGTTTAGTTGTGTTCTTGGTGTTTTAACTTGTATCCCCCCCCCCCCCCCCCCCCGCCCATTTAAAACTTAAGAAAAGCATGAAAAGATAGGGGTATGAACTCACCTTAAAAGGGTTTAGTAGATGAGTGTTGGAGATGAGAAATGTTCAACTCAAGAACACTTGAAGATGCCTAGAAGATTTTCGAGAATCTAACACCAAAGTGATGGAATTTGTCTAAGCAATCTATGATTGGAGTAGAATGAAGGGTAATTATCACAAAGAGGATGAATTATACTTACCAAGAGTGTAAGAAATCTTGATGATTAGCCTTGATATCCGAAATTGAGGGAGAAAGGTTGAGACAAAAGTTGAGTTTGATCCTTGGTAAAATGAGAGAAAATGAGTGAAGTGAGGAGAGAGGTTGGATGTTCCAGCTCTAAGGACGTGGGAGAGGCTGAAGATTGAGTAGAAAGGACATTGAAGTGACCTAGGTAAGGTGGGGAGGTGTGGCTGGTCATAGAGTGGGTATGGGGTGGTTGCTTGTGTCATAAGGTAAAGCAAAGTCAACACTCAACTCTTTGTACTACACCCACTAAGTTCTTGGATAAAATTTGCACCAAAAACGTGGGAATTAGAGAATTATGGGCCTTTAATTGATAAAATAAAGTTTCGGGTGAAAATCCCGCGTTAAAACGATGAAAAACGAAGCCAAAATGAAGTCGAGGTCGAAAACCGGGAAAAACTTGGCTTTTTGCGAGACCTCTCGGTTCTGGGCCGAGGTTCGGTCCTAAGGCTACTGGGCCCGAAGGCGAAATGGAGCGAAATGGCTAGAGGCGAAATGGGGCGAAATAGACCGAAGGCGAAGGTAGGAGGGTTCGGCCCGAAGGTGGCTTCGGTTCCTCTGCGAGGTTCGGCCCGAAGGTGCCCTCGGTTCGGTCCTTAGCAGTGGTTTCGCTTCCTAGATGCTTTCGGTCAAAGACGTTTCGGCCCTATAAAGGGGATTTCGGGTCTTTTGGGGTATTTTACCTGTTCTAACCCCGTTTTAAGCGATTTTTGACCCGGTTAAGGGTCGGGATGACCCGAATGATTATGAAAAGTTACGGGAACTTTTGAGAGAGATTTAGGAGAGATTCCATATTCTTGGAGAGATTTAGGAGATATTTGACATACTTGGAGAGATTTGGGAGAGATTTGACATACTTGGAGAGATTTCCTATATAGAGAGATAGAGTGAAAGAGATTTAAGAGAGGTTCCATTTATGACCTTTTTGAGTATCCGACTTCACAATGCAGGATTCGTAAACCCCGTTAAGCCATGTTTTAGTGCCCTACACACTCCCGATGAGTGTGAAATAGTGTTTTATCGCTTTGGTTCATTGTTTAGCATTATCAAGGCTAAGGAAATTCAAACACACGAATTTTCCAATTGATATTTTCTCATTAAAATAGCGAGTTGTACAGTAATTACATAACGTAAACCCTAACATACAAGGGTTAATTGAGTCATCCGGTTTGACTTGTTGACTTTGTTTGACATCGACTTGACCCGAAATTGACTACTGTCACATCTTTCCTGTTTGTTATTACCCATATGAGCTTACTTTTTCTTGATTTTGGTCCTTGCGCATATCAGATCTGCATGCGGATGCCAAGATTGACATGGGTGACGACATCAATTTCTTCGTCACCAAAGACTTAAAAAGGTACAACCCTTCCTCCGATCAAACTATTTTTGGTCCCATCCGCAGACTCCTTACCCACATCCTTACTTCTCTTGGTCTCGAGACTGCCGATGTCTCAGACCACGTTGAGGCTACGGAAGGTATTGACCCATACCTTCCTACCCCGCCTCTTCCATCCGCAGTCTTAAACCCTGAAGGTACCACAGTTCCTTTTTCTACCACTCTCTCTAACGTCTCTCAGAGACGTAAACATAAGGTTTCTTCCTTTCATGGTCCCCGCACCACAAAGAAAGCTAGCACTCCCAAAAAGGATGCCACCAAACCATCCAAACCATCAAAGAAGAGAAAATCACCACCAGTTATCATAACTGCCGAACCGAGTCACCATGACTCCGGTAGTGATTCTGAAGAAGACAACCAACCCATCTCTATCCTTAAGAAAAGGAAGGCTAATCCTACTAGCCAAATGCATGACCGGACTAATACCCCAGCCTCTCCACAGGCTCCAGTAGTCCTTGGGATGCCTGCACATCCATCTGAAAACACCATCCTTTTCCGTTCAGACTCAGAAAGTGAGTCTGAATCACAACAAAGAGGAGACTCCCCTCCAGTACATTCCCAAAGGGATATTACTGGTTCTCACCCTAAAGTCTCCAGGGCTTCCCGACTGCATATTTTTTCATCCGAGGAGTTGAACTCCATCCTCTTGAACGTCACCCATACACTCCAAACACAGTCCCATCCTCAAGGCACTTCTTCTGCCTTTGCCAGAACTGAGCCGAGGCCAAACTTGACCACGGGTCAAGGAGACCAAGGAAAATCACGAAATCCTACTATGCTTACATTACATTCAGGTGGTTTAGGCATGGTGAGCACAAATGTGCAAGGATCCGTGAACCCAAGGGACACCTTGGTGCGTTTTTCAGGAATTGACGAAGAAGACTCTAATGATTTTTGGAGCAGATATCAACCCTCTAACGAGGCTGAAGCCAAGAAGTATGCCGCTTTTCGTAGGGCATTTGAAGCTCACAAGGATCAGCAGATCAAGCAACAATAGCTAAAAGAACAAGAGATTCAAGCTGTGGCAAAGTATTGGGCAGATGCGATCAACAATGCCAATACCGTAGCAAATATCCTGAAGGTTCAAGAATGGATGTCCGCAATGGCAGCCAAAGTTCAACAAACTTAACAAACCACTGCTGATCAGCATGTTCATCAAGCTCCCCTTTCTCCAACTGCTGCAGGTTCTCAGGATGAAGAACCTGAAATCGAAGTGAGCTCTGCTCCAATCTTTGGCTTCGATGATGATGAACCACAAGAGGTAAACAAACCCTCTCCTTCAGATGACGACTTGATGATGTTCTATGAAGATGAAGAATCCACTAAGTCTCATCACTCCACAACTAAGCCAAAAGAAAAGAAGAAGAAGAAGAAGCACGCTGTCACAAGAAAAGAGTTTCTAAGTCTTCAAGCTAAAGTAGATCAAATCTTAGCTGCGGTCAAGCAAAATCAACCGCAACCAGAGGACAACCCGGGACCGCAGTCCCTAATGGAAAGAATCGAAAGACTGGAAACACGAGAGAGATTGGCTGCGGAGCGCATCTCTTTAAAAGTTGAAATGGGGATCATATCACTTGACAACAATCGTCAAGCTGATCATAAGGAGTTCATGGCTGCTGCTGAACGCCTCATCTCTGAGGTTACTGCCATCAAAACAGACCTTCAAGCAGCGATTGCGAATCAGGCTTCACACTCTGAGAAGTTGATTGTTGAAACTCATACTGCTTATGAATCAACAATCTCCGTTCTCCAAACAACTATCACCAGAATGCAACACTCACTCTCCACCAACTTGCATGGTCCGGAGATCCTTCAGCTCAGAAAGGAGATTCACCAACTACTCTTCAATCCCTCCATCCCAAATAACCAACAACTGGTAGAAGAGCTCAGAGCTCAATTTCAAACCGTATTTAACAAGGTTGATGGCCTTCGTGAATGGCTTGAGGAGACTCTGGGTCTGAACTCCTCAAGAGGGGGAAGTGAAGAAGTCCATCATCAAACTCCCCCAGTCTCCACTGAAAAAAATTCTCACACCGCAACATGAAACACAACTCTCACCACAACCATCTCATCACAACTCCCCTCTCCATAATACTCATGAAAAACCAAAAACTCCGCCGCACTTCAAGAATTTGGAGGAGTATATGTCGTCTCCGAGCTCAAACAATTCTCCTGCTACTGCTTAGAGAAAAAGAGACTGGAAGGCAGCCAAGCTGGCCGAAGAAGTATGGAGACTCTACAGATTCAACATAATTATGGATGAATCCTTGATAAATTCTTGGATCAATCCTCACATAAGACTTCTTGATGATGACTATGTCCCTCATCTCACATATGCGGAACCCCCCTCATACGGATACTGGGATGTCCCAATCTCACCAAATGCCAGATACTTCACTGTATTTGAGCAGTTCGACCGTAGCCTTCCGGATGACAAAAGACTTCCTATGGAGTTCGAGAGACTTAGCCAATTCTATGCTAAGCATGCCTCTCCAGTTGAACACATATGGTCTAATGATAGACCATCCGCAGTGAAGAATTACAAGATCAGAAAATTCATGAAGGCTGAGTTCATCCAGTACACCCTGACTAGGAGGGAGCATGACTACATCCGCACCTAGGCTAATTTTCCGTGTATGAACCCAGAAGAAGTGTTTCTCATCGCCAAAGTCTTTCAGCACAAGTCTGAGAAGCATCCGAAGATGAAGATCACTCTTGAAAGGGCAAGTACCTTCCTTAAGGAAACAGTCTGTGACTTCGCAAAAATAGATGTAGACATTCATCCCATCATCTCCAAGATTGCTGACCTGCCACCGCTTGACCCCACACCCATGCCTACCGAAGGCTATGAATAAAGATCATTAGGTGCAACCAACTATCTTGAGCTGGGATTCATTTTCAAGAGGAAGACTGACAACGTCAAATATTTTATTCCTATGACTGCCATGCATCGTCTCACCAAAAGACAACTTGAGATCTGCCGCAACGCATTTGAAAAATCCAAGCATACAACCGCAGAAGTCAATTTTGAAATACTAAGAAGAATCAACTAGTTAGAGAACGTAAGGAAGTTTTGGTGGATGATGATCAAGTTCCTTAAACTTGATAGCTGATTCAAGTTAAAGAGGTCACTTAGGAGAAATTGTTGAATCAAAAATAAAAGTGATCCTCTTGAACTTTTGCTACCGCAGCGCTCAAGCCACCGCAGTCAAACAACCTCTTCATCAACTGTTATCCGAAGTCTTCAGCACCGCATTTTATATCTTTACTTAGGATATTTTGTCTGTTCTGTATTACACTCTAATATCCAGTATGACTTGCATGGCTACTATTAGAGTTGTAAACTTCTCTATAAATAGAAAACATTTCTAATGTATTCAATACGGGTGTGAATCTCTTATAAAATTCTAATACACATCTCCAAGTTCTCATTCCATCTTACTTATCAAAGCTTCTTACTCTCATCATTTCTCTTCGTAGAGCAAGTCAATTGTGACTTAATCACTAAGCTAGATCTCACTTACTAACTTGGTTTGAATGCATTCCTTGTTATGAATATGCTTTTGTGTATACTTGATATAACAATTGTTATCATTTACTTTCTTTACTTTTCCACATCTAACTCACTAACTTCTAACTCTTAATATTATTGTTGAGCTAACGGATCCTTCGAGATTAACTATTCCGCTATATACTTGTTCTAACCTTTTGTTCAAGTGTGTCTCAAAGTTTTTCTCTCAACAGGTATACAAATGGACTAAACATTACAAACATAATGAAGCAACATATAAGACCTAACAATCTCCCCCTTTACGTCAATTGAGGCAGGAGACCTTCACTGTGGAGTTTGCTTCTGAACTTGAAAGAGATTCAAAATGATGTTGAGCAGAGCCTTGCGAACCTGGATATACCACAGGATCATATCAGAGTAACACTTCTTATCCCCTTTACGATTCCCTTTGCATTTTTCCATAAATTCCAGAATGCACTGCAAACAAGAAGTGGTTTAGAGATGCTTATATGCAAGATAGAAACAGACTTCATCGAAATCAACATCTATTCGCTCTTTCATTTGAAAAGCCATGCACCAACCATCCTTTCATATTTTCCCCGACTTCATTTTATCAAAGTCTTCTGGAGCTTCTTTAGGGAGCATAGATGACCTCTTTCGCAGAACGACTGCAATTTCAACATCCATTTGGCGAACCTCTTGAATGTATGAGATAACATTCATTTGAGATAAGCAACAATAGGTTCCTACTTCTGTTCACCCTTGAGCAACATGTTGAACAACAAAATCCAATTGTATAGGTTCAGGAGAGGTAGATCAACAAGAGTAAATTTGCATACCTGACTCGTAGAACCTCTAGCAACCTTAAAACAAGCATTTGGTAAGCTATCAGTCTTGATTGGACTTGAAACCTTCACGACTGTTATCTTCTTCACACTCTAGGTTTTATACTGAGTCTTCTTGTGCTTTAAGTAGAAGGATAAGAGCAAATGGTATGTACCATTGTCTTTCAGAGGAATGTTCACAACTTTGACGAAGCTACGAAACTTAAAGGCTTTTGGAGTGACTGGAAGATCCAACTGTGAATCTTGTTCATAATTCGCTCCAACGTCTATAGTGGAAATAAAAGCTTTTGACTTTCCAATGTGACTTGAGCTTCCCGTTCAGCTTTCTCTTTTTCTTCTGCTTCTCTCACAATTCTATGATGCTCATCAATCTGAGCTTCATGAGCCTTCCTTCTTTTCAGCTCATGCTCATTGGGCTCTTCTTCTTCACAATCATCAATGATTCTTTCATCATATATCTTTTCTTTGCGTTTTGAACCCGAAGTTACATTAACCTTCGGTTCGTTTTCTGTCTTTGGCTTCACATGGGGCCTTATAGTTGGTTTCGAGGTTTCTTTCTTGGATTGCTTCATAGGCTCTCCCACTTTTTTCGGAAGTGAGGTTGACTCCGGAACACCTTCAATTCGGTTGAGCATCGTAAACACAGGTTGAAGTTTTCCAGCCAGATGTTTTTTGACAGTGATCGTGATTAAAGAATCATGAGTCTCGATTATGTCGGAGAGTAAAGAGTTCACATCTGCAATACAACTCTTCATAACAGCCTTTTCAGATAAGAGTTCGTTGATCTGTTTCTCAGCTTGTTCTAGCTTAACAATCAGAACCTTCACTTTTTCTGTCTCGACTGCGAGCTTGCCCATTATCTTGTTCTCTAATGCTAATTCTTCATGAAGCTTGTCTATTTCGGAAGATATGGAGGAGTCGAGCTTAGAGTTGTCAGATTGGATGCCAGTTCAAACTTCCTCAAGTTTTTCCTTCTCTATGCGAAGAGTTTATCCAAGACTGGAAACTACTGCATTCGCCTTCGCAGTATTTGTTTCAAAGGAGTTCAGAAAGGTGCTAATTTAGGATCGAGCATCAATAATTAGTTTATCGACTTTTTCAGTCATTTCTTTGCATACCGAAGCTGAAGCCTCAACAACTTGATTGGTTTTGTCAAGGTTCACAGAGTGTTCCTTCGTCAACGTTTCAAAGAAGGCCTTGACAGTTTCCTGGGAATAGTCACTCCGAGAGGTTGATTTAGTGGACTCAAATAAAGAATCCAACTTCGTGCTTACAGTTTTGGTTTATGGTTTCAAGTACTTCAACAGATCTTTTCAGGGTGAAGGCGTGACCGTAAACATCCTTGCGTTTTTGGATTTATGATTTCTGGGATACTCTAATAATGACAAAGTTTTGAAAACTATGTTGAGAACAATTCTGGTTTTAAATAATGTTTTGGAAACAATGGGTTTTGTAAACACTTCTATAGAAAAAGGGTTGTTTTGAAAAGTTCAAATTTTATGAAATTTTATAGATGTTACACTAAAAGCCAATGGAAATTTTGCGTGTGAACATTTCTTCATGCGAAATCATTCAAGTAAGTTCTTCGTGTAGGAATCTTGATTAATAAATTTTCCTTCATTTCTTTCTCGAATATTCAACCCCAAAAAAGAAATTGATCTTCCCCATCATACTCATTTCAAACTTGCTTCTCATCAAATTCTCAAATTCCTTCGATAAAGTTGGATCAGTATAACCAAAAATCATACCATATACATAAAATGGAACAAGCATTAAATGATCCCTACCTTCTTATAGAAGAGTGTAGGATCAATCGATCTTTGTTTAAATTTGGACATTTTCAAAAAATTTGTTAGTGTTGCATACTACGCCCTTGGTTCTTGTTTTAAGCCATAAACAACTTTATCGAGAACATAACAATGATTTGGAAACTTATCGTTCACAAAGCTAGGAGGTTGTTCTAGATAAACAACTTTTTCAAGTACTTCATTTCGAAATGCACACTTCACATCCATTTGATAGACAACGAAGTTCTTGTGAGTTGCATAAGCAATAAAAACATGAACAACTTCGTGTCATACGATAGGAACGAAGGTTTCATCATAAATAATTTCTTCTTGCTAACTATATCCCTTAACCACAATTCTAGCCTTATTACGAACAAAATTTCCTTCTTTATCAATTTTATTTTTAAAAACCCACTTTAAGCCAACAACACAAACATTTTTAGGTGTAGGAATTAATCTCCACAGTTTATTTCTATCAAACTCAGCCAACTCAGATTGCATTAAAACAACCCAATCTAGATGTTCGAAGACAATTTTTACTGTTTTAGGTTCAACTTTAGAAATAAAGACATGAAACATGAAAAACTCTTGATTAAAATTTAAATTTTCATTTATTTCACGCAATTATGCTCTTGTTAATACTCCAAATTAGGATTACCAAGTATTTATTCTTTAGGATGGTCTCTTGTCCATTTCTCTAATAGGGGAAATGAAGGATTAAAGTCCAAATCTGCATCTTCAAGTATTTCTAAACTATCTTAGAGTCAATAGTTATATTATGTCCTTATCTTTGTTGCTATCCTTGTTCACAAGTTGCACACAAAAAATCATCGTCAAATTTAAGAACTGGTAAAAGTCGAACAAAAATTATTGACAAAAAGCTTATTAAGATTTTTGAAATTTAAATGAGAAAGCCTTCGATGTCATAACCAACTAAGATCTGAAGAGGCGTTTAATAATAAACTAATTGAAGGTAAACCAACAATAGGTTTCATATCTAAGGTAAACATGTCTCCTTTTTCTCTTGGACTTTAATAACATTTCTTTTGAAGTTTTGTTGTAAATAACATTTCCTTCTTCATCAAACGTCACTTGGTTTCCTTTACCTACAATCAATTATGAAACACTGATTAAATTTTGTTGTAAAAGTTCAACATAATCAACACGTTTAATTGTAAAATTTCCATTTGTGATTTTGCCATATCCTTTGATCGAACACTTATTATTGTTTCCAAATTTCACAATTCCAACATTATCAAGCTTTTTGAAATCTCACAAATACTCCATCTTCCCAGTCATGTGACGTGAGCAACCGGTATCGATATACCAATTTTCATCGTATTGATCATCACATAATATATGCAATCAATAAAAGAGATTTAGGTACCCAAGGCTTTTTGGGTTCATTGACATTAATGTGAAATAAAGTGTGAATTGTGGAATTATTGATCAAGTTTTGAAATTTGTTTTTAATTCGATTAACTAAATCAGATTCAAATCTTCGAAACGGATAACCATATTCATTTGACATCAATAAATCAACTTTTAACTTTTCATTCTCAACATTTCTTTTAGGAATATTGGGGTAAAAATTTGTTTTGATTGACTCAATTTTTGTGGTCTCAATAAAGTTTCTTGTGATGAAGTACTTTCTTGTGATGATTCACACAAATAATTTTCATATGCATCTTTTATTTGCTCCTTTGAATATGACCTTGATTGATATCTCTTTCCCTTATTGCCCAACCAATGATTGAAATTTCCAATATCATTTCTACCTTTAGAAAAGGAAACCTTCAACTTTTTGTTAGAATTTGGACTAGGAAAATTAGGATTTTGTGGTTGAAAATTCACCTTTGATTTGGCAACATTTGCTTTTGGTTTAACAACATTTTCTTGCTAAAGCCAATTATCTTTGTGAAGATTATTCCTATTATTCCAGTAAGAATTATATCGAAAATCTCGATTGGATTAAACATTTTTCGAAAATGGTTTTTGATATTTTGGTTTCACATTTTGAATTTTTGACACTATTGGTATATAGTTACATCAATTTGCTTCAATATGTCTTTAACAGGAGATTCAATTCCTTTCACAATAGAAACACCCATCTCTTTTTTTTTTGAGAGTGCAACTGTAATTAGGAATTTTATTTCTACTATTGGTAAAAATCTTTAGTTTTTGATTTAAAGAATTATCTTCAATACGTACATTTGAATAAAATCCTTCATCAGTCACTTTAAATTATTATTTTTCAACAAAGACATTAGCCTTGGATCATCCTCTTCACCATTTCCTTTTGTTACAAAAACTTGATTTGGATAATCCTTAAACTTTGGATACAAAACAACATTGTGTTCAAGATAATGTTTCTTTTTTTCTTTCAAAACTTTTCCTTATACATCTATTATAGTGTGGCTATGTGAATGCAGCATACTATTGATTTGACAGACTTTTAGTGATACATATATTAATATACTATTATACATATGTGTAGGGTGTATTTTAAAACTTTTGAAAGCATAAGATTTAAATTAATTATCTGAATTAATAAATAAATTAATTAATCTTTTAAACCAATTATGAATTTAATATTTATCTTATAAGTAGTCCATTAATTAAATTTATATTATATTCCATTAAGAATAATTCCATTTAATTATCTTATAATAAAATATTTTGTTTCCTTATCTACTTCCTCAAAATTCGAATTAGGGTTCTAAAATTATCTAACATTATCTGGTTCGGATTTTAACAGATAAAATAACATATAATGATTAATAATTAACCTATTAATCGAATTAGGCAAGCAAGTCAAGAAAAAAACAATTTTTCTAAAAGAAGTGTCACACCCTTCGATATATATATATATATATATATATATATATATATATATATATATATATATATATATATATATATTTGTTTTTCAGGTTTCATCTTTTATGCAATAGTAATTGAAAATGGCATGACTCTAATACCATTATTGAGGTTTTTAGGTTACAATAATATTGTACATGTGGAATTTTACTTAACATTTAAGGGTACATACAACATAAGAGGATCTATGGCTTTTCACAATTAATAGTGACGTACTTATGAAACAAAAACTTTTATCCTACTATAATCGAAATTACTTGTAAGAAAACATACCTTTATCATAATTAAATATGCCAATATTTTGAGTTCTTTTAAGGCTCCATTGAGAGCAAGTGTCAAAAGTACACACACCTCTAATTGATGGGTTTTGAGCAAAAGAACATCCTATGTGCACATGCAAAACCCTAAAGCTTTGGATCTAGGTTTCTCTATTGTACATGCAAATTTATCCAAAGCTCATAAATCCTAATCTAGCATACTTTGAAATTGAGATCTATAACAAAACAAGTTTAGATGATACCTTTCAATAGTTGCAAGAATCTTCAATCTTCAGGAGGCTTAGTGTCACAAGTGTAACACCTCTAATGGCTCACAAACACCACAGGAAAAAAGATGATCTAGAAGAGAAGGGAATGGAGGCACAAAACCGGCTCAAGGACTCTCTGGAATAAGTGGTAGCCGATTTTGGGTGCCCTAAGGGTCCTTAAATAGCTGAGCTGCTAGGGTTTCAGTCAAAACCCTAGTTGGATGACTTAGGCCCTAAGCAACTTAAGAATCTTCTGGAATAAGGCCCCATGGACGAAATTAGTTTGGGCTTACACTCTATTTTCATCCCCCCTTATATCCATAAGGATTCACAACCCAAAATCAATTATCTTATAATTGACAGTTCCAGTCCCCTTTATTTAATTAATCTCTTTTAGCCACAAAATTAATTCTTAACTAATTCTTGACCACTAGTAATTAAACTATATGATTTCTCTTTTAATATATTATTCATATAATCTACTCTAATAAATGAAAATGACTTTGCCACATGTCCTTCTCTCATAAAATTAGCCACATGTCATTTTGTCATAATTTGAAATATATTTATTTTCCACTTGTCATTACTTTAATTTTCATTTTCAATATATCATTAATTTACTTTCCATAAATTAAACCTACCATAATGACTATCAAATTTTAAATTTTAAATTTCAAATTCAATTCCAAATAAATTTACAGTTTAAACCTTTATGTTTATTATTTTATTATAATTAACCCGTTTAGCACACACTAAACACATAATTTTAATTAATTTATTCTTTGCATGTTTTTTTCTCTTAATTTTCACTTATTTCAATTTCAAATTCAAATAAAATTTCTATTTAATCGTTCGTACTTAACATTTTGTTTTAATCAATCCGTATATTATACGGGTATCACAACTAGTATATTAATAAACGTTAATAACCTCTCTCTCTCTCTCACTCTCCATAAATCATCCTATCCAGTTGCTTTGGTGAATGCAACCCAAAAGGACCCTGCACAACCGGGTCAAGTACATACCAAATATAGTTTCATTCTTAGACACTGATCCAACAGTCTCCCACTTGGATAAGTCTAGTAACTATAGATGCAAGTACAACTTCAGGATCCGATTAGCAATTGTAGCTCTCAAAGACGTTGTCGAACTCTAATCTTATCGGTAACCCGTCCTTTAGATAAGGGGTCGTATAATCCTATGTTCTAGATATCGTGCAGACAATTACATGGAACATAGTCATACTTATTGTCCATCGGTTTGTTTCTCGATCTTAGATTCGTCTGACATAGAACTTGATTGAACACATCAATTCAATTCTGACCGGTCCCGACACATAATTCAAACCAAATCATCGTGGGGCCCAAATATCGCTTTTACCCTCTTAGGATAAAAGGAACAGATAAACTTCGACTTATATGCATTTACTATTCACTCATCAAATCATGCACAACAATGCATTTTATAACATCAAGTAAATGATGCGTTTACGTATTATCAATGCATAACCAACTTGCAAACAAAAAACCATATATCTAGGTTTAAAGACTATATGATATTATCGTCTTGTGATCACGCGTGATAAATTCCATGAAGTGATACTAGCAAGCGTGGGTTTAATCCGATGCTCAAATCTTATTCATAAGCACTCATGAACATTGTAGCAAACTTTTTCTATGTCTAATACACTTTAGACAATCTACAAACCAATTCATTACAGTCTTCTTTCATACCTACTTCCAAAGTATGAGCGACTGTGGACTGTTCGAATAATCTTATTATTCAGGAAGTCAAAATATGCAAAATGAAACAATAGGTAAACAATTAACATAAGACAATAACTTTTCTTATAAATAATACTCATTTATTTAATCATCAAATGTTAATTACAATTTATCTATTACATGTTTCGAAACTATCTAATCTAAACTAATATCGTCCTTCAGCCCAATGCTTCTAGCGTGCTGCAAGTGCTTAATCCTACTTAGTCCCTTCGTAAGGGGATCTGCTGGGATATCCTCTAACGATACCCTCTTCACTATGAGGAGTCCCTCTTCCACTCGATGTCTAATAAAGTGATATTTTCTGTCAATATGTCGAGATCTTCCATGATCCCTCGGTTCCTTGGTCAAGGAAACCGCTCCTTCATTATCACAGAAAATCTCCATAGGCTTCTTTATGGATAGCACAACTCCAAGGTCTCCAATGAAGTTCTTCAACCATATCGCCTACTTTGACGCTTCGCTCGCCGCTATGTACTCTGATTCGCACGTTGAATCAGTTACGGTCTCCTGCTTGGAACTTTTCCATGTCACGGCTCACTACGAGGTTCGAGCTTGTCGTGAGTCTCTCATATTACGAACGCCTCTCAACCCAAACCTTGATATGTGCCAACGAGGGAGATTTCCCTATCCACATCTCGTGAGGTGTTTTGGCAACCTTATTTGTAGGGACTAAGTTAAGGATATGGGCGGCATTCTCTAAGGCATACCCCCAGAATGAGATAAGTAGTGAAGCACGAATCATCTTGGAATGAACCATGTCAAACAAGGTTCGATTACGCCTCTTAGCTACACCATTCAACTGCGGTGTCCTAGGTGGCATCAATTACGAAGCGATTCCCCATTTATTGAGGTAGTCGTGGAATTCAAGACTAAGGTACTCTCCACCTTGATCAGATCGAAGCATCTTGATTTTCCGGACCAACTGATTCTCCACTTCATGTTTAAACTCTTTAAACTTTTCAAAGGTTTCTGACTCGTGCTTAATTAAGTAGATATACCCATATCTGTTATAATCATTGGTGAAATTCACATAGAAGCGGACCGTATCCCTTCTTGTAGATCTAAATGGCCCACACACATCAGTGTATATGAAATCCAATAAACCCTCACCCCTTTCACAAGTACCAGTGAAGGGTGACTTGGTCATCTTTCCAAGTAAACAAGACTGGCACACGTCATCGTCCCTAAGGTCAAATGACTCCAACACTCCATCCTTTTGGAGTTGGGCTATGTGACAACCCGAAATTTCCATTTGTACGAACATTATCTATTCAATAGAAGCTAGTCCATTTTCAGTGAATTTCAGACTTTTCCAAATAAGTTGTGTACATTAGGGTTTACAGTTATGGAGTCATCAGGAGAGTGGATGCTCATGAGTTTGTGAAACTTGAGCCTTTCAAACTTCATAATGTTAGAATCAAATTCCGGAATAAAAATATTTCTGCCAAAATATTTCAGGACTATAAATAGATTTCTGAACTAAATTAATTAATTATTCACATTTCCAACTAGAGAAAAGCCATTTTCTCTCTCAAGGATCTTCGGGTTTTCATCCCAAATCGTGAGTCTACTTTCCTAAATGTGTTTTAATGCTTGTTATATGCTTTATAACATTGTTTACATGCCAAATATGTATGATCCGGGAGTTTACCGCCCAAGAACGTTCTTGGGGAGTAAACTCCAAAACAAAGCCTAAAAGCTATCTAGTCCCGTTTCCTTGTTAGGTAGCTAGTTAAGGACATTGTGTAGAATCATTTGAGGCTAGAAATCATTCAAGAACACTTAACTTTTGGAGTTTACGGCCCAAGAGTTTCTTGGACCGTAAACACCATTTTCAAGGGCCAAAATGTGCCCTAAACACCCCTAAGGCTTTAAGACAATTACCCTCTAATACTTGTAGCTAATTTGGAGACTTAAACTCATCAAAATCATCCCTTAAAGGGAGTTTACGGCCAAGGAATATCTCTTGGGATGTAAACTCCAAGTAAAGGCACAAAAGTGTGCCTAAAGTCCCCTTTAGCCTTAAACAAAAACCTAGAAGCTATCCTTTGTGTGCAAGAGGCTTAAAAGAATTAAAACAAACACCCCATAGGAGTTTACGGCCGTAAACTCTAGGGGTTATGGTCTTTAGGCCGTAAACTTCTCAAAGGAGCATTCTAGGGCCTTAAACTACCTAAAGGATTAATCTACCAATGTTAGGCTTATTCTAGAAGGGATAATGACTTGAAAGGGTAACGAACTTTCGACTTTTGTCACATTTAGTCACTAAACTTTTTTTCGTTATCTATTTGCCATTGAACTATTGAAACTGTTCACATTTTACCCTTATGACCGGCTGTTACCGGTCATAAGGGTAAAATGTGAATAGTTACAATAGTTTAGTGGCAAAGAGATAACGAAAAAAAGTTTAGTGACTAAATGTGAACAAAATCGAAAGTTTGTTTCCCTCTAAAAAGTTCAATGACTAAATGTGAACAAACTTCCTATTGTATTATGTTTTAGCAAAATTATTTATTTTTGTTTAATTGTAGCAACATTTGTTGATGAAGAAATCTATGAAATAAAAAAACAAAATGTAACATCCGGATTTCCAGGTATCATCATTTAAGTATTTCTCTTTGAGTTAAGAAGAGAGACTCGACGAGTTGACGCCTCAACTCGTCGAGTAAGGTCGTGACTAATGACTCGGATTAATGAATGGACTCGACGAGTCGGTGAGGCGACTCGACGAGTCCGCGTTGTTGGCAGAAACCCTAAATCTTTGGGCCCGAGCCATATTTAAAGGCACTTATGGCCTTCAATTGCGACTACCATTCCCATAAGTGAGAACCCTAGCAAGCTTGAGTGTGTAGAGTGAGAGGAAGAGCTATCTTGAGCTTTTTGGTGTGATAGATCTGGACCCTTCTAGGTTCAGAGAGTCGAGAATATGAAGCTTTAGTAGAGTAAACCTTGGGGTTTGAAGTTAGGAAGCATTTATGGGATTTTTATGGTATATATAGTTACTTTCATCTTACACATAGATATGAAGTATTTTATATAAATTACGTGCTATGTGTGCATATTATTTGAATACTTGATGTCTATGTTGGATAAACGATTTTATACATTTTTTAAAAGATTTAAATGGTATATTTATTTTATATCTACAAATATATTGCGGATGAAACATGGATAGATGAAATAGTTGGTGTGTGATGAAATAAAATGATGAGAGATAGGTGCTGATAGAAAGGTGGTGATAATTAGGTAAATAGATGACGATGAATATGTGATGTAGGATGAAAGGAGATACCATAACCTTAACCAGCAATGTGGCGATGTCGTGATCTACCAGAGTATAGAAGGTGACCACGGACTATTCTAGACAACCCAGTGGAAACACCGGCAGGCCCATAACCTGTAGGTGATGAATTACGAGTTCAGGCGATGTTGTGACTACGTATTCATGCGATGATACTCTAACTCCTTATTATGAATTAGGAGTTCAAACGATGTTGTAACTACATATTCATGGGATGTCACAAATTTCGCATGTCAAACCAATGGTCATAATTCACATAAGTGAGAATGGTTCATTTTTTTGTAAAACCAAAATCAGATTGGAAATTTTGATTTTTTATTTTGGAAAATGTCAAACCATTGGTTTTTTATTTAGGTTTAGGTTTTTTGTTTTTTTTTAAATATATTTTTAGGATTTTGTTTTTTTTTATTTCATAGATTTCTTCATCAACAAATGTTGCTACAATTTAAAAAAAATAAATAATTTGCTAAAATATAATAAAAGAGGAGGTTTGTTCACATTTAGTCATTGAACTTTTTAGAGGGAAACGAACTTTCAATTTTGTTCATATTTAGTCACTAAACTTTTTTTCGTTATCTATTTGCCATTGAACTATTGAAACTGATCACATTTTACCCTTATGACCGACAACAGCCGGTCATAAGGGTAAAATGTGAATAGTTTTAATAGTTCAATGGCAAATAGATAACGAAAAAAAGTTTAGTGACTAAATGTGACAAAAGTCAAAAGTTTGTTACCCTTGCAAGTCATTATCCCATTCTAGAATTCATTTAGCACATTTAAACACCCAAAACCACCAAGACAAGAGTTCACGGCCGTAAACTCAAGGGTTTACGACCGTAAACTCCTTGTGTGGAGTTTATTGGGTGGTAAACTCTTATATAAGGTCCTTGGAAGCTTTTCAATCCTTTTGCCTTGTCCCGTATCGACTTAGATGCAACCCTTAGGACCTATAACACTTATACAAAGTGTTTACACGTTCCTGAGTGTCCCAACTTATTTTTTTAAGTTATTATTTGGCTAATTAGTTATATATATGCTCATTATATAATAACTAGGCTCGTGCGTGTGAACAAGTCTCCATTTGCCACCTAGCACGGTATCCGATACTTCAATCCAATCCACTCAACACAATTGAGTTCATACCCTTTTAATTAACCTTTGAAATGCTTTTAAATGTTTTAAATACTTTATGGGGGGGGAATACAAGTTAAATACTTATAGTTATTGCATCAATCACATGTGATTGCATTAATCACATGTGATTAATAACTAGAAAATCAATGATTTATTCACTGTTCCAACTGTTTTACTTCAAAATGTTTTACAAACTCTTTTACTTATCAAATGCTTTTATTAAACTTTAGTTTACTCCTTATAAATTTCATGCCCATATATCTATAGATATATAAGCAATGTTTAAAGGGCTTAGGAAGGTCATCCGCCCTATTTCCTTTTTCTCGATTTGGATGTGGTCTGGTGGGATTTCTGGTATCCGTCCGAAGGTCGTTTCAATATTTGTTATATATCAAATATACATATATAGACATAAAAGTACTTCCATATTCATACTTCTCAGTACATCATTAGTGAGTTACCATCGGGGTAACACAGGATCATATACAACTATACTAGAAAGAGAACATATACAACTATACTAGAAAGAGAACATATACAACTATACTAGAAAGAGAACATATACAACTATACTAGAACAAGTAACATTACATATACATGAACACGTTAACAATTGTGATCCACTGTGTCGGAGCATGCCTTAAATGTCATGGCCCGAGTTGTAGCCAGAATTCTCTTGGAGGGAGAGCGTGAGTTTGCGTATAGATCTATACTGGATTGACTATCCTACACCTTGCTGCTAGCTACAGTCGGACCTGCAGGTCTGAGGGTGCCAAACGTCATTCCGTTATTACGACCATTCATTATGTCGTTGTTATCAGTCGATAGTATGGTGCAATTTATCACATTATACCTTAATATAAATCCGGTTTAAGGTAGTTAGTACAGCAGTAGTTCCTATAATACAAAACTACAATACTACAATGATTTACCCATTACATATTTTTAGTGATAACCTCACTTAAACATTAATGTACAAACTATATTTGTTAAATGATAGTTACACTTGGGAAATTACACACTTTTACAACAAACGAGCATACAAAACAGTTAGGCCTTGGTAGAAGGCTACTTTAATAGAAAATATAGGTTTTTCTGAGAGATTCAAACTTTTACAAACACTTACAAACACTTACTTACATTTTACAAACTTACAATTGAGACAGGTTCAAACGTTTTTGAAAACCAACATCGACACTAAAATACTTATGAACTCACCAGCTTAATGCTGATAAACTCTTTCAAAATAACTTGTATTCTCAGATCATCAGTAGACAGGAACCGAGGCCAACTTTTGAGAAGATGGAGCGCATCCAAGACTCATCTTATTATTTTGATTTACATTATTTTGGTGTCTATAACTGTACAGAACACGCTTGTATTAAAATTATATATTTAATGCAATGGATGATGTTGTTTGCTTATTTACATTTACTGTGTTGTGATACTATACATGACGTCCTCCGCCCCAGAACGTTTCCGCCGTTCTTGGTTTTGGGGTGTGACAGGCTATGCGTTTCTTGTTGACATGTCCATGACGACAATGCCACAAGCATGCTTTGTCCAAACTATTGGAAGATTTGATATGCAATACATCATTTCCTAAGTTGTCTACAACCATCATAGTTTCATATATTCCATTACAAGGTAATGCTTCAAAATAGAAAACACCATTAAGATAAGCATAAATAGAACCCTTTCATTATCAAATGAATATCTAAATCCTTGTCTATACAAACCATGAAAAGAAATGATGTTTCTTTCCATTTATGGTGAATAGCAACAATTATTTAAATCTAGTCCTAATCCATTACTAAGCACTAAAGAGTAAACTCCAATCTTGGTGACACGCGACACTCTTCTATTCCCCATGATCAAGTTTATCTTCCCATGCTCCACATCCCTATTTCTTCTTAGGCCCTGCAAATTAGAACAAATGTGAAAACCACACCCTGTATCGAGAAACCAAGAAATAACATGTGATGAATCATTAGATTGAATAGTATAAATACCTACGTAGGACGGCTTGATCTTTCCATCCTTGATATCTTGTAGATATAGCGGGCAACTTCGTTTCCATTGCCCTTTGTCGTGGAAGTGATAGCACTCTGAATCCTTTGGGTTTGAGGTGGGTGCAACGGGACTAGCCTTGGTTCCACTAGAAGAGGTGCCATCATGGGACTTTTCCTTATGATGGCTCTTTGAGGGAGCCTTCCTTTTCTTACCCTTCCCCTGCCTAATAGCCAAGACGGGGGAAACTGTAGAAGTAGGAGTTTGTGCAATGGAATTGTCCTTGAGGTTTCTCTCAGCAGTCCTCAACATGCCTTGAAGCTTGGTCAACGTGACCTCCTCTTTGTTCATGTGGTAGGTCATGCGAAACTGGTTGAAGCAGGGTGGCAGTGAATGAAGAATGATGTCAATCGCCAGCTCTTCATCGAAGTTAACATTTAACTACAGCAGGCGGTCAACATATCTTTGTATCTTCTGCAGATGAGCAGTGACAGACTCTCCGTCTCTCATCTTGGTCGTGATCATCGAAGTGATGATATCGTACCACTCCTTCCTTGCACTTTGGTGGTACCTTTCAAGCAAATCCTGATGCATTTCGTAGGGATAGAAGTCCTCGTAGGACTTTTGGAGTTCAACAGTCATGGTCTCTAGCATGATGTAATGGACTTTCATGGAATCACGCTCATGGGCCTCAAAGGCAGCAATCTCCTCGGGAGTAGCAGTGTTGATGTTCACCTCTTTCAACTCATTATTGGGGACATACTCCTTGTCCTCATAACGGGTGACCATCCTTATGTTGTGGATCCAATTGTTAAAATTGTTTCCGTTGAAGATCACCCTCCCACACAAATTCATGAGTGAGAATGAGCCGGAGGTGTTTGATCCTGAAGTGTTGTTGTTTGATTTCAACATCTAAAAAGGAAAAAGAGACAAAGTTGATTAGATAAGAATCCCCAATTAAACACCCAAATGAGAAATTAAGGCTAGGATCCAACAACATTATTTGCAATTTAGAAGAGGGATGTCGTAATCTAAACATCAAATAATTTGAAGGTAAGTGAATGACGATTCATTAATTTCCACCATGAAAAACAAATTAAAAGATAAGTTTTAAATGTATTGAAACTCCTAGATCTTTTGAGATTCATTAAACTTTTCAATGACATGTTTAAATCTCGATATGCCCCTTAAGTTTGTGACTGGGATACCGAGGATCACAAACAGAGTGTGAATAACCATGCAAATGTACATGGTGCCCCCAATGTTACAGTCACCTAATTAATGTGTCGGTTAGCCACACATGCTCCATTGATCTATGAAAAACATCGATTCACCCTTTGCTACCTTTTCTTAGAGCCAAATTAGTGTGCTGGTTAACCACACACGCTCCACTAACGTCTTAGCAAGGGTACAAAGTATAATTTCATGGAATAGCATCAAATTCACATTTTTTTCCTAAAGTAACTAAGATTTGGAATTTTATAAAAAAACATTTAGTTACTTTATTAATCATTATACTTTTAATGAGGAATGAGTTACCATATCTTACCCGTTCAGCTAACGACCCTCCACCAATCAAGGAAGCGGTGGGTGAGAGTGGATATCCATTAAATGGCCATTTTATAGGCAATAACCTTATACCCCCTTATAGATCGGCTTCATGAATGAGGCTTACTAACTGTAAGACTAGCATTTATGTTATACATATATAATATTTTTTCTTATAATATTATAATAGTATAAGGTAAATTTTAAACTTGTAAAATTCTAGGGTTTGGAATTTAACAATTTCAAAATTAAACTTTTAATCCAAAAATTTTAATTCCAAAACTTGAGGGCAAGTTTTGAAACATTTTAAAACTATCTAGATCAAAATTCAAATAAACAATTAAACAATTAATTTTGGTGGTTATCTAATTTTAACCTATCAATTTTCATGCAAGATAATGATCAAATAATTCAAATAATTAATATTTATTAAATAAGGTAATAATTATCCAATTAAATGACAAAATCTTTTTATTTTGACAAGGATAATCATAAGGAATCAATAAAATTCGTATTTTATCAACTAGATACATTTATGGTAATTATCCTAAGTCAAAAACAGCAAAAATCCCGAAAATCTGTCTGTCTGACAGCTCGACTCGCTGAGCCCCTTGCAGGACTCGCCGACTTCATCCTACTCGTCGAGTACCTCATTGGGCTCAACAAGTCTGTCAAGCAGATTGCACAAAATTCGATTTTTAGCAATGAACAAATACACTATGCATCAAATACAATAGAAATCAAGCAAGTCTCTGATAATGCTGATGAGTTTTGAGCAAAATAACATCCTATGTGCACATGGAAAACCCTAAAGTTTTGAATCTAGGTTTCTATATTGTACATGAAAATTTATCCAAAGCTCATAAACCCTAATCTATCATACTATGAAATCGAGATCTATAATAAAACAAGTTATTTTGATACCATTCAATAGTTGCAAGAATCTTCAATCTTCAAGAGGCTTAGTGTGTAACACCGTAAATTTCAAAACAAATTTTTGCATTTTGTAAAAACATAATTCATTTAATATTCGTAAAAACACCCATGTTTAAAATTCAATCCATGTCATACAAAAATCCCAAGATCTCATAACATAAAATCCCGTACGTGTGTACCGATCAAGCCGGCGTCTTTCCACGGTCGTCACTAGTACCTGAAACAAATAACACCAAAAATTGTAAGCACAAAGCTTAGTGAGTTCCCCAAAATACCACATATAACACATATTAGCCACTCGAGGCTATAACTCTGTGGGTCCGTGCACCCAAACTTTGTGAACCCTCAAGTTCTAGCTCTACAAACATGCACAACATAAATCACATAGAATAATGCAGTGCAACACATAACACATATATAGCATACAAACACTGTAACACATAACTCTAGTTACCTACTCACGGTAAAGTATAGTGAGAAGACTCGCCTTGCGTATCTCGATAACTCGCAAATCCCTGAATCACTCGTGCTCGATCCCCCCGAGCTATAATCCTCCTATAATACAACACATATCTCTAATTAACACTTTCAATACTAAGGTTGACAAACCCTACTAAGTCAACACTGGTCAACTCTGGTCAACGGTCAATGGTCAACTTTGACCGGACTCAGCGAGTGTACCAAAGAGACTCGGCGAGTCTATACACGTTCACAGATTCCTTCGGATCCTCTCTTGACACGTCGAGTACTTCCCTAACTCGACGAGTTCCACCTGGCATGAATCGCGGGGCAACCACGACTTAACTCGCCGAGTCTTAAGAACAACTCGGCGAGTTCCAGCTTGACTCAGCCCCAAAATGACTCTCCCTGACTCACTGGGTCATCCCCAACCCGACGAGTCCACTCGCTGGACACTTTACGTGAAACCCCAACCCTACTCGCTGAGTCTCAAGAACAACTCGGCGAGTTCATGCCATGCACAAACTCTATTGACCTTCTGAGGTCAGATCTGTTTCCCCAAACCCTAGATCTGGCCTTCCCAAGCATGAATGTCAAGTAAAGTTCGAAACTTGATGCTTGTACAACCCTCACAAGGCATCAAAAGGAGATTTGGTCCCAAAAATGACCACCTAGGTCCAATAACTCCATAATAACTCAAAAGCTCCAAGGGTTAAGGTCTCTGGACCTCTTTGAGTCCAGATCCAAGGCACAAACTCGAAGAGGGACCATTTGCTTCACATAATCACTCTTCAAAAGGGGTTATAAAACCCTAACTCTAAAGATCAACTCTAAAACTGAAGGAGATTCAAACCATTACCTCAAATTGAAGCCTCTAGACTCTGGATATGCTGGAATCTCACATCCTCCTTGCTCTTGCCACCTTCTTCTTGCTAAACAAGGAATACAAAGGCTCAAAAGTCACATCCTCTCTCCCAAAACGGATTAGCTCTCTTAGGGTTCTCTCAAGGGACTGGTAGCCGCAATGGGAGGTTATAAGTGTCCTTAAATAGGATCCAAACCCGGGGAATTAGGGTTTCATTAAACAACGTGGACTCGCCGAGTCCACTCCTTGACTCGTCGAGTCCAGACGCGAACCCGCGTCCAAAATTGCGATCCTACTAGGCGAGTTTGAGCTCCAACTCGCCGAGTCTCCTCACAAAATACCAAAATATAAAAATGAATAATACCTGGGAATCCGGGCTGTTACAATTCTCCCCCACTAGAACTAGACTTCGCCCTCGAAGTCTCGCTCTACAAATAACTCTGGATGCTGCTCGCGCATCTCACGCTCCGGCTCCCAAGTCATCTCGGACCCCTTCCGATGCTGCCACTGAACCAAAACCAAGGGTACCTCCTTGTTCCTCAGAACCTTAATTTTCCGATCTCTGATTGCCACTGGTCTCTCAGCATAATTCAGGCTCGCATCCACCTAAATATCCTCTAATGGAACCACTACCGACTCATCGGCTATACACTTCCGCAATTGCGACACATGGAAAGTGTTGTGAATCTGCCCCAACTCTGCTGGCAAATCCAAACGATAGGCTACCCTGCCTATCCTTGCGACCACCCGAAATGGACCAAGATATCGGGGCCCCAACTTGCCCCTCTTCCTGAATCGAATCACTCCTTTCCAAGGAGAGACCTTCAGGAGCACAAAGTCGCCGACCTAAAACTCAAGCTCGGACCGACGACTGTCCGCATAACTCTTCTGACGACTCTGAGCGGTTAACAACCTCTGTCTGACCTGCTGGATCTGCTCTGTCGTCTGAAGTACGATCTCTGTACTGCCCATCACACGTTGTCTGACCTCTCCCCAGCAAATGGGGGTCCGGCACCTCCTCCCATACAACAGCTCAAAGGGTGGCATACCAATGCTCGAATGATGGCTGTTGTTGTAGGAAAACTCTGCCAAGGGCAAGTGCGTATTCCAACTCCCCCCGAAATCCAACACACACGCCCGGAGCATGTCTTCGAGCATCTGAATCGTCCGCTCACTCTGTCCGTCTGTCTGGGGGTGATATGCGGTACTAAAATGCAGCCTAGTACCCAGCTCCTCATGAAACTTCTTCCAGAATCTGGAAGTGAAACGTACATCCCGCTCTGAGACAATCAAGATCGGCACTCCATGCCGAGATACCACTTCCCTCACGTACATCTCTGCTAACTTCTCTGCGGAGATGCTCTCACTAATAGCAAGGAAGTGGGTGCTCTTCGTCAACCTGTCCACAATCACCTTAATTGCATCGACTCCCCTCGCAGTCCTCGACAATTTGGTGATAAAATCCATGGTAATCTGTTCCCACTTCCATTCGGGAACCTCCAACGGTTGCAACTTACCATGCGGTCTCTGGTGTTCGGCCTTAACCCTACGGCAGGTTAAGCACCTCTCAACAAACCACGCAACATCCCTCTTCATATAGGGCCACCAATACTCCCTCCTCAGATCCAAATACATCTTAGTGGCCCCAGGATGGATTGAGAATTTTGACCGATGAGCCTCTTCCATCAAAATGGTACGCGTAACTCCCACAAACGGTACCCAAATCCGCCCCTGAAATTTCATAAGCCCCCGACCATCGGTAACGAACTCCGATACCAACCCTACAACTCGCTCTTTCTTCTGGTTCTCCGACCTCATTGCCTCAGCCTGTGCTCCACGAACCGGAGCCATTACGGTCAAACGCAAACATATACCTCGCAACGGGGCGCTCTCCGCCCTGCGACTCAGGGCGTCGGCTACCACATTAGCCTTGCCCGGATGGTACAGGATTTCACAATCATAATCCTTAACCACATCCAACCACCTCCTCTGCCGCATATTTAGGTTAGGCTGATCCATCAAATATTTCAGACTCTTATGGTCCGTGTATATTGTACACCGAAGCCCATACAGATAGTGACACCAAATCTTGAGGGCGAACACCACAGCTCCCAACTCTAGGTCATGGGTGGGATACCTCGTCTCATGTGGCTTCAGTTGCCTCGATGCGTATGCTATCACATGCCCTCTCTGCATCGGCACCGCTCCCAACCCCAAGATCGATGCATCACAGTATACCAAAAAGTCCTCCATTCCCTCCGGGAGGGCTAACACGGGGGCCTCGCATAACCTTTGGCGAAGAGTCTCAAAGGAGGCCTGCTGCTCGGGGCCCCATGAAAAGGCGACACCCTTCCGGGTCAATCTGGTGAGTGGCACTGCGATCTTAGAGAAATCCTTGATAAATCTCCGATAATAACCGGCCAACCCTAGAAAACTCCTGATCTCGGAGGGTGACCTCAGCACCTCCCAACTCATCACCGCCTCAACTTTGGCCGGGTCGACCAATATCCCTTTCGGGTTAACGAGATGTCCCAGGAACTAGACCTCTCGCAACCAGAAATTACACTTGGAGAATTTGGCATAAAGCCTCTCCGATCTTAGAACTCCGAGGATCTCCCTCAAATGCTCCTCATGCTGCTCTCTAGATCTCGAATATACCAAGATGTCATCGATGAATACAATCACTGACTGATCCAGCATCGGCCTGCACACTCGGTTCATGAGATCCATGAACACTGCCGGGGCATTGGTGAGCCTGAAAGGCATTACCACAAACTCGTAATGCCCATAACACGTCCTGAACGCTGTCTTCTGGATGTCCTCGTCTCGCACCCTCACCTGATGATATCCAGACCTCAAATCGATCTTCGAGAACCAAGATGTTCCTTGCAACTGATCAAACAAATCGTCGATCCTCGGCAACGGGTAACGGTTCTTGATCGTCACTTGTTTAACTCCCGGTAATCAATGCACATCTGGTGTGAACCATCCTTCTTCTTGAAAAACAGGATATGCGCTCCCCACGACAAGCTGCTCGGCCGAATAAACCCCTTTCCCAGCAGCTCCTGAAGCTGCGAGGATAACTCTTGCATCTCTGGAGGTGCAAGGCGATAAGGCACCTTGGCAATAGGCGCGGTCCTTGGAACCAAATCGATACCGAACTCCACTTGCCTCACGGGAGGCACACCCGACAACTCCTCTGGAAAGACATCTGGGAACTCACGCACTATCGGAACCTCCTCCACTGACCTCGGCCTCTCGGAAACAACCCGCGTATCCATCACATACGCCACAAAACCCTTCCAGCCCTACTGTAGACACTGCCTCGCCCTAGCGGCCGAACAAAATGCTGACCCAGAACGTGTACCCTCTCCGTACACCGTAAGAACTCCCCCACTAGGGTCTCGTATGGTCACCAGCTATCGCTCGCAGTCGATAATCGCACTGAACCTGCTCAACCAGTCCATGCCTACAATGACACAGACATCACCCATCGCGATAGGAACCAAATCAATCGGGAACTCAACACCGAAAATCTCGAATACACACCTGCATGTCACCTCCGTGGCATATATCACCCTCTCGTCAGCTATGGAAACTCTCAGAGGCCGACTCAGCGCCTCGCGACTAACACTGATATGCTGACTAAAAGCCAAAGATACAAAAGACCGACTCGCACCCGAGTCAAATAACACCAAGGGAGGTACAGAATTCACAAGAAAAGTACCTACGCATAACATAATATAAGCATAATATCTCAACATCAAAATAAATACACGAAAGAATACATACCAGCCACGACTTCGGGCGCTGCGCGGACCTCCTCCGCAGTCAACTGAAAGGCTCTCCCTCGTGCCCTCGACGCCTCTGCCTTCACTGGCCGACTCTCGGTAGCTCTGATGGTGGCAGGGGCAGATCCCTAAGGTGCTCCCTGAGCTGATCCCCACAACTGCGGACACTCCGCCTTCCGGTGTCTAGTCTGGTTGCAGTGAAAACACACTGCAAACCCCTTGGGGCAGTCCTTGGCCATATGCCCCTCCTTGCCACACTTGTAGCAAGATCCAGCTCTACAAACTCCATCATGACCCTTGCCGCACTTTCCACAAGTGTGGCCCTTCTGAATCCCAGATTTGGGATCAGCGGGCTTGGCCTGCTTGGCTGCCGGCTGGGACTGTGCCGGTCGCCGATCCCTCCCCTGAGACTCCGCCTCCTCCCTGGCCTGAGTCTCTAGCTCAATCTCCCTCTTCCGGGCATTTGCCTGAAGCTCAACAAATGTCCGGTACGAGGAGTTCGCCACAAACTCCCGAATGTCTCGTCTCAAGATACTCAGATATCGACTCATGCGTGCCTGCTCAGTGGACACGTGCTCAGGGCAGAACATCGCCCTCTCGTGGAACATCCTGGTAATCACCGTACAAGACTCAGTACCCTGCTTGAGGGTCAGAAACTCCTGGGCCAAACGCTCCCTCTCCACCTGGGGAACGTACTCATCTCGGAACATGGCATTGAACCTCTCCCAAGTTACTACCGCAAGCTTAGCAGGCGAAAAGTGCGCTGTCACAAACTTCCACCAGTCCTTCGCTTCCAAGCGAAGCTGGTTCAGCGCGAACCGAACTCTCAAATGCTCAGGAGATGAGCAAGTGAAGAAACACCTCTCTATGTCTGAAATCCACCTCATAGCTACCACCGGGTCCTGGGTCCCATCGAACTCTGGCGGTTTTGTGTTGCTGAACTCTCGGAACAGCAACGCATCACCACCCTGGGGCCTCGCAGCAGCAACAGCTGCAGTGGCCGCCGCAACAGCTGCAGTGCCTCAGAAAGAGTAGCATAACACTCGTCGAAAGTCTCAATCAGCATGGTCTTAATAGACCCGAACATCTCTGGTATCTCTGCCCTGATGGCCGCAGCCACCTCCTCATGGATGATCTGACGGATCTCCTCATCACTAGTCCCACTGCTCTCTGGCATATGACGTGTCCTCACCATGATCTACCTCTAAAATACAATATACGATAAATTAGAATCCATTCGAGCATACTCACACTCGACAACTCTTCCCTCCTTGATCCTTGGCATTCCGAAGGTTCTTACTTGAACTGTACACCGCCCCGGTGCTTTCAGTAGTACGGGCCCAATACTATTGTCTTCACCGTTTCAGTATACACTCCAAATCCTCCTATTTGGATCCCAAGTTCCAAGTACTCTATCACTCTCTAACAGATCTCTCATAAGCTCCTCGTTGCCACCTATTCACTCTCAAGCATCTCATAGCAGCTCACCTCTCCCTAGGCTAAGGCATCACAAATCAGGGCACTCTAGTCCTAATAGGAATACCTAGCCCACTCTAGCAAGAGAATACATCATATCAATCTCATAAACATATAATATAAGGGTATTTTGGGAAATCACCATTCGGGCGCTGACTGATCGTACACACGTTTCTGCTCTGAGTTTCTCTAAAAATCTTTTACTTCTTTTAGAAAAATTTGGCTCTCTTTTGAAAATATTTTTCAAATCCTCAGTTTGAGTTCAAATACTCCAGAAGGTGTACCCGAATCCCTCAAACCAAGGCTCTGATACCAACTTGTAACACCATAAATTTCAAAACAAATTTTCGCATTATATAAAAACATAATTCATTTAATATTCGTAAAAACACCCATGTTTAAAATTCAATCCATGTCATACAAAAATCCCAAGATCTCATAACATAAAATCCCGTGCGTGTGTACCGATCAAGCCGGCGCCTTTCCACGGTCGTCACTAGTACCTGAAACAAATAACACCAAACACTATAAGCACAAAGGCTTAGTGAGTTCCCCAAAATACCACATATAACACATATTAGCCACTCGAGGCTATAACTCTGTGGCCCGTGCACCCAAACTCTGTGAACCCTCAGGTTCTAGCTCTGTAAACATGCACAACATAAATCACATAGAATAATGCAGTGCAACACATAACACATATATAACATACAAACACAGTAACACATAACTCTAGTTACCTACTCAAGGTAAAGTATAGTGAGAAGACTCACCTTACATATCTCGATAACTCGCAAATCCCTGAATCACTCGTGCTCGATCCCCCCGAGCTATAATCCTCCTATAATACAACACATATCTCTAATTAACACTTTCAATACTAAGGTTGACTAACCCTACTAAGTCAACACTGGTCAAATCTGGTCAACGGTCAACTTTGACCGGAGTCGGCGAGTACACCAAAGAGACTCGGCGAGTGTAACATCCCGGAATAGCAAGAGTAGAGTTGAAGGGCTAAAAGTGTTATTTGGGAAAGAGCGACTCGGCGAGTCCATGGATGGACTCGGCGAGTAGAGTCGCGGCTTGGTCGCGTGTTAAGTAGCCGACTCGGCGAGTCGATGAGATGGACTCGGCGAGTAGGCGCTGAGTGGAGAAAGCCCTAATTCTCGGGGTTGAGCCCTATTTAAAGAACATTATATCCTTCCCCCAGCCTCCTTATTCCCTCTTGAAGTCCAGAAACCCTAGAAAGTGTGATTGAAGAAGATTGGAGTGTATTTGGAGCATTGGAGGAGTTTGTTGAAGGAATCTTGTGAGATTGAAGGCTTAGGGCAAGGGGCTTTGCTTGGATTCGAATTTCATTGCAGTTGGGGCGTCCATTGGAGGTAACATCTCGTTCTTGGATTGATTGTATGTTGTTTCTTCATTTTGGGGTTTGTGAGGTCTAGTCTATGGGTGAAATTGGAAGTCTAGAGGTTAGATCTGAGGTTGCTACCTCAGATCTGAAATGGAGAAGAACCAGAGAGCATGAAAGTCCCTGTGTTGGACTGTTTAGTGAAGCTTGCATGTCCCAAACCCTAATTAAAAGTGAATAAGGCCTAGATCTCTTTGGATCCACGTAAAGTTGGCCACTTTACGTGATGGATGAGTTGTATGAGACTAGACCTATGTTTTGGATCATTTGCATGGCCTGGAATGCTTCTGAGTGGATTCAGACCGGTGGTACTCGGCGAGTCACATGAGTGGACTCGACGAGTTGCTTGAAGATGAGCTGGAACTCGGCGAGTTGGAAGAACAACTCGGCGAGTTGGATGAAGATGGCCTGGAACTCGGCGAGTTGTATGAACAACTCGGCGAGTAAGTTGATGATAGTCTTAGACTCGGCGAGTCTGTTCTTGGACTCGGCGAGTCTTGTCGAAGAGTCCCGATGTTCCCTGGTTGAGTCGAGAATCGGTGAGTCAAGGGATGACTCGGTGAGTTGTGTGCGAGTGGACTCAGAGTTGTTGGACTCGGCGAGTCTCGGAGTGACTCGGCGAGTTAGGTCGCGGTTTGAGTGAAGTTCTGATTATAGGAACTCGGCGAGTCATAGGGTTGACTCGGCGAGTAGGGTCAGTCAGGGGTTGACCTTGGCTGAGGACTTTGATTTTGACCAAGGGTTGACCGTTGACTTTTAGGGTTTGGTCAGCGATGTGGCCTTTGGGCCAAGAGAGGGGTAAAATAGTCTTTTACCCTTAAGAGGGTGCGTTGAGAGGATTGATTCTAGTCTCGAGAGTTAAAGTCATGAGAGTTTTGCCTTACGTGTTAGGTGGTGGCGAGTTCGAGATCCGAGTATGGAGATATCTGCTTTCTGCTTGCCAGGTGAGTCTTCTCACTATACTTTACCTTGAGTAGGTAACCAGAGTTATGTGACAGAGTATTTGTATGCTATGTATGTTATGTGTTGTACTGCATTATTTCTATGTGATTTATGCTGTACATGTTTGCAGAGTTGGAACCGAAGGGTTCCTAGAGTTAGAACCGGAAGGTTCACAGAGTTAGAACCTGAGGGTTCACAGAGTTTGGGTGCACGGACCCATAGAGTTATAGCCTCGAGTGGCTTATATGTGTTATGTGTGTGGTATTTTGGGGAACTCACTAAGCTTCGTGCTTACAGTGTTTTGTGTTATGTTGTTTTCAGGTTTCTTTCAGTATCACGGGACGGCACCGGCTTGATTGTACACATCAGAGAAAGAGTCATATTTTGGAGGATCCTGGTTTTCTATGCAAGTGAAAATGAAGCTATGTTTTGTAATTCAATTATGAATGAGATTTTAAACAAGTGTTTTAACATTAAAATGATTATTTTAAATGAAAATTTTATCATGAAATTTACGGTGTTACAGCGAGTCTATACGCGTTCACAGATTTCTCCGGATCCTCTCTTGACACGTCGAATACTTCCCTAACTCGACGAGTTCCACCTGACATGAATCACGGGGCAACCACGACTCAACTCGTCGAGTCTCAAGAACAACTCGGCAAGTTCTAACTTGACTCGGCCCCAATATGACTCTCCCTGACTCACTGGGTCATCCCCCAACCCGGCGAGTCCACTCGCTGGACACTTTACGTGAAACCCCAACCCTACTCGCCGAGTCTCAAGAACAACTCGGCGAGTTCATGCCATGCACAAACTCTATTGACCTTCTGAGGTCAGATCTGTTTTCCCAAACCCTAGATCTGGCCTTCCCAAGCATGAATGTCACGTAAAGTTCGAAACTTGATGCTTGTACAACCCCCACAAGGCATTAAAAGGAGATTTGGTCCCAAAAATGACCACCTAGGTCCAATAACTCCATAATAACTCAAAAGCTCCAAGGGTTAAGGTCTCTGGACCTCTTTGAGTCCAGATCCAAGGCACAAACTCAAAGAGGGACCATTTGCTTCACATAATCACTCTTCAAAAGGGGTTATAAAACCCTAACTCTAAAACTGAAGGAGATTCGAACCATTACCTCAAATTGAAGCCTCTGGACTCTGGATCTGCTGGAATCTCACATCCTCCTTGCTCTTGCCACCTTCCTCTTGCTAAATAAGGAATACAAAGGCTCAAAAGTGACTTCCTCTCTCCCAAAACGGATTAGCTCTCTTAGGGTTCTCTCAAGGGACTGGTAGCCGCAATGGGAGGCTATAAGTGCCCTTAAATAGGCTCCAAACTCGGGGAATTAGGGTTTCATTAAACAGCGTGGACTCGCCGAGTCCAGACGCGAACCCGCGTCCAAAATCGCGATCCTACTCGGCGAGTTTGAGCTCCAACTTCCCGAGTCTCCTCACAAAATACCAAAATATAAAAATGAATAATACCTAGGAATCCGGGCTGTTACATAGTGTCACAAGTGTAACACCTCTAATGGCTCACAAACACCACAAGCAAAAAGATGATCTAGAAGAGAAGATAATAGAGGCACAAAATCGACTCAAGGACTCTCTGGAATAAGTGGTAGCCTATTTTTGGTGCCATAGGGGTCTTTAAATAACTGAGCTGCTAGGGTTTTAGTTAAAACCTTAATTGGATGACTTAGGCCCTAGGCAACTTAAGAATCTTTTGGAATAAGGCCCCTTGGACGAAATTAGAGTAGGCTTACACTCTAATTTCCATGCCCTCTTATATCCATAAGGATTTACAGCCCAAAAACAATTATCTTATAATTGACAGTTCCAGTCCCCTTTATTTAATTAATCTCTTTTAGTCACATAATTAATTCTTAACTAATTCTTGACCAATATTAATTAAACTATATGATTTCTCTTTTAATATATTATTCATATAATATATTAATAAACCTTAATAAAATCTCTATCTCCATAAATCATCCTGTCCAATTGCTTTGGTTAAGGCAACCTAAAAGGACCATGGACAACCGGGTCAAGTACATACCAAATATAGTTACGGGCTTAGACACTAATCCAACACTAATGGTTCACACCCCAAACCCTAGAACACTAAAAGGACAAGAGGAGAGATGAGGAAAGAACAAAATTTTGTTCTCCACCTTCTAGGTTTGAGAATCCACAAAAATTAGATGCCCAATGGTCCTATTTATAGTTTAGGTAACTTGCAGATAAATCCATATTTAAATAATTAAATAATAGATTTAATCTCTAATTCAAATCATTTCCTTATCTGCTACGATGAGCCTTCCAGAAACCCTTAGAAAGCCTAGAAAACCATCCATACCTTGGATGGTTCTAGAATTGTTGCTTTTGTTCAACTATTGAACAAATACAATTCACTCATTGCACATTTAATTAATATCAATTAATCCAAAATTAATTCTAGATTAATTTTTATTTATGATTAACTAATACCATCTATTTCTAATTAATTTGTTAATCATATAACAAATTAACAAATCATTTTCTCTCACTTTCTCTCTCTCTCTCTCTCTCTCTCTCACTCTCACTCCCTCTCTCTCTCTCCCTCAATTTCTCCTAAAGTCATTTCAAACTATTTCTACATTTTAAGTACAACCCAAAATGACTTTATTTTTATTACATAAAGTTATATAAATATATTCATGACTTTGACTAATTTAGTTATGACCTTGGATAGTTATTCCAATACTTTATGCTATCAGTCAGCTAATATCTTTGAAGAGTCATAAGTAAAAGTTGACGACTATATCAATTATGATGGCAAAATACGTTGTCATATATACTGCAACTTGCCATATAATGTTATTGAGAAATGAAATTACACGATTCATGATCGTAAATTCTATTTCAAGGCCATTAAAAGACAACTTATTACTCTAATTTTGCCTCTATAAGTTTCTACACTAGTGATAATTATAGTGGAATAAGGATTAATCTCTATACAAAATACTTCTTCACTTAAGAGCAAGTAGGGGGAAATAATATTTGTATCGGACACATTAATACTGATAATATGCCAGCGGATCCAATAACGAAATGTCTACCACCCATCTATTTGAACATGTTGTCAATATGGGTTTAATGCCAGACCTATTATTAATTTATTATGTAATTCTAGCATAGTGCTTTAATGGATCATTTAGTTTTATTATTCTAGCACTTGATTATTATTCTTATATGATATGAAATTTGATTATATTAATAAGTTGTGCACACTTTTTTTATATAAACAAATGCAATGCAATACCACTTAAATCTAAAATCATTTGACTTAAATTAATCAGAAGTTTCATATGAAGCATCCAAGTATGAATTTTGGGAGTCCTGTATCTAAAAGGACACGTTAGACTGTATTTATTTATTTATTTATTTATTTATTTATTATTATTATTATTATTATTATTATTATTATTATTATTATTATTTTGTGTTTGTGTTAATTTGAAACATTATGACTTTAACTTTGCCAAGATAACAAACCATGTATATAGATAGTTATTTGGGACAAGTGGATGAAGAATGTTGAAAAATAACTTGTTAATAATATGTACTACATGTTGGTACAGTTATATTGTATACCTTAACATTTTCCATAATGACATTAAAGTCCCCATACTTAAATATATGTAGTATCAAATATACGTAGTATAATGGATATGCCATTTGTTTGTAACATGAGGGACTAAATATGTGTAGTTTTATAACTTACCCCTAAGGTGCAATAATGATAATTAAACACACATTTAGGATAAATGTATTATGGAGAGATGTAAATAGTCTTCCTATTTAATTCTAAATTCTCCTTATAAACACCATCACACCATCCTCATGTGTGTATTAATCATTCCATCATATTATCATTGAGACACATGGACTGAATGTACCATGTCATCCAAGTAAATTTTCTTCAATTGATTTATGGTTCTTCATGTATGCACTGGTCATTTTATGACGATCATGAGTCTTCACTGTGCTCACAAGATAGATCATTTGCATGGAGTGTCATTTTCATTGGATCTCATTCATCCATATTAGAAGATGGATACATTGCGCCAGAATTCAGAAGATAACTCACACAATGATGTCGGTAATGAATTTGATAAGTGGTTTAATGAGTTGTCTTCAAGATACCAAATATGGCCTCTAAGTAAGAAAAAATTTGTTACTTCCTTCGTTACTAAACTTTTGAATGAATCTAATATATTATTCGAGCCCTTGATTCTTCGACCAAATGATAGACCTCCAAAAGCAAAAAAAGAAAAAAAAATGAATAAATTCAACCGCACACACTTTAAGATTTAAACTTATGGAATCATCACAAACATACAATCTTTCGAGTTTTATTTTTGTCTTCCAGATGAGCAATAAAATATCTAAAATTGATTTATTTGATTTAAATGCATGTCTAACGTTTTCAAAGTGATGATGATTGTCAAAGTTATTTTAACATTATTTAGATTTGAATATTTTTGTTGTACACGTCACTTTTATTTCTTACGTATGTAGTGCATCTGTTTAATAATCTGTTTATGAACCAAGTCTTTATAATAAAAAATGGTATGTGATGAATAACACTGATTAACACTAAAATAAACATAAATTGTTAAAAAATTAATAAGATTTATTTACATTTACTTAATAAGGGTTTCAAAAACATAAATATTCATATCTATCTAGGTGACGATGAAAATTAATATTTGACCTTATAAAAGTGATAAATAAGGCAAAAAAAAAAGATTTTTATACATAAGAAAAAAAATAAAAAATAAATTGATAAATTAATAGGACAAAAAAGGGAAAAGGGAAAAAAAAACAAACACTCCGGTTCTCTATCTTTATATGTTTGGTAATTAATTTTATATTTTTTATATTTCTATTAATTAAAAGAACGGATATAAAAGGGAAACCACTTTTGTATAAGTGGTTTTGTATCAAGTGGAAGTGGAAGAATAAAATAAACAAGTGGATATACAATAAACTAATACAAAATATCTAAGTAAAATTGAAAATAAATAAAAAATAAAAAATAAAAAAATATCTAATTTTACAAAAATAAAGATTATATTAAAGCAATTTTTATGCGTCTTCGGTAAATATGGAAAGCAGTTGTCATTAGAAGGGATTAGTTTTGCTATTTACAGCAACCTTTTCCTTTCCTTTTCTTGAAACAAAAACGTTTCTCTCTCCTCGTCTCTCTCTCAACACATCACTTTCCTCTCTTTCTTCTATTATTGGTTTAGCAGCTTGATATATCTATCTATCCACACCCCCCTCTCAAAGAATCAAACAGGTAAAAGAGCGCAACAATCCACCATTCTTATACCTAAAGAGTTGCATGTACATCAATATACGATTATAGTTCCTGGATTTCATCTATTTAAAAGGTTTTCGTAGGTTGTTTGCCTTGTTTTTGGAGGCTTTTTTAAGAGTTAGATCTATAAGATGATCATACCTAGCTGAAAAACCACTTTTGTTACTATCATTTTTGGGTGCGATAGAGCTATCAATAGTCTTATCTCAAAACTCTCTCCCAATATACTTTGAGAAAGAAGTAAGCCGATGAACAATATCTAGCTACCATTTTTCTACCTAACTTAAGCCCTCTTTTTCTTGTAATCGAATACTGTTGCATGTTCATCAGGATATGATTATGATTCTTTCTGGGGTTTCCTGCGTTAAATATACAAGTTCAAATCAAGCTAAAAAACGTTACTTTAGATATCAGTTGTGATTGTGGTTTTGTTTGGATTGTTGCAGAAGAAGTAGTTTGACTTTCGAGGGACACCAATGGCGAGAGAGAAGATAAAGATAAAGAAAATCGATAATATAACAGCCAGGCAAGTGACTTTCTCAAAAAGAAGAAGAGGGCTTCTGAAGAAAGCCCAAGAACTTGCTGTTCTTTGTGATGCTGACGTAGCTCTCATCGTCTTCTCGGCCACCGGAAAACTCTTCGAGTATTCAAGTTCCAGGTAATTCATCAATCTAATTTAGACTTGTATATCGTTCTGTGTATATAGGATCCCCTTAGGGCGTTTATTCTAGATCGACTTTACTCTAAAATTAGCCTCTGAAGTTATGTTCTATACTTCTATCTTGATTTATATGATCAATTAGTGTATAATAGAAACATGAAATCATGTCCAGGACTTCTTCTCTTGATATCAAGAAAACGATGAACCCTAAGTAAATCCCCAAAATGAATTATATAAATTTTTTGAAGATTTTATTGGAAAGGCTTATTTGATTTGATATTAAACTTCTTTGAGCATGTATATGGGAGTTTCGGGTTGTTCATCTATAGGTTAAAATGAGTAGACTTGCTATTCTTATCAAAGTTCAAAATGTTATAACTGTATTCTTTTACAATACATCTTTTAGATTTTCATAATATCCTTTCAATGAATGGGTTTTTAAAAATATTATCTAAACTTTTTTATTATAATAGCTTTAAATTTATATCATTACATAAATATTATCAAACAAATAATTCGTATAAAAGAAATTCATATTAACTGTAATATTTTCAAAACAAACATACTATTAAATATATATAATATATATCATTCATAATATATTAAAATAAACATGTACGCTTGTTATAGAAATATTACATATGTTTGAAGAAATTATAACACATATATTTAAAGAAATATTATATATTCATGTGTTGGAACATCTTTTCCAAAAATGATCAATTGTCGTAGATTGGAGTGAGTTTATTTGTTTCTAATACTATTCATAATTCTAGTTTTAGAGTTAAAAATATAATTGGATTAGAGAGTATTTATTCTATTTTTAACTCTAAAAATAAAATTACTTTATTTATAAAATTGGGTTGGAGATGAGTTAGCCTAACAAATTTTCACTTTATTTCTACGAAAGTTAAAAAGAAACTTGTAAAAAATAATACTATGCTTTATCAAGTGGTCCAACATATATTAGTTTGATTTACCAATACGTAACATTCACAGGTAACCTTATCATTGCCCACTAGAAATAAGAGTCCAAAGTCCATTATGTCATTATGGTAGCTAATTATTAATACATATTATATTACCATTAAAATAAATCAACAATGAGTATGTACAATACGAGAGTAACACATTAATAGGTTGGGCTGCGTTCATGGATACTCACCAACACTTTATCGGATGGAACACGACTTTTTAACAAGTTGGTCCTGATAAGATAGAATCGGATAAGATAGAAATCATAGAATCACTAATACTTACCCATCCACATATATAATAAGTTAATAACTGGCATCATTTAATACGTAGGACCCCAAATCATTTCATCTTATTACCTCTTGTATCTAACCACTAATTAATTATCAAGATCCATAAATGATACATATATACGATGAGAAGTACACGAATGCTTGATATGATACGTATTGCAAGTTGATCAATACATAAAACAAAATCAAAGATTACACATTAACATAGTTAAGCACTATAATAGGATGCTTGATCCTTACTTCGCCTTTTCTTACTAATGATGAATTTATTGTATTTTTGGGGCCTTTTTTCATGGAATTTAGCTCTATTTCAAAGTGAGAAATTAGAGCCTTAAATATGAAATATAAGAATGCATTAACATGTTAGCTACGCCCCCTTTGTGTTAATTGAATCACCAACACCATTATATGAGGTAAAACACTAACATTTTTTCATTTGATGGAAAAACGTTTTGTACAACTTAATTAAGGTTGCTCAAGTTATTGATGTAACTGCCTCATAAGATAGAATCACCAACACAAACCAATATTATCAGTACTTGCATATTACTGTTAGTATAAGGACTTCGTTTTCCTCTTGAAAGTTTCCTGTAAATAAAAGATATGTATATAGTTATATATATATGTCCAAAGTTAGTAAAAATATAAATATTTATACTAAATTTTCCAACAATTACTACGATACGAAACCAACTGATTATATAACTGGTCGTATATTTAATCAATCCATAATGAATTCAAATGAAAAGTACACAAATTATAAGCAAATTGTTCCCAAGGTTAAGGACCCGATTTCTGTGTGAGTTGTTAGGGTTAAAAACACACAAACAATAATAAGATGCAAATAAACCCAAAAAATTATCGTGGTTCACAAACCGGGTAATTGTGCTATGTCCACAAAAGAATTAGATATGCATTAAATTTTTTTGGAAGAACCTTACAAGCGTAGGGTTTACAAGTATGAAATATAGGAAAAAATATGGGCATAATATAACGACCCTGTCAAGCCCATCCCACCAGCATAACTAGACATGACCATTAACTATTGTTGAACCTATCTTCCTTGAATTTTCACAAGTGTTGCTATTACAATACAAAGTAGTACTAAATAGTACAAGTAATATATTATATTTTTTCTTATAAAAATGAATACTTCTTACATATAGTAATAAACCAAAAGTACATTGTTATGTTCAACATGCATACCTAAATCATATTCGTATGCTCAAGGAATTTTTCATGCTCATCCTTTGCCATCCTTCATTGATTGACAAAGAGAACATATTGCGATAATAATATTCTGTGAAATAAGAACAATATTAATCTAACCATTAAATAGCAAAATACCATTAGATGATAAACATGACACACATAGTATATTATTGTCTAATTCATAATTAAGAACAATACACATCCATATTTAGTCAATACTTAGTAGTCACCTAGGTAATACAAAAAATAAAGATTCACATAAAACGTCCATGTTTGTATATGGAGTGCCTAATCAAATTTAAATAGTTCAAATTAAATGACTAGATGTACAAGCAATAGTACCTAACTTCTAAAATTCATAGTTACTAGTTAGGTATTACCTAAGCAACCAACTATAATGACATTTAAAAAACGTAAAAATAATCAGTAAAATACATTCTAAATTAATAATTTACATAATCATACCTTCTAATGTTCATATAAACAATATAAGTTGTAGCTTAATGGAATCATTTAATAAAATAAATTGTTATTTCAATTATAATAACAACTGACCATGAAAGTGGGCTTCACTTCAAATATTATATCACCAAAAATTGTGATCCACGGATCAACGAATATCACCCGAAAATGGTGTTTTCCAAAGGTTTTACATGAAAAGCAACATAAAACTTTTTTTTTAATAAAAATAAAGGCTTACTTTAGGAATTGCTTTGTTGTTCGGTTATCATGAATTCCTGCATCCACTTTGAGACGTAATAACCACAATATTCTCTATAGGACTCTTGTTGGTTGCACTAAAAATAAAATCCACATGCGATGATTATATGGGGAGTTTGTTATTTGTAGTTTTATTGTAGTGGATTAACCTTAAACGAACAAACATGAAAAAGTTTCGCGTTCATTTAGTTTTGTTAATAATCACCAACTCTATTATATCTAGATAAATCGCCTACAAGTGGATATAAATGAAACGAATTTAAAGTATTTGGGGTGTTTTGAAGCATGCAGGAAATGCTAGGAAAGTATAAGCTCCATTCCAGTAACAATCGGGATAAAGTAGATGACCCTTCTCTCAACCTGGAGGTACGTATCACTTTAAATTCAAGAATTATTCTTCTCATCATAAGGATGCTTAGGGTGCGTTTGGTTGTGGAAAATTTTCTAGTTTTCTAGGAAAATTTTCCAAGAAAAACGGAAATTTTGAAAACGCGTTTGGTGATGGAAAATGAAAACTCCATCCGTTCCAGCCAAACGCGTTTTCATTGAAAATTAAAAATGAAAACTCAACCCTATTTTCTGAAAACATTTCCATAGAAAATGAAAACAGTTTTCCACAACCAAACACATCCTTCATTTTCTTAAACAAAAAACATTTCTATTTTCTAAGAAGAGAAGACATATTTAAGATTGTCACCTGATGATATGTAGCTAGTCGAAAGCGATGAAGTAAGATTATCCAAAGAGATCTACGACAAGAACCGTTATATATATATATATATATATATATATATATATATATATATATATATATATATATATATAATCTGTATGTTTTATTCTAGTCCATGAGTTAACGATGATTAACATATGAGCAGGCAGTTAAGAGGCCAAGAGCTTCAGGGATTAACCATAGAAGAACTTGAACATCTAGAGACTGTACTCGAAGGAGGCCTAAGCCGTGTGCTTCAGACAAAGGTACAATCACCACAAATTTCAATGTGTAAATTAACTACATAATTCTTCGAGAAAAACACTACCATTAGAACAAGAAAGCAACATATCTATTATTTTTGTTTCAGGATGAAAAATTTGGAAATGAGATATCCAGACTTCAAGAGAAGGTTGGGGTTTTTTCCATCTTTTGCTACATTTTTCATTTTAAGAGCATTCTGTTTTAGCTTTTAGTTTTTAAGAAAAAATGTTTCGTTCGGTGGTAGTAGTTGTTAGCTTTTATTTTATATAAAAAGTTTGTAATCCAAAAGTAGCTTTTAGTTTTTGGTTTTTAGGTAATTTTACGCCTTTAAAAGCTAACAGCTACTTTTGCTCAACACTTCTACACAAATAAAAGTTTGAGCTTCCATCTAGCTACAGATTAGTTTTGCAAAAGACACCATAAATCTCCTTGCATATATGAGATCCTCCCATCAGACTTATAACTTATATCTTGGAGTGTATTAATACGCACTGTGATGTTCTCTTTGGTTATATTGACAAAAAACAAATTTGTTAGAGGTTATTTATTGATTTAACTATAGGTTATAAGTTGTAACTTTCTATAGTTCAAGAAAAATACGTTCTTCGGTCTTCAAATTTAATTAATGGTTCCAGTATAACTTTTCACTGCAACATGGTAAATTGGTAATTGATTTTGAAAAGAAAATCTCGTTAACTGTAATAATCTAGCAGTTATAGAAGTATAGAACTCTTTAATCATATTTATTGTCTCGCTTAGCACCCATCTGATGTGGTTTCTCTATCTACATTCAACCAGGGAGCTAAACTGATGGAAGAGAACAGGCTGCTCAAACAAGAAGCAAGATTCTAATTTGACAATTTTAATCAAATTCAGTCTAATTCTTTAGATCAAAAGTACTTTTTGTTGTCATTAACATGGTTTTTTTTTTTCCTACAAATATAGATGATGATGATTACAAATGGAAAGAGGCCAGGAACAACCGATAATGTGTTAAATAATCCTGAAGATCATGGTAGTTCACCATCATCTGTCACCACACATGTAAATAGCTGCAATAGTGAACCTCCGCTTGAGGATGATGGCTCAGATACTTCGCTTAAACTCGGGTAAGCTTGTTGCATACTCCTTGATTAATGTTTCCTGTTATTATACTTGAAGTCTAATTTCAACTGACTTAACTTGTTTGAAAGAATAAGAAACAAACATCCGATGTGTCTGTACACTCACAGACAAGACATACAGAGATACATACATTACATACAGAAACATGACACACATGTATATTTGAAAATCATTCAGACATTCTATTGATCATGTATCAGGTTAGCGTTTTTCTAATGCTGATAGTCAGAAGAATGTTAACTTTCGAGGGATTGAGGAAAAAGTTGAAATGAGTTTGATGCTTTAATTTGTTAAAGATTTTATCGAGAATGTTTCCCCTTTCATCATTTCTTATTTATTCATGTATACTGCTATAATCTAACCTAGTTATACAGTATTTGTAATATTTGTATATCTTGTCTATGTATAATTAGTTGAGATTTATATGTATAATATATAGTCTTGCAAAATAATTATCGTTTTCTGTTAGAGTGAGAAAGTTCATGTTTTAAAGACTAATTGCCTAGAGATATCAAAATAAGTTTCTCAAAAACACAAAAACATCCAACATAAACATCTCTTTTATTAAATATTTTATCGAATAAACAAGAATCCGTCGGTTTTTTTAGAACTTACAAAACAAAAATCACTACAATAACACCAACACTCGTATATAGATCCTTACTATAACGACCATCAACTACCTACCCTCACCTTATCTAAATGATGAATAAGAAAATAGATGAAGAACATAACTCAACCCTAGAACATAGAAACCCTAATTGACATTGAGAGAATACGTAGTTGTGTGTGTAAGATATTCGTGCGTAATAATGAAAACAATACAACTCAACAATATATACTTCAGGTACTACTGAAACCGGTTCAAATCCTGTTCGGGTAACCACCCATATTGAAGTTCGGTTATTGTGTTACTTCTCCACCACTTTGAGACAAAGGGGCCCTGTTTCTTACTCTTCCGCGAAATTAGAGAATTTCCCAAATAACCAGTATACCCCCAGACATTGGAGACACCAAACACTTAACCCAATCATCATCAACAAAACTTTTTAACAAAAAACATTCATTTTCTAGGACTAAACTTTTAAAAAGGAGAAACCGTAAAGAAACATTATGATGTAACTTACGAGGATTATACATGATAGAGCCAGTCCTGAGGATTAGATATCCTCAAATGCCCAGGACGAGCAAGAAAAAATAGTCCTTATCACTATTATAAGTTTTTATTTATTATATATATATATATATATATATATATATATATATATATATATATATATATATATATATATATATATATATATATATAATAAAATAAAATAAATTTGGGCCCTTAAAAATATTGGGTCCTGTGCACCTGTCCACTTTGTCTGTCCTCAATGCCCCCATGATAGATGAACTGACTTGAAACCTGGACAACGTAAAAAATGTTAGGTCTAGTTATAGTCAAGTAAATTAATTTTTCAATTAATTTTTTTTAAAACTCAATAATATTCTTTTAACAAAACGTCAAACTTATCAACACCATCACCTTTTATAACAACATTTATATCTAATCGTGTTTTAATGGTTTGCACCTTAACATTTCAAACTCATATAAAAGCTCAAACTATACAAATGTCATTTTCAATATCTATAACTTCAATTCCCCTCTCCGAAAACCGAAGGCGGAAACATTTCCGGGGTTGACTCCACATTGAGTATCAAATCCAATGTACATAGTAAGTAAAGTAAAACAAACATTACATTACATATATGAAAGTTTTACATTTGTTTCAAAAGCATAAGTTATACAAGTGATACATAGTATATATGAACAACACGAAACGAGTCTTCTGAGTACTCCGTCTTCGCACAAAAGGATCTTCGGGTACCTGTCTAACACGGACCTGAGAATACAAGCGGTTTGAAAATCAGCATAAAGCTGGTGAGTTCGTAAGCGGTTAGTTTTTCTGAAAATGTATGAGTTCCTTTGGTTTCCTGAAACAGTAGTTATCCAAGAAAATCCCATATTTTCTTATGTAAAGTTAATTTCCAAATCCGAAAGTGAAGTAAACGATGTACAATGAAAACATGATTGTTCTTGTGATTTGTAGTTCGGTTATTTAACTTGTTACACTTTTCTAGATACGTACTACTGTTACTCAGGAAGAACCCCATGTTCTCCTAACTGTGTGTGTGTGGGAACTATTACCAAATCTAATTATGTTCGGTGTCCTTCCCAGGAAAACCCCATGTTTCCCTGACTGTGTGTGTGTATCTTTACCGGATCTGGTTATGTTCAATGTTCTCCCCAGGAAAACCCCATGTTTCCCTGACTGTGTATGTATGTGTGCCTGCCATTCTTGAACGTACATTAGCTTTACTACGAACATAAAGCTAGCAAATGAGTCTAAAACGTAATAATCTAGATTGCGAGTCCTTTACCATACTCAGACTGGATATGACTCGGACCATGGCCAATATCCTTTTTATGACTTTCGTCACCCTTGAACCATTTGGTTCGGCTGTAGCTAGCAGCCAGGTGTGGGATTGTCAGTCCCGTATAGATCTATACACTCAAGCCACGCTCTCCTACGAACGGAGATTCTGGTTACAGGGTTAGTCCTCCACTATCTCGTGCCATGGAAGTGTTACAAGGACGTGTCTCCAATCTTTAAGATTACTCCTTACTTTTTGACTAAGAAAGTAGTATCTATGACTAGCTAAGTTCTAACGTACCTGTCCTTTACACTCGAGCCTAGGTGTTTTATTAAGGACATTACACTCGAGCCTAGGTGTTATTTAATGATTACTGTCCTTTACACTCGATCCTAGGTGTATTATTAAGGACATTACAATTGATTTGCGTGTCATAATGATGTTTATCTTTCACACACTCGTGCCTAGGTGTATTGTTAAGAATATACAGATGTTTTATGTTTTCTGATGGTGTCTGTCTTTTACACTCGAACCTTAGTGTTTTATTACAGACATTACAATGGTTTATGTATTTTATCAGTTTAAGTATGAACAATCAAATGCAAAGTACACAATATAACAGTGTATAATAAGGATTGAAAATCGGGTTAAAAACAAACAACTCTGCAAGTTAAAAACAGTTTGTTTAAAAGGTTTTCAATTCTTAAAAATGTACAATTATGAAACCATTTAACTGAAATCATGTGATTGAGTACAAGGTATTCTTGTACTTTTGCTTGTATTCCCCCCCTGAAAACATTGAAAAACCATTGAAAAAGGGTAGGGGTATGAACTCACCGGACGCGGATATGTGTCGATTTCGGATGCTAAACGTCGAATCGAGGTCTGATAACTCGCGACGTTCCTATGTAAAATGAAATGGCATACAAATATATCTAATTAGATTCACAAACTCTAATTAGATATGAAGTTACACTCCAACGAACGAAAACACCTCAAAACGGGTGTTTGGAGTAACCCAGGTGACATCTACGGACGGGAATTGAAACGAGGGACTTGGAATTTGAGTTTACTCCCCAAGAGTAAACTCCCTAATGATGTTTACGGCCTAAACACCCATTCCCCATGAGTTTACGTCACAAATGGAAATTAACACTTGGAAATGCTTGGAATAATTTTACCTAAGGCTTGGATTGAATTAAAATCACCAAATACAACACTTAAGGGAGTTTACGGCCTAAGCATGGGGTCTATGGCCGTAAACTCTCATATCCTCTTGAATAAGTGTTTTTAAGGTCTCAAAATTAATCACATGTGATTCTAAAAATTCCTACAAGCCTAGAAATGAATTTTGGGCACCAATTGACATGCTTTTAGGAGTTTACGGCCATGGGGCATGTTCTATGGCCGTAAACTCTCAAATGTGGGGTTTTGATGTGTTTAAAGCCCTTAAACTATTTTTGGTTGGTTCTATGATTTATTCCAAGGCTTTTGGTGGTGTTGGATGGCTTTCTAACACCTTAGAAGTGAGTTTACACCCTTGTTTAAGGAGTTTACGGCCCAAACACAAGCCTTGGCCATAAACTCACACAAACCCTTCAAAATTTATGTTTTAAGTGTTCTAGGTCCATTGTCAATATTCTAAAAATCATATTTAAGTCTTGTTTGTGTCTTGGAAGGGTTAAATGGCTTAAAACCCCTTTTAAATATGTGTTTACGGCCTAGGCACCTTGCAGGGCCGTAAACTCATATATAAGGCTTTAAATCTTGTTTTGAGGCATTCTAATTCCATTTCATAAAGTCCTCTAGCCATATTCAAGGTCCAATTGAGGTTTGGAAGGGTTTTGTTGCTCCAAAAACCCCATTTATATGAGTTTACGGCCTAGGACTGTTCTAGGGCCGTAAACTCATGATAATGGTTCTATTCCGTGGTTTGAACTCGAATTTGAAGGCTCAATATGATGCAAAATGAGTATAGGAAGGTACCTTGAAGATTTGAGACCTTAAACTTGAGAATTGAACCTTAAATTCTAGCTTGAGGAGAGAGGTTGGAGTGAAAGTTGTAAAATGGAGCAAAAGCTTCAAAATGGAGACTTGGATCACTTTAAATAGTGTCCATGTTCGGGACACGGTAGAATTCTACCCGATACCGGCGTTAGACGGGGCTTTTGGTCGCACCCGGCCAATTTGCCGTAACCCGATATGGTTGATTCTAGAAATGTTCCGGTCATTAATATGAGGCGTTAGAATGAGTTCTAAGGGTATTAAGACACTTATTAATTCATAAAATAAAATTCACATTAACGACTTAATAAAAGGTCGGAAACGGAAACGAAATCGGAAACGGCGATTGGATGATCGGAACGAGTCGTGAAAAGGGTTTTCAATTACGGATATGAATTTCGGGTTGTTACATAATGTGAAGTTGGGAAAGTGACCCATTACAATTAATAGGAAGAGTAATAACAATTCTAATTGTTGCCATTTTAGCAACAAGATAAAACACTTTCTTGTAATCAATATCCTCTACCTAGTTATACCATTTAGCTATGATGAGTTATTAATTAACTCTTTGATCGATTAGATCTTTGTAACAGGTATACGATGAACGTAAAAACAGTAAACAAAACACAAGTATGAATCAAGATGTGTCGAATGATTAGATTACTCGATCCTCAGCAGAGCTCAACTAAGAACTTCCGCTGTAGAGGATTCTAGGGTTACAAAACAAGAACGATGAATACGCTTGAAAATTCTTATCTAATCGTTACTAATCGTCCTGTCTAATCATTATGTTCTAGGATGCATGCAAGCATCTATTTATACTAAACCCTACAAAACTCACGGATGGACAGGCCCATACCGGAGATACATATTGGACTAGCTAACGAGCCCAATAGACGCAACACAAAATACGACCCAACAATCTCCCCCTTTGCGTCAAATTGGAGCGAGAATACTTCTTCTTCTTGCTTGGGCCAGCAGCGGGAGCCTTCTTTACTGTATCAAACAGACGTGTGATAAGTGCAAGGATTGTCTGTCTGAAACGAATGTACCATTGAATCATATCATCAAAGTACTTTACATCATCCGCTGTGTTCTGCTTACATCGATGGATGATCCCCAAAACATGTTCCAAACATGCAGTGGTGTAGAGATGTTTGTCTGCCAAGGCGAAAAGGCATTTCTGTCCTTCGTTCCTGGTAAACATGACGGAGTTTCTCTTTGGGTCAATTTTTCCCATCTGCATCATGTTGAGATCACTGGCAGAGCCAACAGGAGATATGGTAGGTTTCTTCTTGAACACGCTCGCAATCTCCTGATCCATCAAAGCAACTTCCATGATATAGCATACAAGCATCCTCTTAAAGTGGTCGATGATCGGACCATATTCAGCTTCGTTTGTAAGAAGGATGTTGTGCAAGATAATCCAATCATGGGGATTAAGGTTGGGAAGATCTGCAAGTGAGATGACATGTTCGGCTTTGGCAGATCCCCTTAGTACCTTGAACCGAACGTTGGTGAAGTTGCCTTCCCTGTACGGCTTTAGGACCCAAACATTGATGATTTTCTGAGCGCTCCAAGTCTGGTATTGGGGTTGAGCTGCCTTTAGATAAAATTTGATTAAGTCCCGATCAACCTGTGGATGAGGATGAGGGAACTCTACAATGTTGGAAAAGGCATGAAAAATAAACGCCTTTCGGGTCAGTGGCATGTCGAACTGTGAGTCGACAGTGTTAGAACGATCTAAAGAGATCATAGGTTCTAGCCAAAAGATACTTGGTGTGTCAATGGCTTCTTTAATCAGCCTCTCAAGAGTCCAAGAAGGAAAAAGAGTTTTCCTGCTCTCAAGAAGATCGTGGGATTCTTTCTGTTTCCTTTCGGCTTCTTCAGCCTCTCTAGCCGCACGAGCACTGATGTCAGCCTCTTTATCTCGACCTTGCCGCTTCAGAAGGTCGGCAATTGTCTCTTTATCATCTTCATCACTCTCCTCAACAATGTTTTTGCCCTTGTCTTTTACACCGGAACCGGAAGCTTGGCCTACTGGAGGAGGTTCGGTTGTGTGAGTTGCTGAAGTAGGAGGTGGTTGAGACACTTGTTATTTTTCTCCCCCTTGTTTCGGAATGGACACGAAATCAAGTAGCCCCTCAATTTTGCTGAGTAGAGAAAGGGCAGGAGCGAGCTTCTCTACAAGGTCACGCCTCACAGAATAATTAAGGATGGGGTCATGTGCTTCAAGGATGTTTGAGATTGCTGAGTGGACATCCGAAACACACGATTTAACCACCTCTCTTTCAGACCGAAGAGAAACAATCTCCTGTTGAGAGTTGGAGAGTTGAATGCTCTTGACCTTTAGAGCGGTACTCTTCCTTGCGAGAGCATCCATTAGAGTGTTCTCGGCAGCTAAGTCTTCTTGAATCTTGGAGAGACGTTCCTCAATGGTTGTTCTGAAAGCTGAGTTGTCATTAGAAATAGATTGTCTAAGTGAAGCGAACGACTTCAGCTTAGAAGCGACTGATGTAGCCAACTGGTTGATAATGGGTTCCAACGTAGTCTTGGTGGCTTCAGCACTTTCCTGTAAAGATTTCAACAAGGAAGAAGCATCAGTGAATAGTTTATCGACTTTTTCGGTCGCTGCCTCACAAGCTTTGGTTGAGGCGTTTATAGCTGCAGTGGAGGAATCGATAGAAACTTGATGAGCTTTGGAGAAAGCCTCAACAATTTTCTGAATGGCAGCTTCAGCTATGGAGGACTGAGATGTGGAAGACGAAGCGATGAGCGAATCGATTTTGTCATGTAGCTCCTTGAGATGCCTCTTTGTGACAGGAGCATCGTCATCGTCGTCACTTTGAACTTGAAACGGACTGTAATAGACCGAATCAAAGGTCATGTCCTCCCCACCAAGGAGTGGTTCTTCTTCCTCTGAAGCATGAGCAGGAGAAGATGGTGGTGGTGAAACTGGAGGCTCGGTAGCAGTAGTAGTTTTGGGTTGGGTGGTGTGTTCGGTTGTTGGTGTGGGTTCGGGTGCTGAGTTGGATTTTGGTGCGTCAGTATGAACCCCCGTATCAGATACGTTGGTTCTAACATCTGCAGTGGTGGTGGTTGTTGCTTCGGTAAAGATTGGTGGTGGTATTGGGATGGAAGTAGGTGGTATTTGAGTGGTGGAGGTTATGGGGGGAATAGAAAAAGGAATTGTAACAGGTGGAGAAGAGATAGGAGAAGTAGAAATATGTATCTCTGGGGTAGGAGAACGTGGTGGAGTGTTGCCACGTTCAGATCCATCCGAATCAGAACCCTCGTCCTCAGATTCGCTTGAGGATGAAGCGATAATCAGCTTTCGTCTCAGTTGGGTTTTTCTCCTCTTCTGTGGTGGAGACTGAGCAGCCTTAGTGGTTTTCCTTTTCTTGGGAGATGGGCCTTTTGCTCCCTTTGCCACCTGTTTTCCCTTATCAGCCTTCTTGCCTCTAGGAGCAGGCTTGTCTGCGTCATGAATCGACTTGAGCATCTCTGGAGTAAGATCTCTCAGACCAGAACGTCTGAACTCCTTGTACGTTTGAATGATCCGGCTGTCAGCAGGAACATCACCATACATCGTTTTCGGGATAGACCCGTTGAAGGGAAATTTCGAAGCATCCGAGACAATGATCTTTGTGGTATGGAAAGTACCAATCGAAGACATTGGAGCACCAGCGACAATGGAGACGTGGTACTTGTCCATCACCCATTTCGTGACAATAGTCCAGAACCGGGCATAAGAAATCTCTGAGTGTCGAGAAGTAGAAGAGAGACTTTGAATGAGTTGTTGCCATAGGACCGACCCATAGTCCATGTTGATGCCATTGTAGATCCCGTACATGATTGATAGAAACAAACGACTTGCCCCATCGGATCCAACACTTCGTTCAGATAAGCCCTTGAAAAGAACAGTGAACATCCCATTCCACTGAGGGGGCAGGCACGACTTTTTGAATTTCATGACTGTAGTGAGCACCTCAGTGTACCCCATGTTGTAGAACATGTTGAACAGATGACCCATTGGAATGTTTTCAAGATTAACCCTCGAAGAATCAGGTTCAAACCCTAACAACGTACAAAACCTTTGCTTGGAAATCGACGCCTTGTGCTCAAAGACATCGAAGAAAATCCTGTCGACGACCTTGTTGTAGTGAGCTGTAGCAAAAATTTGTGACATGAACTCCATTGGAACAACTTCATCCCTGGTAAGAGCAGGAGCGATTGGCGAGAACTTCAGGCATTCAATGATGGGAAACATGAAAGCGTCATATGCCTGAGGAGTAAGATCAATGATCAAACTCTGCTGGGGACGAATGGGCAAGATGTGAGAAGTTGCGTGAACAGACGAAGAATCCGCCATTGTTGAGATGAAAGTGGGAGATATGATGAACAGTAGAGGTTTAGAGGATTTTCTTGCTCTCTGGGAATATAGGTGCAATAAAGGGGTAAACGGTGGATCACATTGCCTTTTATACCGTGGGTAAAGGAGAGAGAAAAATCTTTCCCAAATCTTCAGTTGAAAAACGAAGGGTTTTTCGGAGGTGACTGACGCGTGACAGTTGGGTGTGCCGATGATCACGCAGAAGAGAGAGTGTCAGTCCCTAATCACACGCCTTCCCATCAGGCGCCGTTTGGAGATGAAACGGTTCCTATTCGCATGCTTTTCTCTGTTGCACCGTTTGAAATTAAATCGATTGGACTCCCGCCTGAGTCATCATTTCGTCATCTTATCCCTTTAGAGATTAACGACATCTTTAAAGTAAAATCCCCACGTGGATCAATATTAACCACAACCTTTTATAACAACCAATCCAATTAAAATTCCTTAGAATTAATGAAACCAGAATTTTGGAAAATCAAAAAGATTGTCGTGCTAAGTGTGTAAAAGAAAAAGAAATAAAGCAACACTTTTAAGGGATTATGTGATGTCAATAAAGACACGAAACAATGGATCCCAGGCACGGATCTCTTCCTTCAAAGTCAAGAGAGACTTTAAAGTGTTTGTGTGATTTCCCGTTGAATAACGATCAGACACTTATTAAGAAGTGTTGAAAGGCTTCTTTTAATTAGGCTTATGAGGTGGCTTTCGCTTCGATTCATAATTCCTGATCTTGATATAAGATAGAAATCGAACGAAGTACTTGTGAGACCAATGTAGTCTGTTGAACAAGTAGGTTGGAGATAATTTAAGTGGCAAGGTAAACTAATGTATGCGAAATCTCAAAAAAAATTAAAACTGGATCCCAAGGGAAGAAATGTTATTGGATTTAACAATTTCATAGGAATCACACAAAAGAAAAATAGAGATTTCATGTTGTACCCCCATGGATAAGTCCGTCAATTCATTAGTGAAAGCTAGAGCAAGTTGATTGTTCACCGTCAATGCATAGTAGGTATTGAATTTTGGGTTTCACTAAGCACGTAGTGACACGAAGCTAAGATCATGAACACAGAAATTGTGTAACCATAAACCTCAATGGTAATGTCTGAGAGTCTCAAGGGTTACGTTTGTGAAGCGAATGTGATGGAGAAAAGTAATGTAGATGGTGTAAAGAGACCAAAGTACCTCTGCTATAAAAATAGGGACTAAGCAGAAAACTCTTATCTCATGTGAGAAGAGAGTTAGGTAGCTCATGATTAGAATAAATATGAGAGCCTAATTGGGAAGACAAGGTTTGTTTGTACGAAGTCAGTAAGACTTTTATTCAGAATCAGATGAGGCTTTGGACACATACAGCAGCATGCTTCTAGGGACACTTAGCTAGTGAAATAAGTTACCCATAATGAAAAAAAAGCCAATATAAAATAAATAAAAAAAATATTTTTGGAGTTTTTGAATTTACGAAGGAAAAAAAAATATTTTTGGAATTTTTAATCGAAATAAATAAGACATAAAAAAAATTTATACAAAAAAATGTTGGTACCGAACCCGAGCGTTCGGTTGAGAAAATTTTGGAACCGAACCCGAGCGTTCAGTCTATTTCGGGTGAGAAAAATTGTGGAACCGAACCCGAACGTTCGGTCTATTTCGGTTGCCAAAAAAAATAAGATTGAAAAAGAAAAGAACTTGGACAATAAGATAAATGAATTTGGAAAAACAATACAAAAGATTTACAATCAACGAAACTACCTTTGAGTGATAAGCGAAGATCATATGATACAACCGAACCCGAGCGTTCGGTCTATTTCGGTACACCAAAGCAAGACCCGAACCCGAACGTTCGGTCTATTTCGCTTCTTACTTGTGATCTTGAGAGGTAATTTTTGGTACTGACTCCGATTCCATCATTCCAAGCCCTTGTAGAATTTTGTTGAAAGAAGCTTCAGGAAGAGCTTTGGTGAAGATGTCAGCCAGTTGATTAGTGGTTCGAACAAAATGAATTTCGACGTTCCCGTCTTCCACATGATCCTTAATGAAGTGATACCTCAGTGCTATGTGCTTAGTCTTGGAGTGTTGCATTGGGTTATGACAGATCCTAATTGCACTTTCAGAGTCGCAATATAGTGGGATCTTTTTCATATTGAGTCCATAGTCCCGGAATTGGCTTTGGATCCAAATCACTTGAGATGTACAAGAGGCAGCTGCGATGTATTCTGCTTCAACAGTAGACAGAGATACACAAGTCTGTTTCTTTGATTTCCAGCTAACCAACTTCCCGTCAAGGAATTGGCAGCCTCTAGTGGTGCTTTTCCTGTCTAGTCCACAACCTCCAAGGTCTGCATCTGAGTAGGCTTGAACGAAGAAACCTGAGTTTGATGGATACCATAAGCCGAGAGAGGTAGTTCGTTTTAGATACCAGAGTATGTTCTTCACTGTAAGCACGTGAGGTTCACGAGGATTCGCCTGAAATCTAGCACAGTAACAAACAGGAAACATTATATCAGGTCTGCTAGCAGTAAGGTACATTAAAGAACTGATCATTTGGCGATATAGCGTAATATCGACTGCTGGCTTATCCAAGGATGGAGTAAGCTTGGTGCCGAACGCCATTGGAACTTTAACCTTTGAGTCTCCCATCATGCCGAATTTAGCAAGGAGAGTCTTGGTGTAGGCTTCCTGGTTAATAAAGATGCCTTCGGGTCCCTGTCTAATATTTAAGCCAAGGAAAAAGTTAATAGGACCCATTGAGCTCATTTCAAATTTAGTCTCCATCAGCTTTCTGAATTCAACCGTTAAGTTAGGATTCGTTGAGCCGAAGATGATATCATCGACATAGATTTGAACAATCATAAGGTGGTTACCTTCCTTCTTACGAAAAAAGGTTGGGTCAACCGAACCTTGTTTGAATTTGGACATCTTTAAAAACTTAGTTAGCGTTTCATACCAGGCTCTAGGTGCTTGTTTCAGTCCGTATACCGCTTTGTCCAGAATATAGCAGTGATTGGGGTATTTTTCATTCACGAATACTGGAGGTTGCTCCACGTACACCGTTTCTTCAAGTTCTCCATTTAGAAATGCGCACTTTACGTCCATTTGGTAGACCTCAAAGTTCTTGTGTGCAGCATAGGCAAAAAATATTCGAACAGATTCCAGCCTAGCTACAGGAGCAAAAGTTTCTTCATAATCGATTCCTTCCTCCTGGCAGTATCCTTTCACAACTAGACGAGCTTTGTTTCTTATTACATTGCCTTCCTTGTCCATTTTATTTCTAAAGACCCATTTGAGACTAACAACCGAGGCATCTTTAGGAGTTGGAATGAGGCGCCAAACTTTATTTCTTTCTAACTCATTAAGTTCGTCTTGCATAGCTTGAACCCAATCAGAGTGATCAAGAGCAGTGTTTACTGTCTTTGGTTCAACTTTTGAGACGAAAGAGTTAAACATACAGAGCTCTACTTTTGAAAATAAAGATGTTTGCTTTGCCTTCAGTTGAGATCGGGTCAGGACCTTTTCAGAGACATTACCCATAACCTGTGAAACAGGATGATCTCTAGTCCATTTGACAAGAGGAGGGTAATTTGGATCATAGGATGGATCCAATTCATCATTTACCATCTCTTCTAATTCGGATTGACTGTCATCGTCATAAAACATATCGGCCTTCTCCCCCTCGACTGATGAGCTTTCAGGTGTGTCTTGACTTTCCGGTGCTACAGGAGTTTCAGGTGCATTTGAGCTTTCGGGAGCTACAGTACCTTCGGGTGCAGTAGAGCTTTCGGGTGCATTTGAGCTTTCGGGAGCTACAGTACCTTCGGGTGCAGTAGAGCTTTCGGGTGCAGCTGGAGAAGAGTTCTCCCCCTCAACTTGTGAACTCGACAGTTTTGAAGAAGATGGATTCTCCCCCTCAACTGAAGCACCTTGCTTAGAAGGTTTATTTGGAACTGATTCTCCTTCACCCAGTCGTTTGGCAGCGTTATCGACAATTTGCTTCAAATGGTCAACTTTGTTGTCTGCTGCATTGGCTTCTGAGAGAGTAGCCTTCTCCGGTTCATCAAATAACTCCACAAATTTCTCAAACAAGTTTGCAATCGAGGCTGTGACTTGGCCTGTTTGAGAGAAGATTTCTCCAACTGATTCTTCCGTGGCCTTCAACTTCTTGACGTAGCTGTCATCGAAAGTCACATAATACGTTTCTTCAATCTTCCTCGAACGCTTGTTTAAAACGCTGTATGCTTTCGAAGTAAGAGAGTATCCCAGAAAAATCCCTTCATCGGCTTTTACGTCGAACTTGTTACGATGTTCTTTAGAATTGAAGATAAAGCATCGTGAGCCGAATACATGGAAGAATTTAACGTTTGGATTTCTATTGTTGATGATCTCATAAGGAGTAAGAGTGAAACGCTTATTGAGATAGGACCTGTTCTGCGTAAAACATGCTGCAGCAATAGCATCAGCCCAGAAATATAGAGGTAGAGAAGTGAAACTTAGCATGGTTCGGGCCGCCTCACACAAAGATCGGTTTCGTCTTTCGACAATTCCATTTTGTTGATGGGTGTAAGGGGCTGAGAAGTTGTGACTGGTTCCTTTTTCTGCCAAAAAGTCTTCAAATTCTTTATTTTTGAACTCCAGCCCATCGTCGCTTCTGATGTTGCGAACGTCTTTCCTCAGCTGCACTTCAACCTGCTTGATAAACATCTTTAGCTTGAGAGTTGCCTCAGATTTGTGCTTCAGAAAGAACACCCATGTAAAACGTGAAAAGTCATCAACAATAACAAGAAAATACTTGCTACCGCCAATGCTTTCGATAGAAGATGGACCACATAAGTCAATGTGAATTAACTCAAGTGGTTCAACGACTTTAGTGTTTATAATGGATGGGTGACTTTGACGACTCTGCTTCCCCATTTCACATGCAGCACACAAATGTTCTTGATCAAACTTGAGCAATGGAAGACCCCGAACATGACCTCCTGTGACAAGTTTGTTGATATCCTTGAAATTGAGATGAGAGAGCCTTCGGTGCCACAGCCAGCTTTCGTCAGAATGTGCTTTGAATAACAGACAGATAGCTGGATTTCCTTTGATAGGTTTGAGATTGAGAGGAAACATTTCGCCTTTGCGCTCTGATTTGAGAATCACTCTTTTTGTTTTCTTCTCTATTATTTCCGAACCCTCATCGTCAAACGAAACTTTAAGACTGGTACCTCCAACAAGCTGAGATACACTGATGAGGTTATGCTGTAGTCCTTCAACGTATCCAACTTTTCTAATCGTGAAGTCTCCATTTGTTATCATTCCATAACCTTTTATCATGCCATATGAGTTGTTCCCGAACTTGACATTCCCCCGTTTGGAAGAGATCGAAATTCCCTCAGCTCTTCCTTCCTTCCTGTCATGTGACGTGAGCAGCCACTGTCAATGTACCATTCTTCGTCGATCTGCTCGTCACTGATAACCTGCAAAAATCAAGCAGATTTAGGAACCCAAAGTTTCTTGGGTCCACGTGAGCCTTTCACAGGAACAGGAATAGTAAGAGAAATGTCAACAAGATATGTTCTTTTTATTAAAGTTGTTTCATCTTTCTTCTTAATAGTGAAAACTTTAATTTTGTTAGGATTTGTTACAGTCGGTTTGGATTCAGGTTCAGGCGTTTGGGCCTTGGAATGCTTTTGATCATTCTTGACTGAGGAAACCTTCGATTTTCCTTTCAAATCTGTTGAAGATTTTGGATTTTGAGTTTGAACAGAATTGGATTTAGAATGGGGTTAAGAAGAATTAGAATGAGAGAATTTAGACTGAGAAGTTTTCTTGACCTGAGGTTCTAGGTGGCCCTTTTGTTTTTGGTCATTAGTGGGACCGAACCTTGAACCTTGGTAGCTTTTGCTCTCGGAACCGAACCTATGCTTTCGGTAGCTGATGTTCTCTAAACCGAACCATTCCCTTCGGTTGTTATTACTTTCTTGCGGTCTGACTGCTCTTTTCTCTGACTTTCTGTCATGATCAGAAAAATGGGCGTTTTGGGATCGCCAGAACTGTTTTCGCTCTGAGAGATTCTTTTTGTATCTCAGATTCCTTTGCTGCTTTTGATCCTTTACTTGCTTCGGCTGTCGGTGGATGTTGGCTTTTTGCTTTTGCTTTTTGTCAGCCGGTTCACTTTGAACTGATGATGTTTCGCTTGAAGGAGTGACTTCTTATACAGGAACTTCTTTTGCACCACTGGTAATTGGCACATCGAAGTTGTTAGGCTTGTTTAGTGGCTCTGGCACATATCTGCCTTTGGTTTTCCAGGACGCTCACTCTGACAGACCAACAGTTTCATCTGCATTATCTATAGGAGCAGACCAGAAAAACTCATCACAACGATCTGTATTATCTTCGTTTACTATGGCGGTGAGTTCGGTTGTCTGATGTTCTGTTACTCCTGTGACCTTATACACCTGATTTGGTGTTGTTCTCACCTTTTGGTACACCACGACCTTTTCTTCAAGAATCGGGGATTTGTTTTGGGATAAACGAGCGAACTCTACAGAATTTTCGGAAATAAGATTTTTGTGGTTTTCGGGTTCGCTCTTGACAAACTCAGAACAGTCGACTTCATCCTCTACAGAAATTTCACTCATATCATCATCCTCATTGAGCTTAGACGCGTTTTCAACATCAATTTTATTTTCTGAGCTCAAGTTGGCATTCAATGAGTCAAACTTTTGTATGGTTTCGGTCCTTAGTTTTAGTTTATCGTTTTCATCCAAAAGGTTTTTCAACATGTCCTTATGGTCCTTGGACTTTATAAAAGATTCGATTTTGTCCAGACCATACATATAAGTCGGATTCACATCATCAGACAAAACTAGACTTTCACAATTATATGCTTCAGCGTCGATTTCATCTTCCTTAAATTCAAGGAAGGGCAAAATCATGCGATGAATTTTCTGCCCTATTTCACAGTTCAGATGAAGTTGAGTGATGTTAGCATAAAGACGTTTAGCAATTAAACAAAAGACATTTCTTTGTTTCAAAAGTTTTAAATTGTCTCTTTGCAAATAAATGTTTTCATCTTTGGATTTAATCAGCTCCGACTCCTTCATCTCTATCCACATCCTCCGTTCCTCACTCTTGGAAGACACCCTGCTTATTTGGTCAGTTAGGTTGGAATTGGTGACCCGTGTTTGAGTTAAACTGCTATCTGGATTTGAGATTCTTGAATTTAAGCTTTTTAATTCTTTTTCATACGAATTTTGTGGGACTTTAAATGAAACAAAAACGGATTGTACCTTCTTGATCAATTCATCTAGCTCATTGAACTGCACGCTGAGAGGTTTTGCTGTGAAGCATAGGTCCTCTCGCTCCTTGGATTCTTCATTCCCACCATCCGTATTGTATCCCCTCATTTGAGATACATCTGTCACCATCAAACACTTCCCACCGCTTTCTTCAACTCTTGCAACGTATACCTTTCAGAACTGTAGCTTCCCTGCCAATTTCGGTTCTTATTGGTAGGGAACCTTTTCTTAATGAACCTCTTTGGATTCGACACCATCATTGCATAGTCTTCAGAAGTAAGATCATAGTCTTCTAAGTTGAGATCTTCATCTTCTACCACACTTTTGCTTTTGGACAAGAGGGCCAAGGACCCTAAACTGGAGACCATATTTTTCTCTTGCAAAACAATATTTTCTTGGGATTTCAAAATCCCCACCAGCTTTGCCAACAAATAAGATTTAAATTGCTCATGAGCTTTAACAGTGGACACAACCGCTCTCCACTCGGATCTAAGGCCATTCAAAAAGGTTACTTTTTGTTCAATCAGCTTCCTTTCTATATCGTGTTTGATCATCTTGCTAAGAAGATGATTGAAGCGATCGAACGTCTGAGTAACAGTTTCATCAGAATTCTGCTTAAATTCACCAAACTCAGACAAAAGTAAGGTCTGAATAGAATGCTCCAAATCTTCATCTGCGGAATATAGCTCTCGCAGCCTATCCCATATTTCTTTAGCAGTGCTGCATGAACTCACTAGCCTGAATGTATCTGATTGCAGAGCGAATCGAATCAGTCTCAATGCTTTAATGTTGCATTGAAACTTTTCCTTTTCGTCTTGAGCAACATCCTTTACGTCCTTTAACAGATCATTGTACTCTTTCTGAGTTTTAATGATTTTTGACGTTCCAGAGTGAGCAAATGGTCCAGAAACGATTGCTTCCCAAATAAGGTATCCATTGTCTTCCGATCCGATGACATAATCTTCAAAGTGATGTGCCCAGACTTCGTAATCCTGGGTGTAAAGAATAGGAATCTTCGTTGTCGATCCAATGCTGTTAGAGATGTTGATGGGATTAGATTGTGACTCGTTCATGCTTGATCGTTTTTAACCTGTTTGAAAGATCAGAATTGTAATATTTAATATTAGGGCAAACAAATAAATGCTGAGTTACGTCAATAATGGAATGACGGCTCAATAAATATTAGTTAATGCGGAATAACCCTAATCGCAAACTCTTTCACAGAAAAGATGTGTATGAATTACACAGCCTCCTGCTCTGATACCAATTGATGAGTTATTAATTAACTCTTTGATCGATTAGATCTTTGTAACATGTATGCGACGAACGTAAAAACAGTAAACAAAACACAAGTATGAATCAAGATGTGTCGAATGATTAGATTACTCGATCCTCAACAGAGCTCGACTAAGAACTTCCGCTGTAGAGGATTCTAGGGTTACAAAACAAGAGCGATGAATACGCTTGAAAATTCTTATCTAATCATTACTAATCATCCTGTCTAATCATTATGTTCTAGGATGCATGCAAGCATCTATTTATACTAAATCCTACAAAACTCACGGATGGATAGGCCCATACCGGAGATACATATTGGACTAGCTAACGAGCCCAATAGACGCAACACAAAATACGACCCAACAAGCTAGTAAACTAATTACATCTCCCATCCTCTCCATTTGACTTGCATTTAAATTTTGTATACCCAGTTACAACCAACTGGTTCCCTATCAGAATGTAAATTTATAATGATCCAAGTTCTATTTCTATAGAGAGCTTCCATCTCGTTATTCACGGCTTTCACCCAATTAGGATTTGAAGTAGCTTCATAATAAGATTAAGGTTTAATTTTTTTTTATTAAGATTTGAGACAAAGCATTTATTCTCAAAAGTTAAAAACAAATAACTAACCGCTCTTTCAATTCCATATTTATGTTTTCCCTCAATAACATAATAACTAAGTTTTTAATGTAATCTAGGAGACTCAGAAACAACCAACTTAGACTGTAGAGTTTGTATCACGTCTACCTTCCAGAAAAGACTCAGTTTCACCCAAAGAACGATTTCCATCCTAACTAGTACCAGTTGCATCCAAAGAATAAGTTGCACTCACCCATCCATTCAGATTTCTATCATTAGAATCGCATATACAATGATTATCATTCAAAATTTCAAAATTAGAAAACCCCTCACAGGAAAAGTGTCACACCCACAAACCGAGACAGTGGAAACGTTCGTAGGCGGAGAACGTCATGTATAGTATCACAACAATTGAATAATAATAATTAAGGCAACAACAACCATTGTATTGATAATATAGTGTTTACATTGTATTTGAATCACATATGATTGACTCCAAAAGTAAATAGCAAAATAAAGACTTGAAGCTACTATGCTCCGTCTTCTAGAACTTGTGCGAGTACCTGTCTACTAGTTCCCTGAGAATACAAGTGGTTTTGTAAGTGTCAACATTAAAGTTGGTGAGTTCATAAATATTTTGTTTTAGAAAACATGTTCTTTGTTCTTTGGAAAACATGATGTATTTCTTCATGAAATCCTATATCTCCTGACATAATGAATGATATGTAAGTTGACTCATACTAGTTCCTTATATGAGTACTTAGTGTATACAAGTTACATACAATCCAGATCGAACAGACAATCGGTTGTATGGTTCTGCCTCAAGCCCACAACCAAGCAAGGAACAGGAAATGGGGCGGAAGGCACACATCCTACTGTTTGGTCGGATCCCTATTGTATATAACCTGTGCTTCATAACGCTTGAGGCTTTTCTATCCACAAAGCCTAGGGGAGTCAAGATCTAAAACTTTCACCTTGTGACAAACTCAAACCCGAGAATGACTCTATCTTGCCCTATAAATGACCATTTTCTTTCACAAATAGGAGATCTAAGCAATAAAATGTAAAGGTGGTAGCTTTATACCACAATCTTGATGCCACAACACTGGAAAGATTGGATCTACAAACTCTTTCTTGTTCCAAGCTCTTAACTCTTCAAGAAATGCTCAAATACACTCTCTTTTGGCCTTACATACTTAAGAACAGAGTCTAGCTAGCTATTAGGGTTTCTCTGGACGTGAAGGTGACAAGGGAGGCTGAGGAGTAAAGTTAAGGGCCTTTAAATAGGGTGTAGAACCCCAGAATTAGGGTTTCATCTTCCAGCTCCTACTCTTTGAGTCACTTCTTGGACTTGGCGAGTAGGTCACTTAAACTCGCGGACCAACCCGTTGCTACTCGGTGAGTCAGGCCACCAACTCGTCGAGTAGACCTTGAATCATGAGAATTAATAATTGTTAATTGATACTCGAGAACCGGGGCGTTACAATTCTCCCCCACTTGAACTAGACTACGTCCTCGAAGTCTGCTACGGTGAACAACCTTGAATAGTGCTCCCGCATCTCTGCCTCCGGCTCCCACGTCCACCCGAACCCTCTTTGGTGCTTCTACCGTACCTTTACCAAAGGTACCTCTTTGTTCCGTAGAACCTTCACCCATCTTCCCAGTATGGCCACAAGCCTCTCAACAGAATCCAGGCGCTCACCGACCTGAATGTCATCCAATGACACTATCGCCTCCTGATCCATGATGCACTTTCGCAACTGCGAAACGTGAAAGGTGATGTAAATCCCAATCGAACATTTTCACAAGGTCTATCCTTCCTGCCATTTTTCCATCTTGACAAAAATCTTGATGATCCAAAGTATCGGAAACCCATCCTTCCCCCCTTCTTGAGGCGAACCCTTTGAGCTGACAGGAAATCAGTCCCACAATATCATACAAAAAAAATCAACCCATCAAAACACGAACACTCATGCCTGGCCCAATCAGCCTCGGGCTAGAATACCAGGCATGCCTACGACGGGTCCGGTCATCGCTAGGATGGAATACCCTCGCATCCCACACATGTTTGGCCCAGTCAACCCTCGGGTTGCAATACCCATCATATTAGGTCCAATCAATCATAGGGTCCGGTTATCCTCAGGATGGAATACCCTAGATTGGAATACATTTATGAACATAACTCGAGTCTACTCATAACTTTGAGTTCCAAGGATCTATCCTTGTGTCTCATTCACCATCCTCTGATTCGTCACAACCGAGTGCAACTCCCTCGAATCTTCAACGGTACATCCATTCTGAACGCGCTCCTACAAAATACATAACCAACACAATCTCTATGCCCACAACCTATGACTAGAATAACTTTACGTGGTCCTCAGCATAGGTCTGGATTGCCTTTGAGCCCATAACATAAGTCTGGTATGCCCTCTCCGGCCCTCAGCTCATGACTGAAATACTTCCGATGACCGATCGACACTACTGTCGTCACTACGGTTGCCCAACACTCTGGTCCTATAGATATCCACTTTCCTCCACCGCTCAAACGACCTCTCATCGACAAACAACATAACAATACAAAACTTCTACCACGCATGAATCCCAAGACATAAACCCACTTCAACTCTTCCTGCTACCATATGATGTTTCCCAGATGAAGTCGAAACCTCCCTAGTCCCAAATTGTCTGCCCAATACCCGAAACATTGGGCACTTCACCGATTACTAAACCAAAGGTCACACACAAACAGCAGTCCCACGCGTCCTTTGAAAACAAAACCGACTTACTGAACTTTCTTTCATGCCCTGCCATCAACTTCTACTAACATGATGATCGCTACATAACCCACGGTAGCCTCACCTCCTACCTGGTCTTCAACGACCCACCTTTTCCTCACTTCAGACACGCTATGGCTCTTTCATAGATGAAACCAACCCAATAAACATCACAATAACTCAAACCATCATCACATACCTACCACTACCGGCCAACCACTACGACACTCATATCTAACCCATATCACCCCTTCAGGTTGGGATACCAACATGTATAATGAATTCAACTATCGAGTTGAAATTCTCATGGTTTGTTGGCCTACCGCCTTAACCCTACCGCTCCCCTTTAAGCCTCCGTGCCTACGACCTTCAGTCGGCCCGCACCAGGTATCTTGGCTTATTGCATAAAGAAGGACCGCCTCAACCCTATCCAAATGCCATAGACGATCATGAGAAAGATCTAACCTGGTTCCCAGAACCTGAATGACAGGATATTCTAATACTAAGCCTTCTTAAGGCTGACGAATACCCATTCGGATCTACTTCCCAGTCCTCAACTGGATTATTACCCGATCTAGGAAGATTAATCCTTTGAGGCACTCCGAACTGATGAGATAACCAAGATCCTCTGTACTCCATCCGATCTCTAATAACAACTCCCGATTAAACCAAATATACACCGAAGTCTTCCGCCTGCTCCAGCAGCATGTTAATTACTTGGGGACAGACCTGCTAATTGTTATAGCATAGTAGCATACTCAATACCCGCACATAGATCTACAAACACATACAGAGTCTTCAACATTACTGGACCGCCTCACCAGACCTTCAGTCTATCTGGACCACTCTCAGAACCTTCTACCTGACTGGTACGCCCCACCGGTCTTCAATCTATCCGGACTGCTCTAAACTGTTGAATATCTCCCTGGACCACCCTTCCTGGTGATCCTTCCCATGCAGACTGTTCTCACCCACTTGGGTTTCCGAACACCTGACCCATTCCGTGGAATCTAACCCCAGCCTAACCCTAGGCCTCATGTCGATCGTCCACCCTCTTGAAAATCCATGGTCTGTTCCCTGACCTGCGTGTCTACCACATACGGTAAATAACCCACACACCCGGGATGAAAAGTACCACCGAGCCCTGGAAGCTAACAAAACCCTCAATCTCTCAATCCGAAAACCCTCATAGATGAGTACACTCTCGACCGAATACTCAAACTGAACTCAATTCCTGACTAGAACTCCAACCTGTTTCCCCAACTTCCGCTATCAAGCACCAAGAAGACGTGTTCCTTAAGCTGGGGAGTTTTACCGAACCCCCAATCAACACAATCCTCGAACCAAATAGCCACTGGGGCCTCCATTCTCCCTGTCGGGTTGTGAAACTTATTCCCCGTTTCAAAACCTCTACCACTTCTGCATCCCGGGGTAACCATCCCCCACTTAGATTCGACTAAGCCTTCATAATACATGAAAATTGAAGGATTCCCAATCCTTCTCACTTCCCAACAATCGATCTGATGACAACCAACTCTTTCCCACTAGTGCTCCATTACTATCCAATCCCAATTGATCATACACTTCTAAGAACCAGATGAACACTTCCTGAATCCCAATGAAACCGCAAGTCACTAATGCTTGAATGACCTCGCACTCAAGTCCTGAAGGCCACAAGATAGATGCTCCAACTAATACCTCGGCGGCGAGCTACTTCCCTTGGTGCTTTAGTCCGCTAATCACTAACGGTTGCTAAAACCACTAAATCCTGACAATGCTAAATAACCCTTCTGTGGGACATAATCCGCAGACCTCCCAAATAATACCCCTTTTCCAAGGGTATTCCAAACAAGCTTCTCGCTCTCGGGCTCTAGAATCATTCTCTTCAAGGTTCACACCCTGACTTACTTACCAACTCAAACGTCCACAGTTGAATTGTAGCAACTGAAACAACCTATGCCCTAAACCGGGCCACAAACTACTCCCAAGACATAGTTTACAATCCCAAAAGTGCAATAGATTTCACAATCAATCCTTACGCCCGATACAAGAGACCCAAGGCAAACCGGACCTCACAATTAGATATGCCACATCGACCCACCTATGCTCACCGGCGCTGAAATAAGGTTGCCAACCCCTACAACCAAACATGACCCCGAGCTGGAATACAACTTGCTCTCGGGTCACAAGCCTGCTCACTCCTTCGAGCTTGAAAAACTGAAATGGCATAATCCTTGCCCTATAAAACGACAATCCAATCCATAAATCAACCATTCCCCTTCCAGCTGCAAAACCCCAACTGAACATACTCATCACTCCTTTTCTGGAGTCCCCGCAACTCACATTCTGGCCTCAAGCAAACCCCCAAGCCTCAAATCTAGAAACTCATGTGCTAGCCTCTCCCGCTCAACCGCAGAAATATAACGAGTACAGATCATCTTCCTGGTCCCAGATAACTGCAACCCTCTACTCATCAGAATATGTACCGGTAACAAGTCCCGGTAGTGGGAAGCTCGAGCAGCTCTTCTCCCTGCCGTCGTTACAGTTGTTGAAGCTGCTGCGGCAGCAGTATCAACAATGGATGCATGACACTTGCCCAAATACTCAACGATGGCGGTCTTGAAAGACCCAATCATCTCCTGAATCTGCCCCCAAACGTTCTCGATCACCTCCTCCTGGATGATCTCCCTGACATGATCTTCTGACAATACTGGCCTATCCTGGCTGCCAACTCTCAATCCCGATCCGGATCCGGTCTCAAAACATCTCAAATAAACTATACCATAACATGGGACCAACTTCCAACTAAACCCCAGGGGTTGTGACTTCCTTGCTATGCGTATGGGTCCTGTGCTTTCAGTAGTACGGACCCAGGGGTTGTGACTTCCTTGCTATGCGTATGGGTCCTATACCATAACATGGGACCAACTTCCAACTAAACCCCAGGGGTTGTGACTTCCTTGCTATGCGTATGGGTCCTGTGCTTTCAGTAGTACGGACCCATAATACCTTCCACACCTACCCATATTTGTCTCAAGTATCACCACAACACCCTAAAAATATACATACCCCTGATGGTCGCTCAACCTCACTCCTAGAGGAAGGCTAACTGTCTCACAACTGACTTACCGGTCCCACACAACCTACCCATCCATGAAATTTCCACCAACCCTGTAGCACTAATGTATGCTAGCCATACATAACGCTGGACCCTATAGACTTTCGAATATCCAATCCTACCCTAAGTGTCACACCCCAAAACAGAGAACGGCAGAAACGTTCTGGGGCAGAGGACGTCATGTAAAGTATCACAACAATGCAAAGTAGTAAACAAGCAACAACATCATCCATTGCATTAATAGTATAATTTTTAATACAAATGTGTTCTTTCATAGAATAAAACAACATAATGAATAATCAAAATAAAAGACGAATCTTGACTGCTTCATCTTCACAAAACCTGGTCGTCGTACCTGTCTATTTGTGACCTGAGAATACAAGTTATTTTGAAAGCGAGTATCAGCAATAAAGCTGGTGAATTCATAAGTATTTATGTGTCTTTGATTTGTAAAACTGTAAAGAAAAGACTTGTAAATGTTTGAAGAGAAGTTTGTATAAGTATGAAAACCCTATAAAATCCTATATTTCCTACTAGTATAAAATGTAGTCTTCTACCAAGACTCGACTGGTTTGAAGGTTTGAACCTCTACATAAGTGAAGGTTTTTCCTTTGTACCACTATTATTATTCAAATATAATCTACCTCATCGATTATGTGAATGTGACACAAAGTAAAGGTAATAAGGATAATAATATAATAACTGAAATTATATCCTTTTGTACTAGGATATTCACGGCGTGGAAACTTGCCGAACAATACAACCGTAGACAACTGTCGATGTGCATTTTCCCTACTCTAGCTAACAGCCTTGGGTGTGGAATGGTAAGTCCTGTGACGTATGTAATAGTATCTATGAAATAGTATCTATGTAATAGTATATATGTAATAGTATCTATGTAATCGTATCTCTGTAATTGTATCTTTGTAATTGTCTCTCTTGTAATTATATCTCTGTAATTGTCTCTCTTGTAATTGTATGTAATAGTATCTCTTCATATAGTATGTAATAGTATTTCTGTAACTGTACTTCTGTAATAGTATCTCTTCATATAATATGTAATGTATTAGTATAGACTCATGAATGAACTGACTCTTGTGTGATTCCTTGTACTTGGAATAGTAAGTCGTATCTCCTAACTATACCTATTATAGTTACTAGTAATGTACGTGTATAACTGAAAGTATGCCTTTGCTACTCAAAGGTACTGAATTGACTGATGGAACTTTTATGTCTATATAATTATACATAATATATAACTAATATTTAGACGACATTCAGACAAATAACCGATACCCTAAGGCCACATCCAAACAAGGAAAAGGAATTAAAGCGAGCTAGCAGTCCTAAGTCCTTTAAACATTACTTATATAACTATACAGATATAGGCATGCATTTGACAATATAAAAGTATAAAAGAAGTTTTGTAAAACCTTTGAAAAGATTAATAAATGATAATTGATGACTTGATGTCAATTTATATAACGATTTGAAAGTAGTTTGTTTGATAAGACAATTTTAAATATAAGAAAAACCTTTGTTTAAAACACAATCGTAATAGAGTTTGAAAGGAAACATACAGTATGTAAGACAGTTTGATAAAGAGTTTTAACATGTATAAATGTTTGAAAAAGTCATTTGAAGTAATATGTTTGGTAAAACAGCTAAAAGTGTAGTAATTCCATTTATACACTAGTTATTAATCACATGTGATTGATATAATAACTAGCATGATTCAACTTGTATTCCCCCTCCCCATAAAAGCATTTATAAACATTTAAAAACATTTACAAGGTTAATTAAGGGGTATGAACTCACCTGAAGTGAGTGGATCGTATGGAAGTGTCGGACAAGTGCTAGGTGTCAAGTGAAGACTTGAACACACACAAAGATCCTAATAACATATAAAGACATATGTATGTAAACAATTAGTGATTATAACACTAATTAGACAAGTATAAACACCCTAATGTGTGGAAAACACTTTGGTCAAAGTGTTAGGAGGCCATTGGGTTGCAACAAAGGAGTGCAAGGCATTGTTATTGAGTTTATGGCCCATGGACCATACTTAATGGAGTTTACGGCCTAGGGGAGTTTACTCCTGGCCGTAAACTCTCTAAAGGGTCTCAATTTGAGGCTTAAAGGTATGATGTCTTAAGTGGTTAAGTGTTCCAAGGCTAAACAAGAGGCTAGGTGAGTTTAAGGTCCAAGAATTGACCTCAACTTGAGTTTACGGCCTGGGGAACACTTCCCCATGAGTTTACGGCCGTAAACTCATGGTATGAAGTACCATTCGATGTTTCAATCCCCTAGCTCAATGGTGGTTGGTTTTAGGCTAATTTCTGGGCATAAGGAAGGAAGAGAGGGCATCATTGCACCCTTAAAGGGAGTTTACGGCCTTGGGAGATCCTTGGCCGTAAACTCTCATTCCTCCTTTGATTTTTGATGTTTCTAAGGCCTAAACATGTTAAACCTAGTGCATAACAAGTTAGAACAAGAGTACTTACGATCTAGGAGCTTGAATGGTCGGTTTTGGCCAAGAACACTAGTGTGTGTTCTTGGTGAAACTTGAAGATCTACACAAATGGAATGATTTCACGGATGAAATCATGTAAGATCACTAGATCAAGTAAGATATCAACTAATTAGGACAAGAAACTTACTAGTTTTGAAGATCGGGGATGAAGATCGGGATGATATTCGAGAGGAAATCAGCCAAGGGAAAGAAAGGAATGAATAAATGGCCAACATTTCATCATATAGGGGGAGTTTACAGACCACATGGAGTTTACGGCCATAAACTACATTGTGGTGGCTGTGAAATCCTGGTCAAGGTGTTTCAGGCTTGTTCTTTGTACTATAGCTTCAACAGATAAACCCTGACACTTATCCCTTAAGTGTACAAGGCTCGGAACACTCAAACAGGCTCCAAATTGTGCTAAATGATAGCAGGAATGAGTTTGACTTTCAATGAAGTGTTAGACTGAACAGGATGGAAAATTTCAGGTTTTCACACTAAGCCCTAATCAATAAGAACAGAACATAAGGCCAAATCAAACATTCTTCGGCTATAAGATCTTAATTATGTACAACCATGACGCATACACTAAACAACTTCAGTAATGATATCAATATCATATAAAGGCAACCCTAGGCTAGTAGGCATCATGCAATCAGGAAATTCTATCATGCAATTCCTGAAGATCCCTAGCCTAGTACTAGTATGCTGTTCTAACATATCACAATATCAAATAACTGTATGGTATTTTGGGGTTTACTTACTGGCTCCGACTGATCGTACACCTCGCATCCTCTTTTACTTATTTTGAAAACCATTTAAAATCATTTTGAAAACCTTTCCTTGATATGAGACTGGATTCACACGAGTGTTCCTCCAATTCACTCAAACCAAGGCTCTGATACCAACTTGTAACACCCATAAAATTCGATCCAATTTAAAACTTTTTAAATCATTTAAAAAACCATTAAATTATTACAATTAGTTTTCAAAGTAATTTAAACATTGGAGTTCCCAGAAATCATAATCATTGATCGAGGAAGTGTACGGTCACGCGTTCGCCTTCCTGCGGCCATCCGTTGAGCCTGAAACAATAAACTAAAACTGTATGCCCGAAAGCTTAGTGACTTACCCCCAAAATACCCATACCCACAACAATACACATATAATCATAAACAACATACTATGGGTCCAGTCAACCATCGGGTTGGAATACTACAAGCCCACAACCAACAGGTTGGAATGCCCACATACTATGAGTCCAATCATCCTAGGGATGGAATACTCACGGCCCACAACCAACATGTTGGAATGCCCAGGTATATTGGCCTCCGCACAAAGCAAATAAGCCTCAATCGCCCAACAAACATGTGCACATGTATATAACAGATAATCATATAACAGTCTATAGACAACAATTGATATAACGGATCATACAACATAGCACATAATACCATCCTATCTACTAGGATACTGATCTAACAGATCATACCACATACTACATAATATTATCCTACCCTCTAGGATACTGATCTAACAGATCATACCACATACTATATAATATTATCCTACCCTCTAAGATACCGATCTAACAGATCATACCACATACCACATAATATTATCCTACCCTCTAGGATACGGATCTAACAGATAATACTAGCATAACATAACCAGATAACAATCCAAAGGGTCGGCCTTGGAGCCTTAGACCCTTGAGTATAATGAGGATAACTCACCTTGCAATGTTGGACTGAAAAACAAAATCACACTCCCGAAACACTACCCCAAACTCCAACACCTATAACCACCAATGATCCAATTCATAAATACTCGCTTACCAATTACTCTTAAAAGTCAAACTGGTTAACCCTTGGTCAAGGTAAAAGTTAGCGGTCAAGGTTAACAATCCATGTTAACCTCAACTCGTCGAGTACCCTTAGCTGCTCGCCGAGTTTCGTGCATAACTCAACAACTCTCCGAGTCACTAGAGTGACTCATCGAGTTCCTAAGGTTTGCGGTCGTAAACTCCTTGGCCGACTCGCCGAGTCTCCCTTGCAACTCTCCTAGATCACACATGTCCAAAAGTTGGGAAAACCCTAGTCGACTCGCCGAGTCACTCATCTGACTCGCTGGGCCCATGACAATCGTCATCAGACTCTCCGAGTTGACCATGCAACTCGCCGAGTCCCTTCAGTCCTTCATCCATACAGAGGCTTTTTCGTGAAACCAAGGCTCCAAACTGTAGATCTAGGCTCATAGGATGTTGTTATCACGTAAAGTTGCTAACTTTACGTACATGCAAGGCTCTATGGAACTAAAACACTCATAACTAGAATTAGGAGAAGGTTTTGGACATGAAGGAGGGTCAAGGCTTCATAAAGCTTAGGGCTTTTCTTTCCACAAAGCCTAGGGGAGTCAAGATCTGAAACGTTTCCCTTGTGACAAGCTCAAACTCGAGAATGACTCTATCTTGCCCTAGATCTAAGCAATGAAATGTAAAGGTGATAGATTTATACCTCAATCTTGATGCCACAACACTAGAAAGACTAAATCTACAAGCTCTTAACTCTTCAAGAAATGCACCAATACACTCTCTTTTGGCCTCGCACACTCAATAATAGAGTCTAGCTAGCTATTTGGGTTTCTATGGACGTGAAGGTGACAAGGGAGGATGATGAGGAAAGTTAAGGGCCTTTAAATAGGGTGCAAAACCCCAGAATTAGGGTTTCATCTTCCAGCTCCTACTCGTCGAGTGACTTCATGGACTCAGCGAGTAGGTCACTTAAACTCGCGGACCAACCCGCTGCTACTCGACAAGTCAGGCCACTAACTCGTTGAGTAGACCTTGAATCATAAGCATTAATAATTGTAAATTGATACTCGAGAATCGGGGCGTTACATATACACTCTCACATAAATGGGCTTTTTGCTCCAACTCACTAATTGGGTTGGAAGAAACATGTGCACAGGTGCCAGGTTTGTCGATTTCTGGACAAAGAAATGGTATTTGTAGCTGTGAATCAATGGGTAAAAACGTAAATATGCAAATGAATAACATCTAAAAATACCCATCTGGAATATCAAGTAATCAAGTCATGTTTTGAGTGTTTGACCAGTTGCGAAGAGCCTTTTTGAAGAAAACAAAAGATATAGGTATTTTTAGGACTTATAAATTTGGTAATACTTCATAAATCCAAAATCACAATATTTAACATTCATATGATTTGAATATATGCTATATATGTGCAAAACTATATACAAAAATCACTGGATGTTGACCTAACAAATCGCAAAATTTGACCTATATACAAACTTCAATTACTGACCCATCTGACTATAATCAACAAACAATACCCAATCTTGCATATAACGGTCGAAAAAACTAAGACTTACAAGGGTTAAAGAGTATACCTTCATTGGCACCTTTTTTAAGTTGCTTATAATTAGCGGCCTGTTGAACAAGATCCAATATTGACTCATTGAGAGACAAATCTGGTAATTCCTAAAAAAAATTGAAACTTACTTAATAGAACATTTGTGTCATCGGTTAAGTCGCAGAGGGGTGGTGGCTAGAAAGTGGAATGGAAGTCGTGGAGGTGTTGGGATCTTTAATAGAGCGACGATGGTGGGTGTATGGTTCTATGTCGTTGCCTTGCTACGACATGGAAGATACAACCGACACCAACAAGTCGGTGATAAGTAGTGGAGTAGGAAGGGCTGGTGGAGGCGGTGACCTGCTAGTGATGGAATGGTGGCAATGTCGATTATTTGAGAATTTTTCGGGCATCAACCAATGATAGGATTAGTAGATGTAGCGAGATGATTGTGAGGGATGACGCAGGCGGAGATGGAGATTGTGTCGATGTTGGTTGTAGGGTTTTAAACTAAATTCCCTGATTAAAAGGGGATATTAAATGTTTTCAATATTTACTAAAATTAAATAGACTACACATTACTATTATACCCTTTAAACAATTTATTAATTATTTAATATTTGTTAAAAATTGATTGGTCCACATTCATTCCTATATCCACTCAATAATTAGTTAGAATACTTGAACCTCTCTCTCTCTCTCTCTCTCTCTCTCTCTCTCTATATATATATATATATATATATATATATATATATATACTATTATATAAAACATATTACACATTCCTTGAAAATTAAGAGGTACAACTAATATAACATCATGTACAATCTTATTAAACTTGCAATATAAATGTATACGTGTGCATCTCATTTGTAATTTAGCGTCTTATATTTTCTTATGTGAAACCCTAAAATCCTCTATACATATTCAGCCGTCATTTCTCCCAAATCTCTTCTTTCTCCCTCCTTACCATCTTCAATCTCTGGCACGCCTCCGTAACCACCAACCTCTCGACGTCGTCACTACCTCCACCCTCTTGATGTCGTCGTTACCTCCACCGGTGCCCCTCTACCGCCCCACTTCTACTACTTCCCACATTACCATCTCAGTCACAACACACCAACACCCACTCTTGCATTAAACAACTTCTTTTGATATTTATTTTTCATTCCTACCAAACTATTCTTGTTAAGTTCATGTTTGTATATGGTTCCACATTTAACGAGTTGGCATTGTTGCAGAGGTTGAGATGAATGCTTTAAAGAGGTCAAGGTTGGTATAATAATCTTGAGTGTGTTAAAGTGCACGGGGTAATAAATGTAATGAAAGGAATAGGCAATATGGTCTATATTTGATCAGTATTAAAAGTAGTGCCCTTGATTATGCTATGGGGTTTTTTTTCAAGGGATTCAAAAGGATAAAAAGAGATGGATTATAGGGTTTGACAGTGTTATTAAGGGAATAAGTGCAAGTATGTTTTCTATTTTTTGCATTTAACTATTTTATAGAAGACTAATAATGACCACGTAAAATAAAGGGAAGAGTGTATATTTTTATGTGTATGTGTATGAACAAAGGCATAATAGAGGCATGTGTTAATATGCTAATAATTTCCATCATTTATTGATTTAGCAATTGCATTTGAATTTGTTCTTACAACTGATTGAGATTTGGTTGTAATGTATTTCGGAAAGATTAGAACACCTAAGTTCCTCGTTATCAGTTTTTGTGGTTTCATTTGATCAGACAAAACTATAATGTGTTGTTATTATGAGTAAACTGTTGTAAGTGTGTTGCTATAATAGAGCAACCTGTAGGAATTGATGAGGTGATTATGGACTTCAAATGCTACACATGAAAGGAACAAACTAACACATTAATTTTGCAACCCTAAACTGTGATTTCCTTATTATAAGTTCACAAGTTTTTTTTATTATTTTTGAGATGCTAAAAAGACAGACTAAGGAGCCACAATTTTTTTTTATTTTTTAATGTCATGAGTACAACACATTTTTTTACAAGAAGGTTGGTAAATCGCATTACTTTACTATCTTCTACCTAAATGTTCAAGTAACTTTACTCCATGGAGAAAATGAAGTATTTGATTTTATATGGAAGTCTTCAAGTACAAATATTTATGAAGCGTGTAATGTATTGAGGGTTTAAAATTGAACCAACTAAAAATACAAACATGAATAAATTATATGGGGTTTGTGCTCATTGTTTTACGCATAAAAGAATCTAAAAAATGAAAATAATTTGTTTAGCTAAAAAACAATATTTTCTGAAAGCTAACATGAAAATCTAATAAAGCCAATACTTCGAATAGAATTAATTCCCGAAATAAACTATTTGTCTCCTGTCCATTTCACGGGAAGACGTCTAGTGTGTGTGTGTGTCTATATATATATATATATATATATATATATATATATATATATATATATATATATATATATATATATATATATATATATATATATATATATATCTGGTAAGAAATTTTTTTTGGTAGGAAGGTAAGAAGTTATTTTCTACATATTTTTTTGACGAACAAAACAAATGAATCACTAGATGAATAAAAAATAACATGATTCACAAAAAAAAATCTCAAAAAAAAATATCGATGATTCATTTATACAATGATTTTGTTGTTATTCACTCAAATTTTCATAAAAATGATTTTTATTTTAAATTTACTTAAAATGAATCATGAAGATATTTTTTTGAGATTTTTTTCTTGTGAATCATGTAACTTTTGAATCATCTAATGATTCTTTTTATTTGTTCGCTAAAAAAATGTGACATCCCCATTTTCAAGGCCAGAAAAGACCGATTTTGTTTATGCTTTATAAAAATCAAAGTACCTCTTTTAATAAAAATGTTGCGGAATTTGTTCCCAGTAAAACATGATAAATACGTTATCAAGGATTTCCAAAGAAAAATATTTTTATTCATTTTAAAACATTTGGGATATCATCGTCAATACAAAAACATAAGCATAGACAGAACTTACATTCATTATCACTAGTGACTTATATCTCCTTAATCTCTCATTGTAACGTGACTTCCTATCAACACCTGTGATATAAATAAATAGAGTGGGTCAGGTTGGGAAACCTGGTGAGTACATAGGGTTTTCAACCCACAATAATATAATTATTATGTTAAACATCAAACAATCAACCCAATTACCCATCCCCATTATCTTCTTTACTCTTAAGGATCTACCATAAGATTTAGCTATTCCTCGTTCATTCATTCCTAAGTTGTATCCTAGGGAATTGACACTAAGTCTGCATAGTCGCTAGGGTTTATCTCGTATCGTTTTCGTCCACTCGCAATACCTGTCAATGGTTTTTTAGAGTAAACCGGGTGAACACATTGTACACAACACCTACAGGTTGCGAGTCTGCTAGTGTTTCACTAGACTGTCTAGAATAGTCCATGGTTGTCATCCATACTCTGCTAAATGACAGGGCCATCGCTTGGGTCATCGTTTGGCTCATCATTTTGGCTCATCGCTTAGGTCGTTGCTTTGGTTCATCGCTTTGCACCATATTTTATCACTCATATATCATTGCTCATCATTTATTTCATCTTTCATCGCTCATCATTTATCTCACTTCTAATCTACCCATGTTTTACCCAACACATTTTGTAGATATAAAATACATATACAGTTTAGATCATTTAAGAACATGTATAAAACGTTTCATCCAACATAGACAACAAGTATTCTGACAGTATACACACATAGCACGTAACCTATATAAAATACTTAATATCTATACGTAAGATGAAAGTAACTATGCACTCACTTGTTAAGGTGGTGATTCTGAACTCAGACAACACTTCATTACTCTTAAAACAATTTCATTTGACAGAACCTAGTATCATTACCACTAGGGTTTAGTCTAACATTAACCGCGACTAATTAATAGTCTAGCTATTATTACTATTATATAAGCGTTAAGCAACAATCTTATATAACTCATAATAATATCCCAAATAATTATTTTAAGGTCCTAATAATGTTACTATAATTAATTAGAAGTTGTATTAAAACTAGCGTGGACGTAACTTACTTACAGCGGGTTTTCTCGAAAACCGGGCTTCAATTCGCTTGGAGCAGCGTTTCTGAACCGAAAGACTCTTCTTCTCGGAGCCGTCGAGCGCTCCGGGGCTTCCGCCTCGTGCTAGGGAGGTTCTGTAACGACGTAAATTTTCAAAGCAATTTTTCATTTTCAAACATAACAAAGTTCATAAAGTAATCTCAAATCACAATGTATCAAATATATGTCCAGAAAACACATCTCAGAATCACGAATACATAAATCTCTATTAGTGTGTACTGATCATGCCAGCGCCTTCCCACGATCCTCGCTGGTACCTGAAACACATATCACATAACACGGTAAGCATAATTGCTTAGTGAGTTCCCCAAAATACCACATTCAAAACATACGCCCCTCGAGGCTATACCTTAGTCTGACCCTCTGGTCAATGTGTCTCAGCGGGACCCTCCAGTCCCGTAGCTCGTTGGACCCTCCGGTCTGTTCTAATCGAGGACCCTATGGCCTCATGAGTCGTTGGACCCTCTGGTCCGGTCCACATAGCATACATATAACACAATACACATAAATCTAAGACATACACATACAAATAACACATAAGACATTCCGGTCTGCACATAGGTACCACTCTAGGTAACGTATTGAGAGAAGACTGACCTTGGGTAAATCGGATAATCTCGAACTCGTATACTGATCTAGCCTCCGCCTAAGCACATAAACAATTTCATCTAATTAATAACGGCTCTCAAAGGCTAGATTAATCCCCCTTTATAAATCCTCAGAAGGGTAAAACACCATTTTACCCCTCCAAGACCCAAAAGCCCATTTGTTGACCAAACCCTAAAAGTCAACGAAAGTCAACGGTCCAACTTTGACAAGACTCGCCGAGTGCACTTGTGGGACTCGGCGAGTTCATGCTCATCCTCTGAACCTTCTAAGGCTTCACTTAGTCTTGTCGAGTTAACCTCTCACTCGACAGGTTACCACTGATCACGAATCGTGGGGCAACCCGACTCGACTCGTCGTGTCCTCTCATGGACTCGGCGAGTTTCCTCCATGGCAACTCTCAAATGACAACCTGAGGTCAGATCTGTTTCTCTATCTTATAGATTTGACCTTTAAACACTCAAAAGTCACGTAAAGGTCCAACCTTTATACTCATGCAACACTCATAAGGCTCTTTTTGGTGAAATAGCTCCTAAAATGGCAACCTAGGTTCAAAACTCCATTGGAAATGCATAAAGCTAGATGCTTAGGACTCCCTGGACCTAAAAGGGTCCAGATCTCTAACACAACTCGAATGAGGGGGGTTTGAGGCATCCAAAACCCCAAAAAGGAATGATTCAAGCCCTAATCCCCAAATAATGAAATACATACAATAGAGAGAAAGAGGGGTCCGATTTGGTACCTCAAGATGAAACTTCTTGCTTGGCTAACTCAGAATAGCAACCTCTATTGATCCTTCTTGCTGGAGCTCCTCTCCTTTCTTGCAAAAATCACACCAAAAGTTCAAACGACCTCCTCTCTCTCACTCTACACACTCAAGCTCGATGGGGTTCTCTCTCTGGGATGGTAGCCGCAAATGAAGGCCATAACTGCCTTTAAATAGGGCTCAGGCCCGAAGATTTAGGGTTTCCGCCAACAGCACGGACTTGTCGAGTCAACTCATTAATCCGAGTCACCAATCACGGTCAGACTCAACGAATTTAGGCGCCAACTCATCGAGTCTCCCTCAGTAACTCAAAATAAATATCTCAATTATGATACCTAGAAATCTGGATGTTACAGGTTCCCTAGGCTTTTCGGGGGGGGGGGGGGGGGGGGGGTTCGGGGCTAGAAAGAGGGTCTAGAGAGAGAGGGAAGTGATGGGAGGTGTGAGGAAGAATGGAGGCTTCACCTCTTATTTATAGGGGGCTGGAGGGTTACTCACGTCGTGAGCCAACTTGGGCTCCAAGTCTGAGCCTGGTGCTGACACGTGGCATCGCACACAGGGTGGAAACCAACCGATTTTCAAAACTTCATAAATTTTGCATACGATCTCCGTTTTCAATGTTCTTTATATCCACGCTTAGGTAAAAATAAGATCTACAACTTTCGTTTTGATTACGTCGGCTAATTCTCGACCAATATTAAATTTAACAGTACAAGGAGATTATACTGTTAAATATTAGCATAAAATTCATAACTTCTACATACGGACTCCGTTTTCGTCTCTCTTTTTACCGTTGAGTTCCTATTAATGGGATCTTCAATTCTCATTTATGTTATGTAGGCCAAAAACCGCTCGATCTAAAATTCGAGTTTCGGGTCGTGCACTGCTATGCCAAATCTTAGAAAATTCATAACTTCCTCATACAAAGTCAAATTTGGGCGTTCTTTTTTTGTATGTTCTCGGTTTAACGTATACTACAAATTTTTCTTTATATTTATAAGGATAAAAAGTCCTCCATCATAAATTCACTATTTGCGTCTCCCGGTGCCATGCCGGTTTTTCTAAAAAACTTCGAAGGGTCATAACTTCTTCGTTATAACTCGGATTTCGGCGTTCTTTATATGTACGGAACCCTTGTAACATATATTACCACTTGGAAAAGATTAATCCTTTTAAATAATCTTCCATCAAAAATTCATTTTTGATGCTTATTGTCTCTAAATTGACTAGCCCGGATCTGCGGACGTTACAAAAAATATGTAGAAAAAAAAACTTCTTACCTTCCTACCATAATTTTCCTTCTTATTTGATCTTGACTCTCTCTTTGTATATATATATATATATATATATATATATATATATATATATATATATCATGGTTGCAGAAATCGGGATTAATCGGCGATTACTCGTGGATTAATCGTTTGGCCTTCTCCAACCGTCGATGATTAGGGCATTAATCGGAAATTTAGGATTAATCGGGTTTGGCGGGATTAATCGGCCTTGGTGGGATTAATCGGTCAACAAAAGTCAAAAAAAAAAAGTCAAAAAAAAAGTCAAAAAAAAGTCAAAGAAGTAAAAAAAAAAAGTCAAAAAAAAGTCAAAAAATTTTAAAAAAAATTCAAAAAACCAACCTTCTTTTTTACTCCAAAATTTTCAAATTTTATACCAAAATGTTCGTATTTTCGTATTTCCAAAATTCCAAATTACAATTTTTCTTATTTTCTAATTTTGAAGCAATTGTTTTTCTTAAGATATATTAATATTTAATTAATTTTAATATGTTCTCAATAATCTATGGTCCCCGATTAATCCCAGCCAAGACCAATTAATCCCTTAACAGCTGTCGACCGTCGAGCTACGGTCAAACGTTTTTTACAACCTTGATATATATATATATATATATATATATATATATATATATATATATATATATATATATATTGTTAGGAAGTAAATCGGATAACAAGCAAACCAAAAGCACACAATACATAGTATTTACGTGGCTCGATCAAGGTGACCTACGTCCATGGACAAGATGGGAGTATTTTTTATTTCAGAGCTCTCAACACAGATGTTACTAATACAATTACACAGAGATTCGCCTATCACTCTAGAATTCCAGATACAAAATGACCTAGCATGCATCCCTATTTATACTTGAGGGATCAGACCTAAAACCCTAATGGGCCAAGCCCATTGGCCCATAGGCCCATGAAGGGTGTCAACCAATCAGAATCCGCCATGCAAGATCTTCTGGAACATTCTTGAGTGTCATCATCTTCTAGGCATACTTGGATCAACATGGCACAACAAAGGAATCAATGTGGCACATCATGTACCAAGATCCTCCATGATGGCGCAGTAGCTTCTTCATGGCTCAACAACAACCCTAGTTGGCGCGACAGGAATCTAAATGGCACAAGAGCATCAAGTATGGCGCACAACATCAATCTTGGTGTAACACCCAAAGTCAGGAAGGCTAAGAAAGGAAAGGAAACCCTAAGTTTAATGGTTGACTCGTCGAGTCCAAGGAGGAACTCGGCAAGTCCGAGCGGGATCCGGGTCGAGGAGTAAGTGACCGACTCGGCGAGTCGGCCAAGGAGACTCGGCGAGTCTGGTCTGTACGAGGAAAACCCTAATATCGGGACTTGGAGCCTATTTAAGCGCCTCATTCTCTTCCCTAGGGTTCCTCTACTGCCTCTCTAACCCAGAACACCAAACCCTAGCCGCCATATCCATTGTTGAGCCAATTATTGCCTTGAAGAGTGCATTAAAGCTTGGAGAAGGAAGAAGAATCTTGGAGGTGCAAGAAGGGGCTATAGATCTGGGATTGGGAAGACATTTCTGAGCATTTGGAGGTAATAAACTAGTTCTTGGACCCCTTTGCACCTAGATCTATGTGTGAGTTTTGGGGCTTTTTAGCCATGTTTAGTATCCATTTGACTTAGAAGCCAGATCTGAAGTTGCTACTTCGGATCTAAGCATATTTTGGTCTTGTGAAGTATAAAGTATCTTCCCTTGAGTTGATTATGGAGCCTCTTTGCCTTAAACCCTAGTTTATGGTGTATTTGGCCTAGATCTCCTTCTCTACACGTAAATTTTGCAACTTTACGTGAGGAATAGGCTTGGGAAGGGTAGATTTAAAGTTTGGAGTCCATGCATGACTCAAAAGTCCTCTGCATGTATGAAGATCTGAATGGACTCCGTGAGTCCTTTGATTGGACTCGACGAGTAGCATGAAGATGAGGAGGAACTCGACGAGTGGGATGAACAACTCGTCGAGTCGGATGAAGTTGGGCAGGAACTCGGTGAGTTTGAAGAACAACTCGACGAGTCTGTTGAAGGTTGTCTTGGACTTGATGAGTCTGTTCTTGGACTCGGCGAGTCAGGTCGCGAAACCTCAAACCCTTCGAGCTGAGACTCGAATCAGTGAGTCGAGTGGAGACTCGGTGAGTCAGACAGGTCAGGACTCGGAAATCGGTAGACTCGGCGAGCCATGGACTGACTCGGCGAGTCAAGTCGCGAATGGAAGGACTCTGAACTTATGAACTCGGCGAGCCAGTAGGTTGACTTGGCGAGTAGGGTTGACCTGGGAGGTTGACTTTGACCAGGACTTTGACTTTGACCAGAGTTGACTTGGTTGTCTTTCGGGGGTCAGTTAGACTAAGTGTTGCATTGATATTGATAGCTCGGGGAGCTAGTGGAGCAGGAGTTTAGAGAGTTGTTGGGCAGCAACTAGTGGGATCATCAGCGAGTTCAGCCAGTGCAGGTGAGTTTCCTTTTTGTGTGAATGGGTCTACGACCACAATGTCGGCCCATGTAGTCATGAGTAGAAGACCCGGGGGTTAGCCTTAGGCACAATATGCTAGTATGATATTCGGGACGAGGTCCAATGATAGCGGGCGGGTGCCCAAGGAATGGTTTATTTGATAGTTTATACTTGTTGTCTGTGTGATACTTGTATGTGCCTGGTAGAGAGGTGAGTGTGGGCGAGGTCCCGTATCTCACCAATAGCAGAGTGTGGATGGTGTTCCACATCTCATTAGCAACAGATCAAGGGTGAGGCCCAAGTTAGGGAAAGAGTGAGTGTGGGTTGGGCCCGTATCTCACTATCAATAAGAGCATGGACGGGGTTCCATGACTCATCAGTAGCATAATAAGGGCGAGGCCCAGGATAGGCGAGGCCTTTGGACATGATTTGTTTGTATGTGTTTAGCTTATGTGTTGTGATATGTTTATGTGCTATTATATGTTAGCGGGCTAGGCCCTGTGACAGGCGAGGCCTAAGTGAAACAGATCTGTATCCGAGCGGGGCTCGAAGCCTGGCGGGGCCTGGAGCGGCGGGGTCGTTGTAGCGGGCAAGGCCCGAGGTATGGGGCGAGGCCCAGGATAGCGGGTGTGGCCTAGTATGTGCAGTATGTGGTTATGCATGGTATGTGATAGGGTGGGGAACTCACTAAGCTTCGTGCTTACGGTTTTCAGTTTTGGTTTCAGGTACTTCCAGTAGCGGAGGGAAGAGCTCGGGGTGATCGCATGGCACACACCATAGACTACACATCCTGGGAATGTTTTGCTCTGATAACAGATATGTATTTTGGAGATTAATACTCTGATTATGTTTGGAATCGATGATTTTACTTTAAGTAATGTTTTATTAAAAGAAATTTTTTTTAGTCTTGAATTTTGGGACGTTACACTTGGAGCAACAACATTACCATGAGCAACAGTGAGAGAACAAAATAGATCTGATGTGCAGGGACAAGGATTGAAAACTCAAACCTTGAATGAATGCTTAAGATCGATATTTGCTTGCTAATAAATGTTCTAGTCAAGCCTGGATATACCAGTCAAGTCTAAGTTAATATATTCAACAAATGATCAAGTCATAAATGAAGAATGAGAATAAATAGTCAAGGTAAAGGTAATAAATGAAGAACAAGAAGAATGTTTGAAAGAAAGTTGAAATATCTTAGTAAAATGCCAAAGGTGAGTGAATGATCCATCTCTTAATATTGCATTGAAAGCTCCTTTAAATAGGAGTAAATGAAACATGGTATAAACTAATAAACATACAGAGGACTGGATAAAAGGAACAATTCTTACATTCCGATTGTGCAAGTTGACAAATATACTAAGTTCTATGAAATGTATAATCACGCAAAGAGACACAAGTAATTAATACATAAAGAGACAAAACAACTTCTCCGGATCACCACACATTCCAGACATGAAATCCATTCCGGCATGTCTTCACTCCTAAACTTCTAATCAACTTCTCTCCAAGTCTGGACAACTTCCAAACTACTCTTCACTTCGGAACTTGATGCTGACTCCAGAATAATCACTTGGACTCATGATTTCTAAAGGTTCACTTTCAGGTTCCAACAATCTCCCCCATAAGTGAACTTAGAAATCCATTCAATTATGAAGCTTCTTCCTTGATGAAGGTGTAGGCTTGGAACAACCATTCTCTGACTTCAATGTACCAGGTTAGTTGACTTACAAACTTTGCTTTGACCTGTTCCGGAGCTTTAGACTTGGATGCACGAGAAATGAACTTTTGAAGGGCTTTGGTCGGAACTAAGTGTTTGTCAAGGACACATAAAAAGTCCTTCTTGTTTGTCTTCCTGGTTGTGCAGACAAACCCTAGAATCAGGTCATCGATTCGAACATCTTCAAGCAGTTCACGGAAGAACAAAGGTGATCTTCGCAATGAAGTCTTTAGTTCCGTATAGATGGGCCAACTCACATTCGTTTCGGTAAAATTCCTTGACATAGTCCTTGAGGAAGCTTAGAGCATCATGGAAAGCACCCATGCTGATATCATTGTTTTGCATTCCTCGGAAGTGAGCAGCCAAAATCAGAATGTCGATTGGATTCATCGAAGGGAAATCCAGATCAGTGATGGTCCGGTAAGTTGGCTTGTTCCGGAAGACGTGAAATCGAAATAGTGGGCAGTTGAGTTCGAGCTTCACTAGGATTTTCCTTGCAAATCTATGGACTTTGGTAATTCTTTTTCTTGTCCATACTTCCTTCAGAGGTTGTGCATTCTTGGGGTAGAATGTTTCAAGCCTTTCTCGTTTCGTCCAGAGGATGACTTCCGAATCGTCATTGGGGTGAAGAGGAGCAAACTTGATGTAGTATTTGTTGTATGGAGAGAGAGGAAGATCGAGCTGTTCGGAGTCATTGTGGGAACATCGTAGTACATGAAAGGAAAATTTTCATGATCACAGAGAATTCCTTCACGATAGAGAGGAGATATCCCACGAATCGTATCAAGATTATCCTTGAGAGCTTGGATCCGGATGTTGTCCTCTAGTGCCTTGTTGATTTCCTCCTAAGACCATCCTTGTTTTTGCTTGAGAGGATGTCCGGAGTGGAAGGCTTGTTGTTCGGCTGTCATTGGCGTTTTTCCTTTGTCTCTTTTTAATGCAACCATGATGAACTGCATATTCTCGTCCACAACATATTCTGGAGTTGGTTTCGGAAGAGGATCTTCCGAAATGTCATCAGGGATCCAAAGTGGAGAACCCTGGTCTATAGCAGCAATTTTTGGAGCCGGAACAGGTGGGAGAATTGAAGGAGTGGCTCGGGAGGCTTGATTTGTGAAGAGTGATTTTGCTTTGGCCATTTGAATGACCCTTTGTAGAACGTCAAGTAAAGAGGATGGGCAAGACACTGCGGACCATATCCTCTTTTCTTCCTCTGTCATCACCTTTGGAAATTGCTTCTTCGGAGCCTCGAGACCAAGAACTCCTTTGTTGACATACTTCTCTTCATCACTTTCTTCTTCATCATCAGAGTTATTTCCTAGAAGTCCGGACACAACATGGACTTCATCATCGGAATTCAAATCTTCATCTCAGAGTTGAAAAACCGAGGCAGGCTTCCATGGTTAGCTAGGACCTTCTCCCCCTCTTGCATCGATGGTTTTTGAAACCAGTTCAAGTAATAAAGAATCCTTTAAATCTTCAAACTTGGAGAATACCTTCTGAAGGCCCGTGTTGAGTTGACGAGTGAGGGCATCATATGTGTCGGAAGTAGGAGCCTGGGCAGCGAGATGATCGAACAGATGGCCAAGAACAGCTAACATCTCATGAAATTTTTGATTCGGAACATCAACGATGTTCCAAGTGGATCGAAGTAGCTTGATGAGGACTTGTTGAATTATGAGTTTCATCTCATCCTTCTTCTTGATTTCTTTCTCCAGCCTTTGAATATGTTTCTCATGACGAACATGGGTCTGCTTAATAAGATCGTTGGTAGCAGACACCAAGTCATCATGGACTTTTAGCATGGTGGTTATTGTTTCCAGGATGTGCTCAATGGAGGCGTCATAATTGGCATCAACTTCTTCGAGGGAGTGCTTGGGCCGGAGAGAAATGAGTTGATCCAATTGAGCTTCTCTTTCCGCAACTAAAGGTCTGAGATAAGGACTGAAGGATAGCATCGAGCTTTGAATCCAGTCAGGAAACTTTTTGATTCAGTTTGTTGCTGAGCTCTATTACGGAAGATTCAATGGAAGAGACTTTCTTCATGGTGTCCGACACATTTGTGTGAATCTCAAGGAGAGAAAACGGATCGATATAATCACCGATTCAGGATCCAGTTTCTGAATTGGAATGATGAGGCTTTTCCTTGTGAGGCTTGGAATTCATAGAAATCTTGGGATGAGTGGCAAAATCATCATGAAGCTTGTGAGTTGATTCGGATTCATGCTGAGTAGATGAGGAGGATCCGAAATCAAACGCTGACTTTGAAGAGGAAGGCTTCAAGTGGAGTTGAACGGAAGAGACCATGGGGGCATCAGCAACATTAGTAGCATCGGTGGTTAACAACACTTCTTCTGAAATCTCATCTTCCGAAGCAAAAGGATTGAAAACTTGAGGAGGAGGCTTTGGAGTTTCTCCGGATGTAAATTCGAGATCAACAAGCTCATCAGTAGGAGAGACGTAGGGTAGGTTGCTTTTCATGGATCTCTTCTTCATGGAGATAAGAGTTAATTCCACTTGTGATCTAGTGAGCTTTGGATGCCTGGAGTGATCCCTGTTCACATAGTCTTCCCGCAAAGGATCGTTAACACTTGGTCATCATGTGCCCTTTCCGGGTATCAATCCAGTTGGGGCATTCAAAGTCGGTGTGAGAACAAGATCGATGCCTAGGGACAAGGTTTGAAAAATCAAACCTTGAATGAATGCTTAAGATCAATGTCTGCTTGCTAATAATAGATCAAGTCTATCCTGGAAAGACCAGTCAAGGCTTAGATTGAATATTCAACAAATGATCAAGATATTAAATAAAGAATGAGATAGTAAATGATCAAGGTAAAGTTAATAAATGAGGTATAAGAAGAATGTTTGAATGAACTTAGTAAAGACACCAAAAGAGTGAAAAAGATATGTGTTTTACTTGTATTGAATGCTCCTTTATATAGGAGAAAGTGTTACAGTCAACTAACTAAGTAACTTACATCGGACTGGACAATAGAGCTGTTTCTGACATTTTGATTGTCTAATACAACAAAAGAGTAAGTCCTATGAAAAGTTACATCAATACAAGGATAATTAATGACAAAAGACTAAAACGGTGTTCTTTTGGATCAACATACATTTCGGATGTGAGAGTCACTCAGGAATGTGTTCCTCTTCATAATATTCTTCCTCTTCATCTCTTCAGCTCCAGACAGGTTGCGAAGCACTCTTCACTTTTGAACCAACATGCTTCGGAATATGTGACAACCCGAAATTTCAACTCTATGTAATGACCTAAAAAGTCAATTATTGTAACCACTTTTGTGATAATGAAATTAACTTCGAAAATAAAATGTCCAAAAAGTTTCTATTTAATTACCTACTATGATAGATGTCATTAAACCGTGATCGTACGTAAAAAGAACGCCCAAATCCGACTTCGTATATTGAAGTTATGATTTTTCCAAGTTCGGCTTAGCAGCAGACAGCTAAAAACTCGAATCGGAGATCGAGCGACTTTTGGCCAGAATGACCTAAACGAGAATCGAAGGTCTCGACAATGGTAATTCAGCGGTAAAAAGTTTGGCAAAAACCGACGTCAGATAAAGAAATTATGAATTTCTAAAGAAATTCCTTAAACACGACCTTTTAAAAATAAATAATAAAAATAATTTCAAAATTTGCCGACGGAATCTAAACGAAAGTTGTAGAGCATAGTCTCACCTACGCGTGGATATAAAGACCATCGAAAACGGAGTTCGTATGAAGTAGATATGAATATTAGAATTTTATTAATTAAATAAAATATAAATTTAATTATTAATCCTTGGTATTATCCGAAGGGAGTTAGCAAGCCTATCCGAGTTACGCCCAACATACCCTCGTACGCCCCGCGTACCGAGGCGGGGCCATCCCCTATAAAAGGGATGCGAGGGTTCCGAAGAAAGGGCTCCATTTCTCTCATTTCTTTTGCGTTCTTGCCTCGTTTTCCGTGCCCGTGCTAACCTGAAGCCCTGGTCATTTTGCTCAAGTCCCGAAGATTGTTTGTACTCCCGAGATTCACGAGAATACGGAGAAAATCCGTCTTCCCGAGTCGAAATTCTGCCTGGTTTCCATCTCGCTTTCTTCAAACTTTCAAGTGAGTTCATACCCCTACAAATACACTTTAAATACGTTGTAATTGCTTTTTATACTCTTTTGGGGGGGGGGGGGAATACAAGTAAATATACGGTTATTATCGTGTATTTCATAAAGTTTCACTTTACTCGTTTTTATCAAATGAATCACTTGTGATTCATTACTACTATGTGAAAACTCTTGTCATACTTTGCATGCACTAGATTTATTCAAAGTATTTAGTAATTCCAAAGTATCCTTCGTTGCTAAACCGTTTTATACATTTTAAGAACTTAGGATTTATGCTTTGTCAAACATTGTGAAAAAGGATAATCTTCGCATACAAAACTATTACTTTAATACAGACTTGGTTGAGAATTCGTGAGACATGTACATCTTCAAATACTGCCTTTTGCTAGAAGGTATCGCTACAAGTCCTGTCTATAACCAGAGTCTCCCGTTCAGAGAACGTGTCAAATGTGTATAGATCTATACGGGAAGTCATGATCTCGCGCCCTGACTGTTAGCTACAGTCCGTCCTTTGGGGTGACAGTTTGTCACAACGCTACGACGCCTGAAGAACGTCGTTACAGGCATATTATGTTTAGTATGGTTATAAAACTCATCGGATATACAATTATTATAGTACTTCTGATTGATGAATGAGTAGCTATTAAAACTATTCTTCATCTAACAAACTGCAATCCTCTAATAGGTTTTATTATATAAATCTATGCTTCAACCTTCTAAAGCATGTCATTTGCTTTCGGTTTTTAGTCTTGGACATTAGACTAACTATTACTTTAGGAAAATATGGGATTTTCCTGTATACAAAACAAACAACTAATAGGAAAATAAGGGACTTTCTTGATTCACCTATCTACATTTTTTTTTCAATACAAATATTCTCATGCATTTCATACTTTTATAAGAAAATAAGGGATTTTCTTGGAAAACATACACTCAATTTGGAATGGCATACAATTTTCTAAACCACTTATGAACTCACAAACTTAATTGTTGACACTTTCTCTTTGAAATAACTTGTATTCTCAGGGAACCGCTAAGCAGGTTTGGAAATCAACTTTTGGGGATTAACGCGCTGGCGTTAATTACTTCTTTTGAAAGATGTTTATGTATTTATATTTTGAACATGTAATGAATACAATTATGTAAACATATTTAAAAACCTTTATATATGTATGGTGGTGTGTACTTTCCTTTCTATGAACTGTTATGATACTGAATATGATGTCCTCCGCCCCCGAACGTTTCTGCCATTCTGGTTTGGGGGATTGACAGAATATGTACTTGGGATCGCTAGATGTTCACTTTCAGGTTCCAACAATCTCCCCCTAAGTGAAATTAGCAATCCAACAAGCTTAGATCTTTTCTTTATTGATGAAGTTGTAGGCTCGAAACAACCATTTGTGGACTTCAATGTACCATGCCTGCTGACTCATAAACTTCGCCTTCACATGTTTCGGAGCATCAGTCTTGGATGCACAGGAAATAAACTTCTTTAGAGCTTTGGTAGGAATCAGGTGTTTGTCCAGGACTCAGAAGCAGTCCTTCTTGTTTGTTTTTCTTATAGTGTAGAAAACCCTAGAACAGGCTTTTCAATAGGACCATCTGCGAGGAGTTCAGCTTCTGGAAGGATGAAATCGATCTTAGGAACAAATTTCTCATTTATGTAAAGATGGGCATGTTCATTATCTCTTCAGCTGAATTCTACAACGTAATCTTTCAGGAACCTTAGTGCAGCATGATAGGATCCCATACTGAGTTCATCCCTTTGATTTTCCATGATGTAGGTGGTCAAAGTAAGAATGTCGTTCGGATTCATTGAAGGGAAATCCGTATAAGTAACTGTCCGGGGAGTGGGCTTGTTCCGGAGAATGTGAAAACGGAACAACAGACAGTGTAGTTCTAACTTCACCAGGATTTTTCTTCCGAAGCTTGTGACCTGAGTAATCTTCTTCTTCGACCATACTCCCTTGAATGGCATTGCGCTCTTAGAGTAGAAAGTATCAAGTCTTTCTCTTTCTGTTCGAATGATCACTTCCGGAGGATCTGTGGGAGGAAGTGGAGCGAACTTGAGGTAATACTTGTTGTAGGGAGATAGAGAGGAAGATCGATTTGCTCAAAGTCACTTGTAGGAATGTCATAGGACATATCTGGAATGATTTCGTGTCTTTGAAGTATGCCTTCACGACAAAGAAGAGATATCCCAAGCATTGGGTCAGGATTATGTTTCAGAGCCTGGATCTGGATGCTTTCTTCAAGAGCTTGATTTATTTCTTCCTGAGACCATCCATGTTTTTGTTTAAGAAGAGGTCCTGCAAAGTTGGTTGTTCGACTGTCATTAGTTTCTTGCCTTTGTCTCTTTGAAGTGCAGAGATGACCAGCTTCAGATTCTCATCAATCGTAAATTCCGGAGTAGGATTTGGATGTGGTTCTTCCGGAATATTATCAGGGGTTCTGAGTGGAGAGCCCTGATTGATTGGAGCAATTATGGGATTCAGAATGGGAGGCTATACTGAAGGAGTAGCCTGGAATGCTTGGACAGTCAGGAGAGATTTGGCCTTATCCATTTTGATATTTTGCTCAAAAACGTCCAAAAGAGAGGATGGCCAGGAAACTATGGACCATATTTTCTTTTTTTCTTCAGTAATAACCTTCAGAATGGACATCTTGGGAGATTGAAGAGCAAGGATACCCTTAGGAGCGTCGTCAGGAACATATTCTCTTTCATCTTCACTTCCTTCATCTTTGGCGCTTTTGGAAGGAGAAACAGAGAGAATCTGAACTTCATCGTCTTCTGAATCTCCTTCATCTCGGAGAGAGAATTGAGTGGGAGGTTTCCATGGTTTACTAGGTCCTTCTCCCCCTCTTGCATCGGTAACCCGGTGGACTGGTGCAAGCAATAGAGAGTCCTTGAGATCATCAAACTTGGAGAAGACCTTCTGAAGGCATGTTGTAAGTTAAAGAGAGAGAGAGAGAGAGAGAGAGAGAGAGAGTTTCATATGCTTCAGCAGTAGGGGCTTGCTTAGAGAGGTGCTTGAAAGTGCTACTTAGAATGGCAATCATCTCATCAAATTTCCGGTTCAGAACATCAACGATGTTCCAAGTTAAGCGGAGAAGTTTGATGAGGACTTGTTGAATTATGAGGTTCATTTCATCTTTCTTCCGGATCTCCTTCTCCAGACTTTGAATTTGTTTCTCATGAAGAACGTGGGTATGCTTGATTAGGTTGTAGGTAGCAGAAACCATATCATCATGGACCTTAAGCATCGAGGTGATGGTTTGGAGGTAGTTATCCACCAATGTGTCGTATTTCGAGTCAACTTGCTCCATTGTATGTTTGAGCCGGATGGAGACAAGTTGATCAAGATGGGCTTCTCTTTTAGCAATTGATGGCCCGGACTATTGAGAGAGTGTTTGCAGAATAGCATCAAGTTTGGAATCAAGTCCGGAGACTTTTTGATCCAACTTAGAATTCAGCTTCGTTACAGATGTTTCCACGTACGCCACTTTTTGCATGGTGTCAGAGATATTGGTCCGGATCTCGAGAAGAACGAATGGGTCAGCGTAGTCACCAGCAGACGATTCCGAATCGGAATTAGAGTGTTTCATAGGAGAGTTGTGAGAGAGAGGATGAGTTGAAGGACCAGGTTTGGTGGTAGCATCATTTTCTTGATTTTTAGAGTTTGAGCCTCCGTCCGGAGTGGTGGGGGATGAGGATCCGAAGTCATATGCAGACTTAGTGCCGGATGGCTTGTATTTGAAATGAGCAGAAGCCTTGAAGGTGTATTCCTGAACGATCCTTGCTTCATTTTCTAACATAACTTCTTCGTAGATTTCTTCTTACGGATCGATTTGGAATGCACTTTGATGAGTGGTGACAGGAGGTTGTTTCGAGGTAAGCTCAACATCTGCATCCGTGTCAGTGGGAGGAACATAGGTCATGTTGCTCTGAATAGCCCTATTCCTCATGGAAATTAGAGTGGATTCCACTTGAGCTCTAGTTAGGTCCGGACGCCGAGATGCTGCCTTGTTAACATAATCTTCCCAATCAGGATCATTAGCCCCAGGTCGTCCTTTACTCCATCCGGGTATCAGACCATTTGAGGCATCGAAAGTTGGAGGGACTGCTCCTCCTTCCGGATGCATGGGGTAACAGTTCCAGAGTGTGTGCATGTAGAAGAGACAATGGGAATATCAAATTTGACACGTGACTGTGTTCTAGGGGGCTGCAAGGAACTTTGTTCAACACCGACATCACCCTTTTGGGAGGGTGAGGTTGGATTATGTGGAGACTCCTCGTGAGTGTGTGAAAGTGGTATTGAAACATTGAGGGGTACCTCAGATGAGTGGGTAGGTAGGGTGTGCGGACAGCCAGAATCAATCGGAATGTCATAAGTTCCTTCCTGTTGAGAGGAGGAACTGACTTTGAATTTCTTTTTGGCTTTGGGCTTAGTGGGAGAAGCGTTTCGCTTGGCTGGCTTCTTGATCTTAGGTCCAGACTTAGCATGTTCAACCTCTTCCAAAGTAGGCTCAACAGAGACCAGGGGGTCAAACACAACCGACGTCTCTAAATGTTGTCTTAAGTAAGGAGAATCGGAAGGTATAATGGCCAACATATGGTCCGGAAGTCGTCCGATCGGAGCAAAAGAAGATTGGTCTAGAATCCTATATGCCTTGACAATTTTGAATGAGATACACACCTCTGGAGGAATTGTGTTAACCGGAAGTGGTTCCGAAAGCTCAGTGAAGATTTGTTGAAGCGTCAGAGCCCAAAATCTAGGGCTTGAAATGTCGTTCGGCTTCCTCTTGGTAGCGAATTTGCAAAAATCTTGCCACAATACTTTTGGAAGATCGACGACATTCTCGCGTCCAGAGTAGATGCTGAAGACGACGTTCAACCAATCTTTGTTCAAGGTATCAGTACCTCTGTGCTTGCTAGATAACCCGCGGATAATGAGATGCATAAGAACAGTCCAGAGCCCTGAAACAAAAGTTTTCTTGAAATCCTTGGCCTTGTAGTCCTGTGTGTAGCCAATGTAGCTTAGAAACATCTGTAACTCTTAGACGTTGGTTCAACAAGTTTAAACCTTTTTGGATTTGCTTTCACTCCAATTGCTTTGAGGAATGTCGACTTGTAGATTGGAATTGTTCTGTCGCCGATGATGGTAGTCTCTAAAACTCCATTTACCAGTCTAATACTGGTAAAAGCTCGATGGAGATGATGAAGTGGTAGTGGAGGATCAGGGATTTTTGTGACGGGAATGGAGATGGGGTGGTTGGCGATGAACTCGATCATAACTCTTATGGATTCATCGTCTAATGGGTTGAGGGAGAAGAGTTGTGTAGTGTCCCTCAAGAACGGTTATGGATCGGCAGAGGAAGATGAGCCTTTAGAACCCTTGGAAGATTTCTTCCTTGCAATGGATTTCTTGGGTGTTGAAGCAGGTTGAGTAGGGTTCTGTGAAGACGTCATTGTTGAATGAGGATGAAAGCTTGAAGAACAGTTGAGAGAATTAGCGATTGAGGGTTTTGGGAGCGTAAAGAGGTAAAGGGGAGATTATAAAGGGTATATATAGGTAAGGTAAATGGGTCGGGTTGAAAGGTGTAATGATGAGGATCTAATTTTAAAATGGGTCATATTTAATGTTTGGGAACGTGAGTTGACTGGTGAGGTGAAAGGGTAGGGTAATTTTTGGCTAAAAATGGAGAGTTCAACCGTCAATTCGATGTTAATTTTATGGGGCATGCAAACGTGTCACGTAAAATGAGGAGGATCGGATAAGGATCTTCCTGAAAGGTAATTGTTGAAAGAAAAACGGTTCACCTTAATACCTTTTGGTATTCCAGATGATTTGTTCCGGACAGTGTATGAACCGGAGGATAAGAGTCGTGATCCGGAGCATACATGTCTTAAAAAAGGATTCCAGAACAAGTTTTTAAAGTTATGGAGCAATTTCAAAATTCCGGAGCATTTTGAAAATTTCAGATGAATTTTTGAAATTCTGGAGCATTTGGAAAATTCCTGATGAATTTTGAAATTCCGGAGCATTTTGAAAATTCCGAATGAATTTTGAAATTTTGGAGCATTTGAAAATTCCGGATGAATTTTGAAATTATGGAGAATTTTGAAATTCCGGAGCATTTTAAAATTCCGAATGAATTTTGAAATTCCAGAGCATTTTGAAAATTTCAGATCACTGAATGTAATACCTTTTCCGGACTGGAATTCTGGGTTGCCATTATGAAGTATGTTCCGAGATGAACTCGACTATGGTGACAAAGTAGACATGGAGCAGCAAACAATAAGAACGAACTTTACAACTTAAAGACTCAAGTGAAGGTCAGATAACAACAGGAGAAATGATCCTATGTATTCAGAGAGAAAGTAGTTCCGAGATGAAAAGATTTGGAAATTGGAACTAGATTTCTTTCAAATACATCTATCAAAGAGAGCAAGTCTCTTAAAAGAACTGAGGATCTGGTATCATCATATCCATATTGTTCAGAAAACCATTGAATTTGGTTTCAACTAATGCCTTGGTAAAGACATCAGCAATCTCATCGTCGGATGGAACAAAAACGAGTTCAATATTACCGTTAAGTACATGATCTTTTATGAAATGGTACCTTATATCGACGTGTTTTGTCATTGAGTGTTGAATTGGATTGTGAGAAATCGCAATGGCACTTTGAGAGTCACAATATATAGGAATACGTTGAAAGTGGTAACCATAATCAAGGAGTTGAGATTTCATCCATAGAACTTGAGATGTACAGCTGGCAGCAGCAATGTATTCCGTTTCAGCTGTAGAGAGTGTTATGCAGTTCTGTTTCTTGGATGACCAGCTGACCAAACGTCCTCCTAAGAATTGACAGCCACCCGAAGTGCTTTTTCTATCAAGTTAAAGACCACCATAGCTCGAATCTGAATAAGCTTAAAGTAAGAAGCTCTCATTTGCTGGGTACCAGATTCCGAGACTCTTGGTACCTTTAAGGTATCGTAAAATTTGTTTCACAGGCAAAAGATGGGCCATCTTTGGATTGACTTGAAATCTGGCACAAAGGCACGTGGAAAACATTATATTCGGACGAGTTGCCGTGAGATAGAGTAGAGATCCAATCATTCCACGATACTTCTTTTCATCAACAGGAACACCAGAAGGGTCGACAAAGATCTTGTGTCCGAAGCCCATTGGTACTTTTGTATAGGCACAGGTGTCCATTGATTATTTCTTGAGGAGTTCTGAAATGTACTTCTCTTGGTGAATGAAGATTCCTCTATTAGTCTGTTTGACTTGAAGACCAAGAAAGAAGCTTAACTCCCGATTCATGCTCATTTGAAATCGATTGATCATAAGTTTAGCAAAGTCTGTAACCATAGATGGGTCCGTAGATCCAAAGATGATGTCGTCCACATAGATTTGCACTAACATGAGATGCTTACCATTTGATCTTTGGAACAGTGTGGGATCAAGAATATCTCTATGAAAACCGGAGCGTTTTAGAAAATCAGTGAGAGTTTCGTACCATGCCCGAGGAGATTGCTTGAGTCCGTAGATAGCCTTCCGGAGTTTGTAACAGTAGTTCGGAAATGAGAGATTGATAAATCTGGGAGGGTGTTGAAGATACACTTCAGTGTCAAGTTCACCGTTAAGAAAAGCACACTTAACATCCATTTGGTAAACTTTGAAGTCTTTGTGAGCTGCATAAGCAAGAAAGATTCTAATGGCTTCAAGACGTACCACAGGAGCAAAAGTCTCATAATAGTCAAGCCCTTCGATCTGAGTGAAACCTTTATCCACTAGTCTTGCCTTATTTCGAATAATAACTCCTGCGTCATCTAGCTTTTTGCGAAATACCCATCTAGTACCGACAATGGGATGATTTTGAGGAGGAGGTACGAGGGTCGAAACTTCATGTCGGTCAAATTCAGCCAGTTCTTTCTGCATGGTTGTAATCTAGTTAGCATGCTCTAATGCTTCCTTGATGGATTTGGGTTCAACCATGGATATAAATGTTGAAAAATGACATTCATTTTGGACACTAGTAGTAGAACGAGTCTGAACACCAGCATTGGGGTTACCGATTACTTGGTTCGGAGGATGATCCTTGGTCCAAACATGTAATCGTGGTGGATCGTGTGCAGCAGTTGATCCTATATCAACAGTAGAAATGATTAGCCCCCCCCCCCCCCCCCCCTAATGGTTTGAATGTTGGGATGATGCTCCCCCTGAACTTCTGAACAAGAGAGATTGACATCATCATCAGAAGGAAACTCAAAGAAGTTTTCATTTTCATCATTGTTGAGAGGATTAGAGTGATCAAACTCAAAAGCTGTATCTTGGAAGTCGTCCACATTTGATTCGAGAGAGGGATGAGCATTCTCCCCCTCAACCTGAGAAGGTTGAAATGGTTCGAAATCAAATGGAGGAAGGCTTGGGATCGGACCGGAGATGTTTTGATAGACATGAACTTCCGAAGAGGAAATAGGAATGAGGTTTGGCCTTGATCGAGATTTCGAATCAATAGTTGTTTCGGAAGGACCAAAGAGCATTTCAAAGTCAACTTATAAGATAGTTTGGGAGTTCGAACATCCTGGCGGAGGAGCATCGGATTCCATAATATGAGTGGTGATGTGAGTTGGGCCAGAATTCTGGATGAAGTTGTCATCGAAGGTAACATCAAAGCTTTCTTCCAGAACACGAGCTCTCCGATTAAGAAATCTATAAGCTTTCGATTTTGAGGAGTACCCAAGGAAGATGGCTTCATTAGCTTTAGGTTGAAACTTGGTAAGCTGATCTCGATTGTTTTTGATGAAGCACCTGCATCTGAAGACATGTAGAAACGAGATTGTTGGCTTCCGACCATTTATTGCTTCGTATGGTGTCATGTTGAGGCGACGATTGATGGTACTTCGATTTTGAGTGAAGCAAGGAGTAGATACTGCTTCATCCTAAAGGTAGAGTGGTAGATTTGTGAAATTCAACATGGATCGAGCAGCTTCAACAAGAGCTCTATTTCGTCGTTCGACTACACCATTTTGTTGTGGGGTATAGGGAGCTGAGAAGTTGTGGTCAATTCCTTTTTCGGTGAGGAACTTTTCAATGGTGGAGTTAGTGAATTCCGAGCCATTGTCACTTCGGATTCTCCTAATTGGGAGTTTGATGAGAACTTCTATTCCTTTGATAAAATTGATGAGCTCTGAGGCTGTTTTGGATTTCAGCCGAAGGAAGAAGACCCAAGTGAACCGTGTAAAATCATCAACAATCACAAGAACGTATTTCTTATGATGAAGACTTTCTACAGTGGAAGGTCCACAAAGATCAATGTGTAGAAGCTCCAGAGGTTCCAAAATGGATTTTTCGATGATGACAGGATGACACTTCTTTGATTGTTTAACGCACTCACAAGCAGCACACAAATGATCATTTTCGAATTTGAGTAGAGGTACACGTCTAACCATTTCACCAGATACAAGATCATTCATGTACCGAAAATTTGGATGAGCAAGCCTTCGGTGCCATAACCAACTGACGTCAGGAACAACCTTAGAGAGAAGGCAGAGCTGTGGTTTTCCAATAATCATGTTGATATCTAACGGGAATATGTTCTTGTTGCGAAGTGACTTGATTTGGCACTCTTTTCGGTCTTCGGTCAACACATAACTATACTTCTTGCAAAATTCCACACTACGATTTGAATCAGTGAGCTGAGCAACACTTATCAAATTGTGTTTCAGATCAGCTACATAGGCAACATTTGAGATAGAGAAGTTTCCATTGGTGAGGATTCCATAACAACGAATTTGAGAATTTGAGTTGTTTCCATATGTTATATAACCAGCATTTGGAGTGAGCTTTAACACTCGCAGAAATTCCTTTTGCCCTGTCATGTGCATGGAGCAAGCACTATCAATATACCATCTTGCTTCTTGGTCCAAAGCACAAAGTGCCTGCAAAATTATTGAGTAATGGAGTTTTTAGGCTCCGAATTAGATTTTGGGACATAGGCACAAGTTTTGGACTTAGATAGTGATTTTGGAACAACTTTGTGTTTCTGAGTGGAATTCTTTGAGTCTTTCGGAAAAAAAACAAAAGGCTAATGTCTTCTCATCTATCCAGTAGTCATATTCAATGACTTGGTGTTTCGGAATAGTCTGCTTCAGACATTTGACTTCCGGAGTTTTGATAACGTTCGTTACCTCCAGAATTGTTTTTTCATCAAAGGAAGTTTTGATTTTCTACACAAAATTTTTCTTTAAGGATTTTGAAAAAGAGGGTTTCTTTTGATTTGTGGATTTGCTTGATGACACATTTGATTTGGTAGATTTTGGTTTAAAAATTGTGCCATCAGATTTTGCAATTAAAACAGATGAATTTGTCCAAGGAGGGGTGTTTTTAGGTATTGTGACATTCACATGAGATTTAGACTGTGTAGAACAATCTGCTTTCTTCGGTTACCCACGACTATGAGATACGGAAGGTCTTTTGAGAATCTTAGTGGGAGAAAAGGAGTTTTGACAAAGATTTAAAGCATGAGAGTTCCTGGATACATTTGGTTTGGAATTGGCAATGAACCTGGAATTTTGTCTAGACTTAACTTCCTTCTTAAGTGCATTCCCAGCTTCTACTTTGAGATCTATCATATCCTTCCTGTTTAGCAATGGTTTTCTCTTTGTGTGTGACAAGGCCTTTGAGGTATGTCCTGCTGATGGATTATTAAACTTAGGAGAAATGGGAACCAACTTAGTTTTTGAAACAACTAAGGAATTCGATTCACAAGAATTAGAGGAGACACTTCTTGATTTTCCAACCTTATCATATAAGGATGCCCATACAAACTCAGAGGTATCAGTTTCGGTTGTCAGGGTAGGAATTTCTTCAACAACACAATTGTCAGTGTGATTGCTTCTTGGAACATAGTCTACACAATTTGGAAGACCGTAATGAAATTTTGTGGTCCGATTCAAGTCCAGGTTTTTCAGAGGCGGAATTTACATCGAATCAGGACATTTGACAACAATTGGTTTGAATTCAGGAATTAGGGACTCAAAATGGTCAGTAGTCTCCGGAAGGGGTGACAAAGGAGAAATAGGGGTGTCCGAATGTTTTATGTTCAGAACTTCTCCCATAAATGCCAAATTTCGTAATTCCTTCAGGGGACTAACAATTGGTTTTGGAAACTCACTTCCGAGACCAGGTGCTTTAGACCATGGATGAAGAAAATTGTGAGTCATCCGAATATCCGCTTCAAGCATGTCAACAAAATTATGCAAAACATCTATTTTGGCATTAAGACGTTTATTATTAGAAATCAAAACCTTACGTTCGAAGTAGGTGATTTCACATTTATCTATCAAAATGATACATTCATCACTTAACATTACTATTTCATGCTCTAAAGACTCGATTTTTAATTTTTTTGTCCTCGAAACGTAACCTAAGACGATTTAACTCACACTCCTTCTTCTCACTCGCGTCTATTGCGGATTCATAGGCCTTATAGATGGTATTCATATCTGTTTGAATTTGGGTCAAATAAGGTTCACAGAGAGACAAATCAAAATTATTATAAGAGATCATAGATTATACCTGTTGGACGATGCTTCGACCTGGTGGATCGTTGGTTGCCATGTAGCAATAGTGAGGTTCAGTATCATCCTCTTCATCTTCAGACCCAGAAGACCAGTACTCTTCATCACATTCAACCGTTTTTCTTGCCATCATACACATATTCCTTCCAGCTATCATATCATCATCATCCCCGGAGGACCAATATCCTACAACATCTCTTGAAACCGTTGTGACAAAGGCTTTTTCACTTTCAGCCATCTCTTGTGCTCTTCGGACATAGTAGGCATAGTCCTTGACCTTTGGTTTTAGTGGAGTATCAGCTAGACAATCTTTAGCAAAATAGTTTGCATGTCCACACTTATGACACACAATTTTAGGTTTGTCTGAGTTTGAACTCTGAGAGGGTTCGGAAGTGGAGCTTCTTTTAAGGAGGTTTGGTTTGTATGCAGAAGGATTATCGGATGGTTTATGTTCCGGAGTTGAAAATGGTTGAGGATTGTTCTGGTGAGGAGCATAGAATCGGTTTTGGTATGGTTTGTAGGAAGGATTGAAGGGACGTTTGTACTTCATTGAAAGTAGTGCGAACTCCTGTTAGAAACAGAGTTCAGAGTCCATAGCTTCCGAATCATCAGCAGGGTAGGTTTGTGTTGATAGGGAAGGTGTGGATGATTGAACGGATGGAACAATAGGTTTGAAAGGATCCGAAGTGGATGAGTTTGAAATGTTTGATTCGAAACAAATGACAAGAGTAAAAGGACCTCCGGAGAGTTCCCTTATTGTTTGAGCAACATTGGACTCATGGCCTTGAAGTTCATCAAAGAGTTGATAATGCTTCAGTTTTTTAAAGGAGCCATTACTTTGGTGACAGGATTTTACATTTCCCCATCCTTTGCCCAGACTGTTTATGAACTTGAGATTGTACTCCAAAGGAGTGCGGACAATCCCATAGGCAGTCATGTTCTTTACCACAATGCGATAACAGTTGGAAGCAGAGGCCACTGACTCACTTGGAGTGGTGGTAAAAGTATCAAAGTCATTGACAACAGAGGTGAGGTGCTTGTCTTTCATGTTTTTTGATTCTTCAATCAGGTCCTGAAGAGTGTCCCATATCTCTTTGGCTGATTTGCATAACTTGATATGCTCAAAGAGTGAGGGAGGAACACCAAACACCATTTCTGAGAAAGCAACTTGATTAGCATGTAGCTTCTCGATGTCATCATCAATTAGAGGAGTTGGACGAGTTTCATCTTCACGCATGAGCTAAGCAGCTGCATCTCTTACAATAGTTCTTACATGAACATGTGGACCTTTTGTGACAGATCTCTAGATTTCTTCACCTTTATCTTTGGCAAGTAAAAATCTTTCCATTCTAACTTTTCAGTGATGATATTCTTCCACAACTAGCAATGGGGCACGTGTAGGGTCACCTACACTATTTGTGATTTGCATTGAAATCATTTGCTAAGGATTAGAAGCAACCATTGAAGCTAAGATATCTTTAAGCTAAAGTGGTATATAGAAGAACTTTTATCCTTGACACATAAATGATTGAAACACCAAGGTGATTTCTAATCAATTATATTCTGATTTGTATGGATTCAAAGGACAACCACTCAAGCTCTGATACCAATTGTGAGAACAAGATCGATGCGCAGGGAAAAGGTTTGAAAACTCAAACCTTGAATGAATTCTTAAGATTAATGTTTGCTTGCTAATAATAGATCAATTCTAGCCTGGAAAGACCAGTCAAGTCTTAGATTGAATATTCAACAAATGATCAAGACATTAAATGAAGAATGAGATAGTAAATGATCAAGGTAAATTTAATAAATGAAGAATAAGAAGAATGTTTGAATGAACTTAGTAAAGATGCCCAAAGAGTGAAAAACATATGTGTTTTACTTGTATTGAATGCTCCTTTATATAGGAAAGAATGTTACAGTGAATGTCATGAGCATCTTCCTTTGGAGAGGAAGATCCGACTTTGGTTCTCTTTTGAGGCTTTGAATTAGTAAGGGAAGTTTTCCGCTTGGCATACTTCTTCGTCTTTCTTGTTCCGGAAGATGTTGGCTTGGCCACTTCCGAAGTGGGCTCAATGGGGACTTGGGCAGACTGTGTTGGGTTGAACACACTCGAAGTCTCCAAATGTTTTTTCAAATGAAGAGAATCAGAAGGAATAATGTCCAACATATATTGAGGTAAACACCAGACAGGACCAAAAGCTCTTTGAAGAGTTGTTGCAGAGTTAGAGCCTATAACCTAGGACTTGAGATCTCATTCTCCTTCCTTTTGATGGCAAACTTGCGGAAGTCTTTCCATAGTACCTCCGGAAGATCAACAACATTATCACGTCTGGAGTAAATGTTGTAAACAACATAGATCCAATCCTTGCTAAGTGTATCCACACCTCCATGCTTTCCGGATAGTCCTCAAATGATCAGATGCATCAACACGGTCCAGAGGCCAGAAACGGCTAATTTCTTGAAGTCTTTCGCCTTGTTGTCCTGATTGTACCCAATGTGATTCAAGAACAGTTGGAATTCCGTAGCAGTTGGTTCTTGAACAGTGAAGCCCTTGGGGTTTTCTTTAACACCTATTGCCTTTAAGAAGGTGGATTTGTAGATTGGAACTATTTAATCACCAATGATTTTGGTTTCTAGGACATTGTCTTCTTCCTTGATTCTTGTGAAAGCCCTATGAAGATGATGAAGTGGAAGAGGTGGTTCAGGGACTTTAGTGAGAGGGATGGAGATGGGATGGTTGGCAATGAACTCAATCATAACTCTAATGGATTCATCATAATCCATAGGGTTCAGTGAGAATAACTATGTTGTATCCCTGAGAAAGGGTTCAGGTGATGTTGAAGACGATGATCCCTTTGAAGGTTTCTTCTTTGCAATCGACTTCCTAGGAAAGGAGGCAGTTGGTGCATTTTTCCGTAGAGAATATTGAGAAGCCATCCTTGCAGAAAGATGAGAGCTTGAAGAACACGGTGAACACAAAGAGAATTCGAGGGTTTTGGAAGATTTGGGCGCGTAAAGAGGTAAAAGGGGTTTTCGATGGGTATAAATAGGTAAGGGAAATGGATCGGGTTAGGAATGGTAATGATGAGGATCCGAATTCGAACCAGGTGCATTAATTGAAAAATGGATTTTGTGGGGGTTGATTTGACTTGGTAAAGGAAAGTTAGGGTTGTGTTAAGCTATAAAATCAAGAAAGATTGGATAAGGATCCTTACAAAGTAACCGTTGCAACAAAAAAATGTTTTTCTTTATAAACCTTTGGAATTCCGGATGAGCGGTTTCGTACAATGTAAGATCTGAAGGATAAAGTGTTGGGTTTTGAGAATTCTAACACTCCTAAGTGTACATGCAACCCTAAATACCTTGGATCTATGTTTTCTCTGTTATACATGCAAATATGAACTTTCCAAGGAATCACCCTATCTAGCGTACAATACTTGATACTCGGGTAATCAAATGGATAGAATACATACCTTTGTTTGATGTAGCTTGTCTTCATGAAGCTTGAGTGCCTAGTGCCCCAAGTGTGACACCTCAAATGGTTCACACAACACCAAATGCACATGGAATGACTTGAGAGAAATGAAACACTCCTTGAAATCGTCTAGCCCTCATATTCACACATTAGTGCACGATTTCTTGAGCCATGGGATTCTTTTATATGGTGGCTATTAGGGTTACACCATGTGACTCATAACTTTACCCATTCCTTATGCTCCATGGATTTTAACCTCCATGGAGTATCCATGGGTCACCCCAAGTACTTTGTCCAACATAAGGAATCTTGGATCACAAGCCCACATATATAAGAATGAACGATTTACACAATCAACCCATATATTTAATTAGTCTCCTTTTGATCACTTAATTAAATCCAAATTAATTCTTGATCGATACTAATTAAATAACCTTATTAATATATTATAACTTATAATATATTAATAAACCTTAAGTGTTATTTCTCTCATTATATTCTATTCAAATGCTTGATGCCATGCAACCCAAATGGACCATGTTGGGTCGGGTTAACTCTTACCAATTATAGTTATGGACTTAGATATTAATCCAACAGTCTCCCACTTGGATAAGTCTAAAACTATTATTGCGTAGGACTTTAGGAACCGATCAGCAATCGTAGCTCTCAAAAGCTTCTGTCGAACTCTGACCTTGTTGATGAACTTTAACCTTTGTCAATGACTTGTCCATTAGATAAGGGATCATATATTCCTCCATTCTAGATATCATATGGACTGATACATGGATTAAAATCATTCTCTCTGTCCATTTGTTGTTTCCCGATTTCCGATTCATGATGACTGACTGATTGAACAGATCAAATCAGTCCTGGCTTGGCACTCACATGTATCATCATTAAATCATCGAGGGGCCCACAAATATCGCTTTTATCCTGAAGGTAAAACGAATGGATAAACTTTGACTCATATGGATTGTTCTACTACTTGTTGAATCATACGCAAAGGCACGTTTTATAACATCGAATTACCGAATGCGTTCTCGTGCAATCAATGTACAACCAACTCATAGTCACAACTCATATCTCTAGGTTTGAAGAATATAATATATTACCGTCTCATGATCACTCGTGATAAAATCCATGAAGTGATTCCAATGAGCGTGGGTTGAATCCAATACTCAGAACTTATGATCACTCATGAGTGTTGTAGCACAACTTTGTCCACTAACTTGGACCTCTACAAGCCAACCCGTGACAGTCTTGATTCATATCTACTTCCAACATATGACCGACTGTGGATGGTTTGAATAAAACAATAGTTGTCCCATGCTCCGAGCATGTACACTATGTTTTCTAAACAATAGCTTTGCCATACACCAAGTATGCACTCTATGTTTGTCTATGATCCTTACTTTGTGAAATAAACCAACTGACAAAACTTTCAATGATTCTAATTTCACACTCCCGAATTCTTATGGCAAATACAGGAATTCCAAATTCATGCCATTTTACAGAAATCTGTTAGATTCTCAACTTATATGCAATGATTCTCTTGTAATGGTTATGCACAAAGTCACAAAGACTTGACAACAAACATTACAGAGCATTCCAAAGGAGATCAGCTCCCTGGAAACATCCTTCTTGCATTAAGTTTCCTAATCTTACACAGATTTATTGAACAACTTCCACTAATGGGATCATTTCCACATTCCCCTTTTGACTATCACTTTTGAACAAGAGTTGCCTCTTTTCAGAATATGCCAATATGGTCCTTCCAACAATTAACACTATACTTCCAACTATCCCTGAGCAACCAATCTTTGGTAAACCTTAGATTGTCCTTGACAATTGCTTAATCGTTTTAGTCATATCCAGTTCTAGACCTTTTCCCTTCTTAATGCCCCAGGCATTTGGAAAATTTTAGAAAGGATGAATATAGCACATGTAATCGATCCTATATCTGAAGCATATGGGACACGATTCATGATGTCTCACATAAAGACTAAACTAGTCTTTTTCTATAATATTTCCATTTCTATTTTCCAAGTTTTCATAATTCAGATTATGAAAAGGGATTCCGTAATCATAATCGAATTTTAGAACGCAAATAATGAACCCATATATAGAATTTCCTTATGTTGAGCCATTCCAACATGAAATTCATATATATATATATATATATATATATATATATATATATATATATATATATATATATATATATATATATATATATCCTTGACTAAATTTGATTAAAAACTCAATCTAAGCTTTTAGAATTGAAATGAAGTATAGTTTCCTCTCCCTTAATTATAGCAAAACAACTTTTTCAACCCCTACAGCCTCACGAATTGAAACTTTTGTTTTCTATAATTAACATTGCTAACTTCCAATACTTATCATAATTATCATGCTCCCACTAACATGATGATTATTAGCATAACACTTATGCTCCCACTAGCTTTGACATGTACTCAGAAATCAGTTGGACTTCTAGAAATCAATACTTTATTGACTTTCTTACCAAAGTTCAGATTTTTTAGACTAGATTGCTTTAATAAGAATTTATCAAAATCATACAACTTTCATTAGATAGCTCACAGGTGTGTCTAAACAATTTAAGAACTATGAAAAGGGATGTCGTAATCATAGTCTCAATTGTTTAGACCTTTGCCACTTCTCACAAGTCCAGGTTAGTGTGTCGGTTAACCACACACGCTCCACTAACGACTTTGAGAATGCAAATATCACAATTGCTATCTAGCTAAAATCTACTTAGTGAAAGTGTTTCCTCACCATCATTTTCATGAATCGGAGAGAAACCTTATGACACTTAGATTTAATGGTGTATGTGTTCATATCCATGTGAATTGTCAAAACCATAATCACAAGACAAGGTTAGTGACAAATTCAAACTCTTATGGATTGAACTTGTGCAATCTTGACTTCTTTCCACGTGGCAGCACAAGGGCCTGCCATTGCTTCCAAGTTGTTATGCAACCAATTGAGAACTCTAAGAACTCATATGCAAAGCCAACTTTAATTGGAATGGGGACAAAATATGTCAACACGATAGGTTATACACCTCAAGTCGTGTGCTAGTGAAGAACTTCAGGTTTTATTCTTGATTAGTTCTTGAGACTTTCAAGACCTTTAAGACTCCCACTGTCCTCTTGACATATAAGACTTTCTTGTCAGATATTCAAGAGATAGTGTGGATTCTAATCAAGACAAACACTTCACACAATTGGCCTTAGTTGGTCTTTGTTTTATACAAAACATCACAACTTACCAATTTCAAATGTACAAGAGTAGATAACTTTTACTCTTACATTTGACAAGTGTTTTTAAACCTTCTTTAAGACATGACACTCAAGTTACAATCTTAGAGTATAACTCTAAGAATTGTTTTGGAATGAAATATGACTCATCTTCTTGATTTAACCACTTCAACAATTCATAGCTCCTCTTCTTAGCTATCAGAATGCACTTAGAGGATGAATTGTGATAAGGTCTCTTAATCGTTAAGATGATCATATGAAATGATACTAAAGTACTCTCCCATCTTTTTAGATTTGAGAAACTTTTATCCTTCTGCCTAATTTGATTCTTCTTATTTGTTCTACCATACATCGAAATTTTTTTTCAATGTATCAGAGTTACACTTAAACTTGTAAGTGTAACCATATTTACTAAACTTAGTAAATCATGACGAATAGTCTTATCCATCTTTTGTGGTGGGCTTTGGACAGTGCACAAGAATGTATACTCGATCCCTTAGTCCTTCACTTGACTCATATATACATGTGAACAAGGAACTAGTCTTAATTTTCCAAAGATGAAAAATTCTCATTCATCATGCTATACAACTTGCATGATTCCAAGTTTCGGTCCAATTGAAACTTGGGTGATGAGGATCTTTCCTTATTTGGTAAATTTAGACATTACCACAAATGAAAGAATCAATTTCATATTTCCACTCTTGCTATTAATGGAATCATATAAGCAACAAATATTTTTCCACAACTAGCATTGTAAGGATATTTTTTTTAAAAATAAATAAAGTCAAATTTTTCCTTTTATTTTAAAAACTTTGCGGAAAAACTATGCTTACAATACAAAAGATCATGAAAACTTTGTTGTTATCTATTCCTAAGCAATATATCATAACTCCTAAGAAGTAGCTCAAGAATCCGATCTTCAAACTATGTGATAGAAATCCATCTACGCGATCAGATTCAGCATATTCTTTCTTTAAGTTTCTTCACTTTTCTTTGATTCTTAAAACATCAACATGTGACCCAGTCACATCATGTATCAAGAATCTCATAATAGAAACTTAGCAGAGTTAGATAGTGGACTTTACCTGAAGTAGAGTCGAACTTATTGACTTTAACATCCTTAGGTAAAATTTGGCAGCTTCGCAACTAATGCCCCTTCCTTTGGCAATATAAACATATGGACCCTTTGGTAATGGTACACAAGACTATCACAGACTTAGCTTTTCTCTTTACCATTTGGTCAACCGAGTTGACTGTGGCCGATCCCTTTCCATTGGGAAGAGAATGATTTTTCTGGATTTCCAGTGTCATCATTGTCAATGTCCATAAAGTTTTAGGAAGTTGATCTTAGCAAATAGATAAGATCATTAAGGGTCTTTTCATAGTCTGTTTCATAGGGGTCCCAAAGGAACTCACTATGTGACTTAGAAAGTGATTGAACATCAGACTTTCTCAAGACTTTGACACCCAACACTCTCGGCTTGTCAATATGTGACTCCATCTCCAAGATGTGATCACACCTAGACCTTGCCTTGCCAATAGGGCTTGAGTGACCTTGAACTTTGTGGGTTAGGGAGAATAATTGGAGGAGGTGGAGGAAATGAAGTTCTAAGAGATTTGGGAGGATCATAGATGTCTGAAGTAGACATATTTTGGGAGATATTCAAGATAGTTGATTAAAAGTCCTTAATATAACACCCAATATGAAATATTAAGGCTAGGACCCTACAAACTATTTTATAACTCAGAAGAGGGATTCCATAATCCAAGCTATAAAATATTTGAAGGTAGGTGAATGACGATTCACCAATTTCCACCAAGATAAACGAAATGTATTATTAGGTTTTAATTAGTTTTTGAAACTCCTAGATTCTTTTGAGATTCATTCAACAGTTCAATGGCATGTTTCAATCTCGAGTGTGCCCTTCAGGTTTTATGACTGGGATGCCGAGGATCACAAAACAAGGTGTGAAGTAACCATGCAAATATACTTGGTACCCTTAATTATTTACCCCTTAATCGATGTGCCGGTTAACCACACATGCTCCACCGATACTATGATAAATATTAAGTTACCCTTTGCCTACTTGTTAATTCCAGGTTAGTGTGCCGGTTAACCACACACGCTCCACTAACGACTTAAGCAAAGTGCAAAGTGTAATTTCAAGGGTTAGCACCGAATTCACATTTTCCTAAGTAACTAAGATTGGGTATTAAGAAGAGTTGAGTTACTTAGTATTTATCATTAATACTTTTAATGAAAGGAGAATTCTAGTCCTTGTCCTACCCGTTCGGCTAACGACCCTCCACCGGTCAAAGAAGCAGTGGGTGAGAGTGGACACCCATTAAACTGCCATTTTATAGGCAGTAACCTTATACCCCCCTTATAGACCGACTTCGTGAATGAGGTCTACTAACGGTAAGACTGACTTTACTCTTATACATATATATATAAATATTATTAACTTATAATATTATAAAGTATAAGGGTTGAATTTTAACTTTTAAAATTCTAAGGGCTAACATGGAATTAAAGTATTCACAAGTGAAAACTTTTTCAAATTCCAAAACTTGAGGGCAAGTTTTGAAACTATTCAAAACTAATTAATTCCATAACTTATGAGTTTAAAGTAGTTTTTAATTAAAAACTCTTCAAGTTCCATAACTTGAGGACAAGTTATGGAAGACTTTAAACTAATAAAAGAATGTAATTTTTCTTTATTTTGTAACTTATGGAATTAATTAAGGTTACACATTTTATTACTTAATGAAGTGACTCTTGAACTTCCATAACTTGAGGACAAGACTCTTCATTTTTTTTGTAAGCATTGCCAACTTTTATGAGTTTTGTGAAACTTAAATGTGACTTTTCATATAACTTGAGGACAAGTTACAAAAACACATTTTAGAATCAACTCTTAGATTAATTTAGATTGAAAACAACAATTTCACATAACTTCCTATTAATCTAAGCAACTCGCAAGAATAAGATAATTCAAATCAAACTTTTTCATGTAATTAGTCTAAACCTTAAACTAATACAAAACATGAATCTATTGACAATTATCTTTGAAATTGGATTAGCATGAACATTACCACATCAAAAACAAGTTTATTAGTCCAAAAACATCTTAGGGTAATGTTCCTAGTCCAATTCCAGCCAAAACAATCGAATATATGTTGTCTGGGGGTCCAACTCGTCGAGTGCATGAACCAACTCGACGGGTTGGATGCATTTTGTCTTGGAATCGGTGAGTCTACTGAGCAGACAGCATAAAAACTCGATTTTTCAGCCAATTTTTCAAGTATAACAAGAAAACAAGCCTAGGTTCTGATACCATTGTTGGGTTTTGAGCATTCTAAAACTCCTAAGTGTACATGCAACCCTAAATACCTTGGATCTATGTTTTCTCTATTATACATGCAAATATGAACTTTCCAAGGTATCACCCTATCTAGCATACAATACTTGATACTTGGGTAATCAAATGGATAGAATACATACCTTTGTTTGATGTAGCTTGTCTTCATGAAGCTTGAGTGCCTAGTGCCCCAAGTGTGACACCTCAAATGGTTCACACAACACCAAATGCACATGGAATGACTTGAGAGAAATGAAACACTCCTTGAAATCATCTAGCCCTCATATTCACACATTAGTGCACGATTTCTTGAGCCATGGGACTCTTTTATATGGTGGCTATTAGCGTTACACCATGTAACTCATAACTTTACCCATTCCTTATGCTCCATGGATTTTAACCACCATGGAGTATCCATGGGTCACCCCATGGACTTAGTCCAACGTAAGGAATCTTGGATCACAAGCCCACATATAAGAATGAATGATTTACACAATCAACCCATATATTTAATTAGTCTCCTTTTGATCACTTAATTAATTCCAAATGAATTTTTGATCGATACTAATTAAATAACCGTATTAATATATTAGAACTTATGATATATTAATAAACCTTAAGTGTTATTTCTCTCATTATAGTCTATCCAAATGTATGATGCCATGCAACCCAAATGGACCATGTCGGGTTGGGTCAAGTCTTACCAATTATAGTTATGGACTTAGATATTAATCCAACATAAAGAGTTGTGCTCCGAGACATGGTTGTTTTGAAAAATGGTCCGGAATGGGAAATAATCCGGAGAGAGTTTCATTAAAGGAAAATTTTGATTTCGGAGTCCAAAATTTAGTGCGATTCCGGAAGAGGTTTGTGATTCCAGAGCAAAATTCCGAAATAATGATTTTCAAGAATTTCTAGAAGGGATTTGAAAATTTTTCCGAAAAATGATTGGGAAAGCATTCCAGAGTGAGATTTGGGAAAACTTTAGGAGTGAATTTTGAAGTTCCAAAGTGCAGAATGCAATACCTTTCCGAAGTGGAATTTTGGGATGCCATTATGAAGTATATTCCGAGATGAAAATTTGAGCACTATAATCAGGATGAACTGTACAGCTTAAAACTCAAGTGATGGTCAGAAATAAAATTAAAAACAATTAAAATGATCCTATGTATTTCGAGAGAAAGTAGTTCCGATATAAAAAAGGTTTTTAAGATTGGAACTAATTTTCTTTCGAATACTTCTATCAAAGAGAACAAGTCTCTTAAGAGAACTGAGGATCTGGCATCATCATACCCATCTTGTTCAGAAAACCATTGAATTTCGTTTTGTCTAATGACTTAGTAAAGACATCAACAATCTTATCATCAGATGGAACAAAAAAGAGCTTAATGTTAGCATTTAGAACATGATCTTTTATGAAATGGTACCTTATATCAATGTGCTTAGTCATTGAGTGTCGAATTGGATTGTGAGAAATCACAATGGCACTTTGAGAATCACAATAAATAGGAATGCGTTGAAAGCGGTATCCATAATCCAAGAGTTGAGATTTCATCCACAGAACCTGAGATGTACAGCTGGCAGCATCAATGTATTCAACTTCGGCTGTAGAGAGTGCAATGCAGTTCTATTTCTTGGATGACCAACTGACCAAACGACCACCTAAGAAGTGACAGCCACCTTAAGTGCTTTTTCTATCAAGTTGAAGACCACCATAGCTGAATATGAATAGGATTGAAGTAGGAAGCTTTCGTTTGTTGGGTACCAAATTCCGAGACTTTTTGTACCTTTGAGGTATCGGAAAATTTGTTTCACAGCCAAGAGATGAGACATCTATGGATTGACTTGAAATCTGGCACACAAACATGTGGAAAACATGATATCCGGATGACTTGTTGTGATATAGAGCAAAGATCTAATCATTCCTCGGTACTTCTTTTCATCAATTGAAACACCTGAACGGTCGGCAAAGATCTTGTGTCCGAAGCCCATTGGTACCTTGGTTGAGGCATAGGTGTCCATTAAGTATTTCTTGAGGAGTTCTGAAATGTACTTCTCTTGGTGAATGAAGATTCCTTTGTTAGTCTGTTTGACTTGGAGGCCAAAAAAGAAGCTTAACTCCCGATTCATGCTTATTTAGAATCGATTGATCGTTAGTTTAGCGAAGTCAGCAACCATAGATGAATCCGTAGATCCAAAAATGATGTCATCCACATAAATTTGAACCAGCATGAGATGCTTTCCATTTGATCTTCGGAATAGGGTAGGATCTAGACTTCCTCCTTGGAAACCAGAGCACTTGATAAAATCAGTGAGAGTCTCGTACCATGCCCGAGGAGCCTACTTGAGGTCGTAGACTGCCTTTCGGAGTTTGTAACAGTAGTTTGGAAAGGAGAGATCAACAAAACCGGGGAGTTGTTGATGGTATACTTCAGTGTTGAGTTCAACATTAAGAAAATCACTCTTATCATCCATTTGGTAAACTTAGAAGCCTTTGTGAGCAGCGTAAGCAAGAAAGATTCTGATATGTAACATCCATAAAATTTACACCAAATTAAAATTTTTTCAACCAATTAAAAACCATTAAGTAATTACCACTTGTTTTCAAAATAGTTTCCTTTCATAGTTCCCATAAATCATCGTCATAATTCTAGGAAGTGTACGGTCACAACTTCGCCTTCCCGCGGTCATCCGTTGCACCTGAAACAATAATCGATAAATCTAAGCTCGAAGGCTTAGTGAGTTACCCCCAAAATACCAACCTCATATCACCATAATCATAACATATCATATATACCAATACAGAATAGCCATGCATCTCGAGTCTACAGTGTGACTGGTCCGCCCACACCGGGCCTTCAGTCCACCCGGGCCTTCACCTTTTTTTTATTTAAGTAACTCATAAAACAAATTATCCAAAACATTACCAATGTCAAGCCAATTCATAAAATGTAACAACGTGTTTCAAAACCGTATTATCAATAGTAATAAAAATCAGAGTACAATCCCAGAAAACTCGATGCGGAAATCATGTGCGAGTGTGATGTGTCGCTACCGCGCCGACTCCTTCGCCTTTGCTGAAGAGGTACGTGAAACAAAACTGAAAACTGTAAGCACGAAGCTTAGTGAGCTCCCCCATCATACCGCATACCATACGAAACACCTACTGTCAGGCATACCGGGGTGCCCGACCTACCCCATGCCAGACATATCTGGGTGCCTGACCTACCCTGCTGAGCATACCGGGGTGCTCAACCTTCCCCTGTCAAACATATCGGGGTATCCGACCTACCCCTCGGTCCTAACAACTGAACTTGGGGGACTATTCCCTCATTCTACTACCACTATCACATAACATCATACCATGCAAACACAAAACATATCAAGTAGTAGCAACCTATATGATTATCACAAATATAATCATCTATCATACAACTCCTACTAGTGGGTCGGCATTGTGGCCTTAGACCCACTTCTACTGGAAAGTAACTCACCTCGTAAACTGCGTGTCAAATCTCGTGGAGGGAATCTCTAACAGCTGCTCTGATGGCTCCCGGCTATTAGAGACACATAACACTCAATCAGAGTCTATAACATTACTTGGGGTAAAATGACAATTTTACCCCTTGGTCCAATTTGAGAACATTTAAAAGACCCCACTCTAGCACATTACATTCAACATACCCTTAGCCCATCTAGACTCCCCAAAGGTCCATAGATGGCCGAATTTTCCAAATTGGGCCCAACCCTTCAAATGGGCCTTTTCATTATTTCTACCAAGTCTTTAGCCCAAAACAAAATAATCCAAATGGCCCAAAATGGCCCAAGGGCCCAACGCTTCTAACTCCAGATTCCTAGACCCATACTTACGCTTTTACGGTGGGCTATGAGGCCCAAAAGTCCAGGACCAACCTTCTAAGGCCCAAAAACCCAAGGAATCCACTCTGCATGCGTACACGTGGTGTACCTGGCACGTACGCCCGACGTACGCTGGCCTTGACCACATATGGAAAATTGACCCAGTGCGCGCGGCGTAACAGGGAGTACGCCCAATGTACTTGCCAACTTCCTCGGGGCTTCACCCATGACTTAATCCATTCAGCCTTTGCGTCCAAAATGCAAATCCAGGTCCTTTTAGACCTCCTAGACCATAAAGTCATGAACTTTATGTGCTTGCATGCAAGATTCGGGTAAAAACATGATTTTGGTCCATTAATCCAACTTTATGACCATCTGGCCCTTGCATGGTTTTGGATTAACCACCAAGATCCGATTTTTATGACTCTAGGTGCTTCTAAGAGTCCAAAAGGACAGCTCCTAAGCTCGGGAACCGACCATACTCAAAACTCCCAACAATGGGGTCCAAAAAGGACATAAAAACCCCGAATAAACAAATCTAAGCATACAATGGTCAAGTATTGAGCTTGATACCTCAAAAGAGTCAGAAATGGTGTCAATCCTTTGGATCTACAAGCTCTTGGTGGATCCTTGCTTCTTCTTCAAGCTCCTTTCTTCTCTTCTCACTAAAATAACACACAAACACTCTCAACAATGGCTTTTAGAACACAAAGGCACACAAAGGGAGCTAGGGTTTTCATGGTGGGTGGGTAGGAGTGAAGGGAGGCTGAACCAACAGGGGGTTATGTTCTTTATATAGGGAGCAACTAAAATTTTAGGGTTTAAGGGTCTGCACACGTACACTGGGGGTACTCCTGGTACGCTGGGCGTACGTGCTTGGCCTTCGTGCTTCCTTTCCACGAGTACGCTGGGCGTACCAGGCTTTGTACGCCCTGCGTACGCAGCTCCCTCAAACCACTAGCGCGACCCAAAGATCAAAGCGCAATCCAAACCACACCACACTTCAATTATAATGAATAATAATAATACCTGGAAAAATCTCGGATGCTACAAATCTCCCCCACTTGAATTAGACTTCATCCTCGAAGTCCGTTGTTGCTGCTGAAAATAACTTGGGATAGTGCTCTCTCATTTCATCATCCGGCTCCCAAGCCCATTCTGAGCCCTTGCGGTGTTGCCACTGCACCTTCACTAGCTCTACTTCCTTATTCCTCAGCGTCTTCGTCTTCCTATCTAGAATGGCTATCAGCCGCTTGATGTAGTTCAAGCTATCATCCACCTGAATATCCTCGAGAGGTACTACTGTAGAGTTGTCTACCAAGAATTTCCTCAGTTGGGAGACGTGAAAGGTGCTATGAATCTGGCTAAGCTCGGCTGGAAGATCGAGTTTATATGCCACCTTGCCCACCCGATCCGCAACCCTAAAAGGACCGATGCACCTGGGGCCCAACTTTCCCCGCTTCCTGAATCGAATGATGCCTTTCTAAGGAGACACCTTTAGGAGTACCATATCCCCGACCTAGAACTCCAGATCCGATCGACACTTGTCGACATAGCTTTTCTGCCGACTCTGAGCAGTTTGAAGCCTGCTCCGAAGCTGTTGGATACTACTTGAATGGGACCTCTTAGACCATTGGGGCCTCATTTTTATCACTCAACACCCCATCAAGAGTCTAGAAGGACAGATCATCTTGTCCAAACTAAAACATACATCATCTTGGAACTTTTGGGGCATGAAATGGTTCCAAAATGCTAGAATGGCTAGATCTATGATATACAAGCATAAAGTTTGAAGCTTTTTACCTTCTGGAGCTTCTAGGTCACAAACCAACTTCAAATCTACAAGCCAATCTTCTTTTCCAACTTCTTGGTGCAATCCCTTCACCTCCAAGAGCTCAAAATATCCACTTACTCACACTCTCACACAAGAACTAGGGTTTGGGACGTTTCTAGAGGATGGAGGCTAAGAGTGATGAGAGAAAATGAACCATAAGGATGTTTATATAGCTCCCAAACCAGGTAATTAGGGTTTCCTTCTAATATGAGTACGCCCATCGCACCTTATGTACGTGCAACGTACTCCTCTTGATCCCAAAATTACAACTTAGACCTTGAGTTCTTCAAGGCTTTACCCTTCCATCCCTCGGGACTCCAAATGACAACTTTTTGGGATGCTACGACTCTCCCCCAATTAAATTCGATTTCGTTCTCGAAATCATTCCTTACTGTCCCCGGTAACCCGACATCCTGAAGGGCACCTCCGCAACCATAGCCTCCGACGACTTTCGAAAGAGACTAAACTCAAAAGGTGTCTTTTCATTCCAAAGAAGACGATTCTACAATCCAATGACACATAATTCTTTACCACCTAAAACTTTCGATCTGGGAACCTGGATTCGGTCTGACCCCCTGGCCGACGACTCGTACAATCCATCGCTAGCTCTCTTTTCCTAACTGCTAGCAGACTATACCACCCTAAGCACCTGAGGTTTCTACCCATATATAGAACCTTGGGTCATATTCTGCTAAACCCCTGTGCCTACAACTTATCATTTGCTCACGCCATGTATCTTGGACTACTTCAAAGAGCAGGACCGCCTTAGTCCGATCAAGCACAACTTTCCATTTAATAGACCATCAAGATAAGATGTTTACATCATACCTACGATAATCCACCATGCCACTCCTCGTCGCCCACCACTTCCATAGAATACAGTCCCGCAAACGGTTACCTCACAACATACCTACCTGTACAGGTCAACCAGTACGACACTCATAACTAGTCCATATCACCCCCTCTTCGGGTGGGAATACCAATATGCCAAGTAAATTCAACCATCAAGTTGAAATTCTCATGGTTTGTTGGCCTACCGCCTCAACCCTACTGCTCCCATTGAGCCTCCGTGCCTACGACTTCCAGTCGGCCCGCATCGGGTATCTTCGCCTACTGCATAGAGCAGGACCGCCTCAACCATATCCAAACGTCATAGATGATCAGGAGAAATTTCTAACCCGGTTCCTAGAACCAGAGAGACATTACATTCTAATCCCAAGCCTTCCTAAAGCTGACGAATACCCATTCGGATCTACCCCCAGTCCCCAACTGGAGTATTACCCAATCCAAGAAGATTAATCCTTTGAGACACTCTGAACTAATGAGATCATCGAGATCCTCTACACTCCATCTGATCTCTAATAACAACTTCCGATCAAACCAAAAATATACCGTAGTCTTCAGCCCACTCCAGCAGCATGTTCAATACTTGGGGACGGACCTACTGAATGCTATAGTATAGCATCATACTTAATACCCGCTCTAGCATGCTGTTCTAACATATCACATAATCAAATAACTATATGGTATTTTGGGATCTACTTACTGGCTCCAGCTGATCATACACTTCGCATCCTCTTTTACTTATTTTGAAAACCATTTTAAAAATCATTTTGAAAATCTTTCCTTGATTTGAGATTGGATTCACACAAATGTTCCTCCAATTCACTCAAACCAAGGCTCTGATACTAACTTGTAACATCCATAAAATTTACACCAAATTAAAACTTTTTCAACCAATTAAAAACCATTAAGTTATTACAATTTGTTTTCAAAATACTTTCCTATCAGAGTTCCCAGAAATCATAGTTATAATTCGAGGAAGTGTATGGTCACGCCTTCGCCTTCTCGCAGTCATCCGCTGCACCTAAAACAATAATAGATAAATGTAAGCTGAAGGCTTAGTGAGTTACCCCCAAAATACCAACCTCATATCACCATAATCATAACATATCATACAAACCAATACATAACAGCCATGCATCTCAAGTCTATAGTGTGACTGGTCCGCCCAAACTGGGCCTTTAGTCCACTGGTCCACTCTCTGAGTCTATAGTATGAGTGGATCGCCCACACCAGGCCTTCAGTCTATCTGGCCCACTCTTCGAGCCTCAGCACATCTGTACCGCCCTCTCGGGGCCTTCAGCCTATCCGGATCGCTCATCGGGCCTTCGGCCTGACTATGTGCCCTCCCGGGTCTGCAGTCTATCCGGTCCACCTTGGGTATGTTGGCTTACAACGCAAATCAGGACCCGCCTCAACCCATTCCCCGATCAAACAACCATGTGCACATATAATAGATAATCACATAACATTTTATAGATAGACAAACCGATCTAACATATCACATAACATAGCAACATCCTATAACTAGGATACTGACCTTACCGATCACTACATAACATCATCATATATACCAGGATACCGACCTAAACCAGGTCACTAAACATAATATAGTCCTAATCACCAGGACGCGGATCTAACAGATCAATAAGCATATCAAACAAATACCAGTATACAATCTGAGAAAAGGGCCGGCCTTGGTGCCTTAGACCCTATTGATATAGTGAGGATAACTCACCTTACAATGCCGACTTGAACTGAAGAATCAAATTCCCGAATCACCGACTCTAAAAAGCTCGAACTATCCAAAATAACGAATGAGAAGTTAATAAATGGGAACATTAATATTGACCAAGAATCCCTCATATAATAATAGTCCAATTTTCCTTTCTTCTAATTTGGGCCAAGGTCCAATACCAAATCAACGATCCACAAGTCCTCATATACAAGGCCCATCGTCTGCCCAATTTTCAAATTGGGCCTAACTACGTAATTAGGCCTAATTCCAAGATCCATTACCACGAGTTGGCCCAAAACACCATATCCATAAAGTCCAACAAAGGTCCAAGTCCAATTAGTCGTTAAACAGCCCAATACCCGAAGCCCAAATATCATAAGCCCAACAGAGGGAGTACGCAGGGCGTACTCCTATTCACGTTGACTGGAAAACGGGACCCTTAACCTAGTAAGTTGGGTGTACTGCTTCCTACGCGGGTCGTACTCGAGTTTCACAAAAATCCTCATAAGTTCTTAACGGCTTAAGCACTTAAGCCCAAACTTTAGATCTATAGACCAAATTTGCCCGGGACCCATAAAGTCTCTAACTTTATCACTTTTGACATCCAGAAAGTTATTAATTCAAGGTATTAATCCATTAAGACCTTTATACTACTTGAATGGGACCTCTTAGACCATTGGGGCCTCATTTTTATCACTCAACACCCCATCAAGAGTCTAGAAGGACAGATCATCTCGTCCAAACTAAAACATACATCATCTTGGAACTTTTGGGGCATGAAATGGTTCCAAAATGCTAGAATGGCTAGATCTATGATATACAAGCATAAAGTTTGAAGCTTTTTACCTTCTGGAGCTTCTAGGTCACAAACCAACTTCAAATCTACAAGCCAATCTTCTTTTCCAACTTCTTGGTGCAATGCCTTCACCTCCAAGAGCTTAAAATATCCACTTACTCACACTCTCACACAAGAACTAGGGTTTGGGACGTTTCTGGAGGATTGAGGCTAAGAGTGATGAGAGAAAATGAACCATAACGATGTTTATATAGCTCCCAAACCGGGTTATTAGGGTTTCCTTCTAATTTGAGTACGCTCAATGTACCTTATGTACGCGCAGCGTACTCCTCTTGGTCCCAAAATTACAACTTATCCCTTGAGTTCTTAAAGGCTTTACCCTTCCATCCCCCGGTACGCTAAATGACAAACTTTTTGGGACGTTACATGATAGCTTCAAGACGTGCAATAGAAGCAAAGGTCTCATCGTAGTCGAGACCTTCAATCTGTGTAAATCCTTTTGCCACCAATCTAGCTTTATTTCGAATAATAACTCCTGCGTCATCTAGCTTGTTGTGAAATACCCATCTCGTACTGACAATGGGATGATTCCGAGGAGGAGGCACGAGAGCCCATACTTTATTTCGGTCAAATTCTGCCAATTCTTCTTGCATGGCTGTAATCTAATCAGCATGCTCTAATGCTTCCTTGATGATTTGGGTTCAACCATGGATAAAAATGCTGAGAAATGGCATTCATTTTGGATACTTGTAGTAGAACGAGTCTGTACACCAGCATTAGGGTTTCTGATTACTTGGTTCGGGGGATGATCCTTTGTCCAGACGTGTAGCCTTGGGAGTTCTTGTGCAGTAGTCGATCCGATATCAACAATGGGATTGAATTGCTCCCCCTAAATGGTTTGAATATGAAGATAATGCTCCCCCTGAACTTCTGAACCAGAGAGGTTGACATCATCATCAGAAGGGAACTCAAAGAAATTTTCATTTTCATCAATGTTGATAGGATTGGAGTAATCGAAATCAGCAGCTTCATCTTGTAAGCCATCCATATTTGATTCAAGAGAGGGTTGAGCATTCTCCCCCTCAACCTGAGAAGGTTGAAATGGTTCGAAATCAATGGGAGGGAGACTTGGGATCGGACTGGAGACGTTTTGCGAGAAAGGGGCTTCCGAAGGAGAGATAGGAGTGGGGATTGGCCTTGATCGATATTCCGAATCAAGGGTTATTTCGAAAGGTCCAAAGAGAGTTTCAAAGTCAACTTCAAGAATTGTTTGCGGGTTCGGCCATCCTGGCGGTGGAGCATCGGACTCCATAATGTGAGTTGTAATATGGGTTGGGCCAGAATTTCGAACGAAGTTGTCATCGAAAGTAACATCAAAGCTTTCTTCTAGAACACGAGTTCTCCGGTTAAGAACTCTGTAAGCTTTTGATTTTGAGGAGTACCCGAGGAAGATGGATTCATCAGCTTTAGGTTGGAACTTGGTAAGTTGATCATGGTTGTTATTGATGAAGCATCTACTTCCGAAAACATGCAGAAACGAGATTTTTGGCTTTCAACCATTCATTGCTTCGTACGGTGTCGTGTTGAGGCATCAATTAATGATACTCCGATTTTGAGTGAAACGGGCAGTTGATATGGCTTCAGCCCAAAGGTAGAGCGGTAGATTTGCGAAGTTCGGCATGGATCGAGCAGCTTCAATGAGAGTTATATCATATCTTTCGACTACACTATTTTGTTGTGGAGTATAAGTGTAGCACCTGGTTCCTGGTACGTAAATCTTATTTGAGTATTCTCTTTTTTTTGCCTTGGACTCGGCGAGTCATAGGTCCGACTCGCCGAGTAGAATCGGGACCCGGGACATGTTTAAGTTGGCGACTCGGCGAGTCCATATTCCGGACTCGGCGAGTCACCGCTGTTGGATGAAACCCTAAGTTTCAGGGGTTTGCACCCTATTTAAGCCTCATGTCCGCCCCAAGCCAGCCCCCAGTCACCCTCAGAGCTCCCAACCCTCGTTCAAAGCTTATTTCCTTGAGAGTTTGAAGCATTTTTGTGTGTTCTTGAAGGATTTGAGAAGGAAGTGGAGTAGATCAAGAGGAAGGGAAGGAAGCCAAGCATCTTAGTGTTCTCTCAGTGATTCCTTTGAGGTATAACCCGTTTTCCCTCTGATTCTATGCTTATTACTCCATTAAGTCCTTCTTGAGCCCTTCCCCAAGCTTGTATGTGCAATATATTTCGTAATAAGTTTATTGGCCTTTAGATCTAGGCATGATTGAGCTCCAGGAGCTCAGATCCATTGCCTTTATGGACTCATGTTGCTTGTCCACCCTAGATCTACTCTTTTGGTGCATTTGGAACCCTAAAATTCTCATTGGTGAATATCTACACGTAAAGTTGGAAACTTTACGTGTTATTCATGCTCTAGGAACCCAGATCTGTGAATGGCATGGACTGGAATCAAGCAAAACCACGTATTTAGTGACTGCATGGCAACGACTCGGCGAGTCTGCTCGCGAGTCTCCGAGTTTTTCCCCTTTTTGTAGTATCAAGTGTGAGCAGTGAGTCGGGGTGCGACTCAGTGACTTGGAAGCCAAACTCATCCATGAAGGAACTCGGCGAGTCATTGCCTTGACTCGGCGAGTTCAAGGCAATCTCCTTAGCTCAAGAGCAGACTCGGCGAGTTGTTCATACAACTCGGTGAGTCACAACATAAATGGTTCATCGGATGAAGATGAACTCGGAGAGTTGTTCATACAACTCGGCGAGTAGGGTGAAGGACTTGGACATCAGCTTAGAAGGAGAACTCGTCGAGTCAATGCCTAACTCGACAAGTAGAGACGGGATTTTGGTCAGACAAAGGGATAGGGACTCGGCGAGTTGGCAAGCCAACTCGGCGAGTCGGGTCAACTGGAAGTTGACTTTGACTTTGACTCTTGGTTTGGTTAGGGGTAAATGGCCATTTTACCCTGAGGTCGGTTAGCAGTATTTGACTGAGTGTTTTGTGGGAGTTATAGCCGGAGGATTTCCGGAGCAGCGGCAGCAGCAGACAGTCAATTCCCACACAGCCCAGCAGCTACTTCGAGGTGAGTTCTCCTCCCAGTAGGAACGGGTCTAAGGCACCAACGTCGACCCGTGTAGACGAGATGTTAGCACCAGAGTGTGGGCCAAGCCCGTATCTCTTGGTTCAGTCGATTATGATATATGTGCCAGTATGATAGAGTTGTGCGTACTTGTTTTCTGTGTGATACTTGTATGATATGGGTTAGCGGTTGAGTGTGGGAAAGGCCCGTATCTCTCCGAGGCTGGAGTGTGGGCTAGGCCCGTATCTCCCAGATAGTAGAGTGTGGACGAGGCCCGTATCTCCCGGCTAGCAAAGTGTGGACAGGGCCCGTATCTTCATGAGTGTGGGCGAGGCCCGTAGCTCCTAGCTGAATGTGGTATGTTGTATGCTTGTATGGTATGTGGTACTATGGGGGAACTCACTAAGCTTTGTGCTTACGTTTTTCAGTTGTTGTTTCAGGTACCTCTTCAGTCAAGGGGAAGGAGCAGGCGCGGTAGCGGCTCATCACACACACTCCTTGTTTCCGCATTTATGAGTTTATCCTGGGATTGATACTCTGATATTTTGATTGTTTAACTATTATGGATTTCAAGTTTGGTTTTCGTTGTGAATGGTTTGATTAAGCAATGTTTTAATTGTGATGTTTTCTAAAGTAATGTTTTAAAACGAAATTTTTGGACGTGAAAATTTGGGTCGTTACAATAAGGAGCTGAGAAATTGTGGTCAATTCCTTTTTCTATGAAGAATTTCTCAATGGTGGAATTAGTGAATTCCGATCCATTGTCACTTCGGATTCTCCTAACTAGGAGTTTGATAATAACTTCTATTCCATTGATAAAATGATGAGCTCTGAGGCTATTTCGGATTTTAGCCTTAGGAAGAAGACCCAAGTGAACCTTGTAAAGTCATCAACAATCACAAGAATGTATTTCTTCTGATGAAGACTTTCTATAGTGGATGGTCCACAAAGATCAATGTGTAGAAGCTCCAATGGTTCCGAAATGGATTTTTCGATGATAACCGGATGACCCTTCTTTTATTGCTTACCACACACACAAGCAGCACACAAATGATCATTTTCGAATTTAAGAAGAGGTAAATCTCTCACCATTTCGCCAGATACGAGATCATTCATGTACGGAAAGTTCAGATGAGCGAGCCTTCGATGCCACAACCAACTAATGTCAGGAACAGCTTTGGTGAGAAGGCAAAGGGCAGTTTGCCAATAATCATGTTGATGTCGAGTGGGTACATGTTCTTGTTGCGAAGCGACTTGATTAAACACTCTTTCCGATCTTCAATTATTACATAGTTGTACTTATTGAAAAATTCCACACGTTGATTTGAATCAGTGAGCTGAGCAACACTTATAAAATTATGTTTCATATCAGTTACATACGCCACATTTGAGATAGAGAAGTTTCCATTAGTAAGAATTTCGTAACCATGAATTTGGGAGTTGGAGTTGTTGCCATATGTCACGTAACCAGCGTTTGGAGAAAGGTTTAAATATTGCAGAAAGTCTTTCTGCCCCATCATGTGCATGGAGCAAGCACTATCAATATACCACATTTTTTCTTGCTCTGAACCACAATATGATTGCAAAATTAGTGAGCAATGGAGTTTTTAGGCTCCGAATTAGACTTTGGGACGTAGGCATGGGCTTTGGACTTTGATTATGACTTGGGAACAATTTTGTGTTTCCAGATGATACATTTTGAGTTCTTTGGAAACAGACAGAAGGCTAATGTCTTTTCATCTATCCAGTAGTCATATTCAATGACTTGAGGGTTATAAATAGTCTTCTTTGGACCTTTGACTTTCGGAGCGTTGGAAACAGTTGTAACCTCCGGAATTGTTGTTTCATCAATGAGAGATTTGACTTACCACACAAGATTTTTCTTTGAAGATTTTGAAAATTTTGTTTTCATTGTGTTTGTGGATTTGCTTGATGACACATTGGTTTTTGAAAGATTGGGTTTAAAAATTGTGCCATTAGATTTAGCAATAAAAACTGATGAAACAATCTGAGGAGAAGTGTTTTGGACAGTCATGGCATTCACACGAGATTTAGGCAAAGTGGAGTTGACTACTTTCTTAGGTTCTACATGACCGAGAGATTCAGAAGGTCTTTTAAGGATCTTAGTGGGAGTGAAGGAGATTTGACTATGGGTTGATGCATGAGAATTCCTAGATACACTCCTTGTGGAGTTTTCAAGGAACTTGGAATTTTGTCTAGTCTTAACTTCCTTTTTATGTGCATTCCGAGCTTCTAATTTGGGATCTACAATATCCTTTCTATTTAGCACTGGTTTTCTCTTAGGGTGAGATGAGGATGATGAAGTTTGTCCTACGGATGGATTACTAAACTCAGGATTAATTGGAACCAATTTCGTTTTTGAGACGACTAAGGAATCCGATTCGCAAGCATCAAAGGAGACACAGCTTGAATTTTCAATTTTATCATCTAAGGATGCCCATGCAAACTCAGAGGTAACAGTTTCTGTTGTCACCGGAATGATTTCTTCAACAACATAGTTGTTCAGATGATTGTGCCTAGGAACGTAATCTATACAATTTGAAACACTATGATGAAATTTTGTGGTCCGATTCACGTCTAGGTTTATCAGAGGCGGAAGAGGCGTGGAATTGGGGCATTTGAAAACAATAGGTTGGAACTCAGGAATTAAGGACTCAAAATGGTATGTGGTCTCATGAAGTGGTGACTAGGGAGAAACAGGGGTGTCCGAATGTTTGAAGTTCAAAACCTCTCCCATGAATGTCAAATTTTGCAATTTCTTCAAGGGACGAGCAATTGGTTTCGGAAACTCGCTTCCAAGATCAGGTGCTTTAGACCATGGATGACGAAAATTATGAGTCATCCGATCGTTCTCTTCAAGCATGTCTATAGAATTATGCAAGGCATCTACCTTAGCATTGAGACGTTTGTTATCAGAAATCAAAACATTTCGTTCAGAATAGGTGATTTTACATTTTTATTTTAAAATGATACATTCATCGTTTGACATTACAAGTTCACGCTCTAAAGACTCGATTTTCAATTTTTTATCCTCAAAATGTAACCTAAGACGATTTAATTCACACTCCTGCTTCTCACTCGCTTCTATGGCAGACTCATAGGCTTTATAGATGGTGCTCATATCTCTTTGAATCTGGGTTAGTTAAGGTTCACAGAGAGACAAATCAAAATTATTATCAGAGATCATAGATTTTACCTGCTAAATGATGCTTCGACCAGGTGGATCGTTGGTGGCTATGTAGCAATAGTGAGGTTCAGCAACATAATATTCATCTTCTTACCCAGATGACCAATACCCTTCATCACATTCAACAGTTTGTCTTGCCATCAAACACATATTTCTTCCAGTTACCATGTCATCATCATCCCCGGATGACCAATATCCTTCAACATCTCTTGCAACCGTTGTTACAAATGCTTTCTCGCTTTCAGCCATCTCTTGAGCTTTTCGGACGTAGTAAGCAGAATCCTTGATTTTTGGTTTCTACGGAGTATCAGCCAGACAATATTTAGCAAAGTGGTTTGCATGTCCACACTTATGACACACAATTTTTTGTTTGTCCGATTTGGAACTCTGAGAAGGTTCCGAAGTAGATTTTGGCTTAGTGATGTTTGGTTTGTAAGCAGGAGGATTTTCCGAAGTTGGTTTAGGTTTCGGAGCTGTTGAGGATTGTTATGGTGAGGAGCATGGAATCGGTTTTTATATGGTTTGTAAGATGTATTGAAAGGACGTTTATATTTCACGGAGAGTAGAGCAAACTCTTGTTAGAAACGGAGTTCAGAATCCATGGCTTCGGAATCATCAACAGGATAGTTTTGTGTAGGTAAGATGGTTGTGGAGGATTGAACAGATGGAACAATGGGTTTGAAAGGGTCCAAAATAGACAAGTTCGGAATGGTTGGTTCAAAAGAACTGACAAGGGAAAGAGGGCCTCCGTAGAGTTCCCTTATGGTTTGAGCAGCATTAGACTAATGTCCTTGAAGTTCATCAAAAAGTTGATAGAGCTTTAACTTTTTCAAAGAACCATTACTTTGGAGACAAGATTTCATGTTTCCCCATCCTTTGCCGAGACTGTTTATGAATTTGAGATTTTACTCCAAAAGAGTTCGGACAATCCCATGAGCAGTCATGTTGTTGACCACAATTCGGTAACGGTTGGAGGCTAAGGCCACTGATTCACCAGGAGTGGTAGTGAAGTTATCGAAGTCGTTGACAAATAAGGTGAGGCGCTTGTCTTTCATATTTTCCGAACCTTCAGTCAGGTCCTAAAGAGTGTCCCAGATCTCTTTGGCTGATTTGCACAACTTGATGTGCTCAAAGAGTGAAGGAGGAACACCAAACACCATTTCTGAGAAAGCAACTTGATCAGCATGCAGCTTCCCAATATCATCTGCAGTTAGAGGAGCTGGACAAGCTTCATCTTGACCCATAAGCTGAGCAGCATCATCTCTCACAACTGTTCTCAGAGGAACATGAGGACCTTCTTTGACGAATCTCCATATTTCTTCACCTTTATCTTTGGCTAGTAGAAATCTTTCCATTCTAACTTTCCAATGATCATATTCTTCCACAACTAGTAATGGGGCACGTGTAGGGCCACCCACACTATTTGCAATTTGCATTGAAATCATTTGTTGAGGACTAGAAGCAGCCATTGAAGTTAAGATATCTTCCAGCTAAAGTGGTATATAGAAGAACTTTTATCCTTAACACGGAAATGGTTGAAATACCAAGGTAATTTCAAACCAACTATAATCTGATCTTATGGATTCAAAGGACAGCCACTCAAGATCTGATACCAATTGAGAGAACAAAATAGATCTGATGTGCAGGGACAAAGTTTGAAAACTCAAACCTTGAAAGAATGCTTAAGATCAATGTCTACTTGCTAATAAATGTTCTAGTTAAGCCTGGATAGACCAGTCAAGTCTAAGTTAATATATTCAACAAATGATCAAGTCATAAATGAAGAATGAGAATAAATGATCAAGGTAAAGCTAATAAATGAAGACCAAGAAGAATGTTTGAAAGAAAGTTGAAATATCTTAGTAAAATGCCAAAGGTGAGTGAATGATACGTCTCTTAATATTGCAATGAAAACTCCTTTAAATAGGAGTAAATGAAACATGGTATAAACCAATAAACATACATAGGACTGGATAAAAGGAACAATTCTTACATTCTGATTGTCCAAGTTGACAAACATACTAAGTCCTATGAAATGTCTAATCCTGCAAAGAGACAAAAGTAATTAATACAGAAAGAGACAACACAGCTTCTCCGGATCACCACACATTCCGGACATGAAGTCCATTCTGGAATGTCTTCATACCTGAACTTCTAATCAACTTCTCTCCATGTCCGGACAACTTCCGGACTACTCTTCACTTTGGAACTTGATGCTGACTCCGGAATAATCACTTGGACTTAGGATTGCTAGAGGTTCACTTTCAGGTTCCAACAAACAGGCACATGCATGGCTCAACAAGGCCATGGCTCAACAAGAAAACAAGGTGGTGCAAGAGGAGAACAAGATGGCGCAAGAGCATCCCTCTTGACCCATCTCTTCATCATGTGGCGCAACAAGGACCCCTTGTTGCTCCATATCCCTTCCAAGTGCTCCAAACTCCTTCCAGGTGCTCCAAACCCCCTTGTACACGATCCATTCCTTTGGCACTTGATTAGTTCCTTTGTCTGATGATCCATTCCTCTCTTAGAATATTTTTTCTTTAATCACATGCTCCATGAACCCTAAGTCCTCCATTGAGGTCCAAGTGCTCCAAATGCTTCATGAACATTATCCAAATGCTCCAAATGCTCGAGTCACATTTAACAATCTCCACCTTGACTTGAGCATCCTCTGAACTCCACCTCGAACAAGAACTTCCTCTCCCTTCCTATGATTCGTCTCCGAAGGGACCTACCTCCTGTTAACATCAACCAAGTCCAAGCAAAGATTGAACTTCTCTGTGGGCAACGACTTTGTCAACATATCTGTTGGGTTGACCTTGGTATCAATCTTTAGTATTGAAAACTTGTCTCTTTCTAGAATATCCCGAATAAAATTCAGCCTGACATCAATGTGCTTCGTCTTGTCATGATACACAGGACTCTTTGCAAGACTCAAAGCACTTTGACTGTCACAATACAAGACAGGTTTCTCCACCTTCATACCAAGACTTTGAATAAGTCCATGCAATTTCGTCATGGATATGTACTCGGATTTAGTTGTAGACAAAGCAACAGTATCTTGTAATGTTGACTTCCAACTGATGGCACATCCGAATAAAGTGAATATGTAGCACGGCTGTGACCTACACTTCAATAAGTTACCACCATAATCAGATTCACATATCCCACCAAGTCACTCTTCGTATTTGCTCCATACACCAGGAAAAAATTTGTCATTCCTTTCGAGTATCACAAGATCCACTTTAGCTTCCCAATAAGTCTTCCCTGGATTACTCATAAACATGCTAACCACACTAACTTCATGAGCCAAATCAGGTCTGCTACAAACCATAGTATACATGAGACTTCCAACAACAATAGAGTATGGAACCCTGCTCATGTACTTCCTTTATTCATTAGTAATGGGTATAGTGCTTAGACCAAGTTTAAAGTGAGCCACCAAAGGAGTTCCAATTGGCTTGGATTGATCACAATTGAAGGATTATAGAACATTCTCAATGTACTTCTATTGAGAAATACACAACCTCCCTGATTTTCTATCCCTTTGTATCTTCATCCCCAGTATCTTCTTTGTTGCTCCCAAATCCTTCATCTCAAACTCATTCTTCAAGGTCGCCTTCAAGTCATTTATTCCAGCCATGTCTTTGGTTGCGATAAGCATATCATCAACATATAGCAACAGATATATGTAGGAATCTGGTGAGAATTCCTTTGAGTAAACATAATTGTCAAACTGGTTCCGAGTGTAGTCATTCGAGATCATGAATGAATCAAATCTCTTGTACCATTATCGTGGAGACTGCTTCAAACTATATAGGGATTTCTTCAGCAAACATACATGGTCCTTCTTAGCATCAAGGAAACCTTATGGCTTGTAGATATAAATCTTATCTTCTAAATTTCCATGAATAAATGTAGTTTTCACATCAAGCTGTTTAAGCTTCAGATCAAATGCACTCACCATGGCCAACTGAACTCGAATTGTCTTGTGCTTCACAACCGGTGAGAACACCTTGTGATAATCCATTCCTTATTTATGAGAGAACCCTTTTTCCACCAACCTTGCCTTGAACCTAGCGGGTTCAACTCCCGGTATCCCTTCCTTCGTCTTAAATATCCACTTGCATCCAAACGGCTTTACTCCCTTTGGTAATGGAACAAGATCCCATGTTTCATTATTTTCTAAAGATTGCATTTCTTCCTTCATGTCCATCAACCAGTCATTTGCTTCTTTACTCATCGTAGCCTCTTTATACGATTGAGGCTCCTCAGTGTCAATTTCTTCTCTAGTTGCTAAAGCAAAAGCAACGGAGACAAGTTCACCTGAATTTACACATCCCACATATCTGTCAGGTTGTCGAATAACCCTCTTCGATCTTCTCCATGCTATAGATTCAGACCCATCATCTTTCTCGGCATCAGCACCACTGGACGAAGATCCCATGTGTTGCTCTTAGGTTTCATCTTGTCCAGGCTGTTCACTGCCGCCTTTCTCTTTGTCACTTATCACAACTCTGTCTGGAGTTTGAGATACAAACTCCACTTTCTGGCTAGCACCCTGATCTTTGTTCCCTGCTTGACTTGTTTCACCTCCTCCCTGGTTGCCCATGACAGATTCATCAAAGGTCACATCTCTGCTCATGATAAATTTAGGAGTTCTTCCTTCTTTTGTACACCATAGTCGATAACCTTTTACTCATGTCACATATCCTAGAAATATTCACTTCTTTGCCCTTGGCTCAAGTTTACCATCATTCACATAATCATATGCGGGGCATCCAAATATACATAAACCAGAATAGTCAAAGGGTTTCCCGGACCATGCCTCTTAAGGAGTCTTCATGTCTATTGCAGTTGATGGTGATATGTTCACCAGATAGCATGCAGTGTTAACTGCTTCCACCCAGAATTGCTTGGATAAGTTAGCAAATATTTGCATGCATCTTACATGTTGCATGAGTGTTTTATTCATACGTTCTGCCACTCCATTTTATTGTGGTGTGAGTCGTATAGTACGGTGCCTCACTATACCTTCTGCCTTGTAGAAATTATCAAATGGAGCATTGTAGAACTCCAACCCATTGTTAGTCCTCATATTCTTGACCTGTTTTCCAGTCCTTTTCTCAACCATGGTCTTCCACTCCTTGAACTTCCCAAACACCTCATCCTTCGTCTTCAAAAAGTAAAACCAAAACTTCATTGAATATTCATTAATGAACGTCACGAAGTATGAGCATCCTCCTTGAGAATTTACTAGTGCAGGACCCCATAGATCTGTGTGAACATACTCCAGGATTTCCTTGCTTGTGTGTTGACCGGTACCGAACTTCACTTTGCGATGCTTTCCCTTGACGTAAGCTTCAGAAAAATTTATCTTTCTAGTAGCCTATCCACCAAGCAGTCCTTGTTTACTTAGAACTTACATGCCCTTATCACTCATGTAACCCAACCTACGATGCCACAACTCTGTCTTGTCATCACCTTCATTCAAGGATTGGGAGATAGCCACCATTCCCATAACTGTATCGCCTTCTAGGATATAGATTCATCCACGATTCATCTTCCATTTCATTATAACCAGGAAGCCTTTGGTCACTTTGACCCAGTCGCCTTCACCAGCGTACCTCATCCCATTCTTAGCCAATGTGCCAAGAGAAATTAGATTCTTCTGAAGTTTTAGAATGGACCAGCAATCTAACTTCCTGACCATGCCATCATGCATCTTGATCTGCACCGTGCCACTACCTTTGATACTGCTCACCCAATCATCACCCATCTTGACTGTGCCATCCCACTCTTTGAAGGAGTCAAACCAGTCACGATTATACGTCATGTAATAGGATGCTCCACAATCCAAGACCTAAGCATCAGCACAACTTGATGTACACACAGTCGGTACATCACCATCGTCCCCTTCATCAAACTTTCTGGAACCACAACAATAGTGTTATTGCTGCTTGATTCACTATTGGACTTCCTATTCCTCATTTGTGGACAATTTCGCTTTAAGTGCCCCTTCTCATTACAGTTATAACATTTCATGTTTGATGAACCTTTAGACTTTGATCTTGAACATAATCTCCCTATGTTTCCCTATTTCCTCTATTCTGTCATCATCTCCCTACAAACAAACCGAAACCGGATACCTCCTCTCCACCTGAAACTTTTATTTTTGGTTCCTTGGACATCAGAGAGTCCTTCACATCATTCACAGTGATCGTTGTCCTACCATAAAGCATGGTATCAACAAAATTCTCATATGAGTTAGGAAGCGAACATAAGAGAATGAGCGTCTGATCTTCATCTTCAATCTTCACACCAACACCTTATAGATCCAAGATGATATGATTGGAGTTATCCAGATGATCTTTCACTTGGTTACTTTTAGACATTCTGAGAGTGTACAACCTTTGCTTCTGATACAACCTGTTCGTCAGTGAGTTGTTCTGGTATTTGTCACAAAGTTTATCCCAGAGCACAGAGGCAGTTGTTTGATCAACAACCTCCTTCAGTACTTCATCTGTCAAGCTCAATAGAATGGCACTATCTGCCTTCATCAGAATATCCACCTTCTTATCAGCCGCCATGTCCTTTGGCAGTTTTTCCTCTCCTTCTAGTGCCACCGCACATCCTTGTTGAACCAGAAGAGCCCTCACGTTCACCTTCTACAAAGTGAAGTCATTTGAGCCATTAAACTTCTCCAAATTAAACTTGTAAGTAGACATCTTCAATCATAGGAATACAAACCGCAACTCTGATACCACTTGTTAAGAAGTAAAGTGGATAACAAGCAAAACAAAAAGAACACGAGACACAATATTTATGCGGTTCGATCAATGTGACTTACGTCCATGGGCAGGATAGGGTATTCTTTATTTCAGAGCTCTCAACACAGAGGTTACAAGTACAATTACACAAAGATTCGCGTATCACTTTAGAATTCCAGATACAAAATGACCTAGCATGCATCCCTATTTATACTTGAGGGATCAGGCCTAAAACCCTAATGGGCCAAGCCCATTGGCCCATAGGCCCATGAAGGGTGTCAACCAATCATAATCCGCCATGCAACATCTTCTGGAACATTCTTGAGCATTATCATCTTCTAGGCATACTTGGATCAACATGGCACATCAAAGGAATCAATATGGCGCATCATGTACCAAGATGATCCATGACGGCACAATAGCTTTTTCATGGCTCAACATCAACCCTAGTTGGCGCAACAGGGATCTAAATGGTGTAAGAGCATCTAGTATGGCGCACAACATCAATCTTGGAGCAATAGCATCACCATGAGCAACAGACACATGTATGGCTCAACAAGTCCATGCATGGCTCAACAAGAAAACAATATGGCGCAAGAGGAGAACAAGATGGCGCAAGAGCATCCCTCTTGACCCATCTCTTCATCATGTGGCGCAACAAGGACCCCTTGTTGCTCCATATCCTTTCCAAGTGCTCCAAACTCCTTCCAGCTGCTCCAAACCCCCTTGTATACTTTGGCACTTGATCAGTTCCTTTGTCTGATGATCCATTCCTCTCTTAGAAGATCCGCTCATTTGTCACATGCTCCATTAACCCCAAGTGCTCCATTAAGGTCCAAGTGCTCTAAATGCTTCATGAACATGATCTAAATGCTCGAGTCACATTTAACGCACACACACACACACACACCCACACACACACACACACACACACACATATATATATATATATATATATATATATATATATATAACCTTAAAAAACGATTTATTTTAAAATTATTTTAATCAATTTTAATAAATCTTTTGTAGCTTTGTTAACTTTTTTACTAATTTTGTTTTTTAATAAAAGAAATTTAAACATTAGTTTTTAAAATTATTGTTTTAACATTTACTTATTTATATTTGTTTTTATGTATTTTTTTATAAAATTTCATCATATTTACAAATTGATTTTTTAAAGATCTATTTTATATAATTTTACATTTATTACCTTTTTATAAAAATTTCTAATATTTTTATTAAGTTTTTACAAAATTAGTTTTTTCTGAAAACATGTTTACAAATATTTTATATCTTTATTTGTTTATGATTACTCCGTTTAACAAATTAGTGTTTTTTTAGAAGAAAAAATTTCAACTTTTACTTATTCATTTCCATTGATGTTCTAAAATTATACAAAAAAAAACAATTTTTTTAATATCCATCATAACATATTATTGTTAAATTTTGTTTTGTTTAGTGAACTAATTATAACGAGTTATTTATATTTCAGTTTATTTTAACAACGTATAATCATTAAAAAACGATCAGTTTTCTTCTAATAAACAGAAAATGGCGGAGTCCTTTGGTGTCCCCGGTCCATAATTGGGGCATCGCAATCACTATTTTATCTCATGTCTTTCTTCGTTCATGGTTTAATATTCTGGTGTCCTTGGCGTAGAGGAACCACACCAATCCATCCTGAACTTGGTGGTTAAACTCTACTGCAATGACGATACTGTAAGGTAGGTCCTAAGGAAAAATAGTTCGATGCCAGGACGATAGAAAACTTCACACCTCTCTTTCTTCATATTTTTTCGATATGAAAAAAAAATGCAAACTAAAATCAAAAGGTCGTATTATTCAAAACCTCAATTATGACTAGAGCTGACAAAAATCGATCTAACTCGAACTTAATCCAAAATTAGCGGGTTGGGTTGAGATTTTCAACCCATTTAACTTAAATGAGTCAACTTGTCTAACCCATTTAACTAAATAGGTTGGGTTGGGTAAAATTATCAACCTGTCAATCCATTTAACTTTAATATTTATATTTAATTTAAAATTTATTTGAATATTATCATGTACAATCAAAATATTAATTCATAAATTATAATGTTGCATTATTATTATCTACGTTTAATAAATTTCAATCATAATTTCCATCTTTATTAGCGACGATAATACTGGTCACTCTTCAAAATAACTGTGAAACTACTAAATGTTAGAGTAAATAACAGTTTTAGTCTCTATGGTTTGGTTAGATTCGCAGTTTCAGTCCAACCTTTGAAAATTTGACAAGATGCATCCCTGTGGTTTAAAGAAATTACACTACACATCCTTAGTCCATATAAAAGACCATTTTACCCTTACCTATATATATATATATATATATATATATATATATATATATATATATACATATATATATATATATATATATATATATATATATATATACATATATATATATATATACACACACACACACATAATTGTTAAACTTTTTTTACATTTTACCGCTTAAATTTTATTTTATTTATTTAAATTTTTTATAATTTAAATTTTTTTTGAAATTTTATTTGACTTTTTTTTTAATCTTTTGTTTTTTTAATATTTTTGTAAAAATTTTATATATATTTCTTTGTATAAAAATATAAAAAAAAGTTGGTTAAATGTGAGTATAATTAACAGATATTAGGTATAAAATTATTTATTTTAATATGGTTATTGTATACGTTAATCGAAATGTGAAATGAGTGTCAATGCCGGGTTCAATTTTTTAATTTTAGAATTTTTTTTTACATTTTGTTCCGAATGAAAAATGCTAATCAGGATTACTATAACTCAAACATATGTGTAAATGTTTTCAAGATTTTTTTTTTTAGAAATTTTGTTCTTTTTCGAGTTATATGGTTTCCAAATAGTCATCATATAACTTGAAACATGTTTTCAGATACCCTATCTATTAATCCTATAAAGAAGATAATTTTATACCTAATCTATGTTAATAATATTTATATTTAACGAACTTTTTTTATATTTTTTTACAAAAAATGTTTTAAAAAATATAAACAAAATAAAGTCAAAAAAAATTAAAATGTACTCAAATAACACGTCAAAAAATTAAAAAAAATTATTCAAACATCAAAAAATATAAACGAAGTAAATATAAAATAAAATTAAACAATATATATTCAAAAAATGTCAAACAAAATCTAAATAATAAAACATATAAATAAATAAAATGAAAGTGAAATAATATAGAAAAAATAAAACAATAATATATATATATATATATATATATATATATATATATATATATAAAGAAAAGCAAAAATATAAAAGTAAATGTAAAATGGTTATTTTAAATGAACCAAGGATGTACTATAGTGCAATTTTTTTAAACTATAAGGATGTATCTTGTCAAATTTTTAAAATTTGGACTAAAATTAAAATTATGAATTTGACCCAACCATAGGAACCAAAACTATAATTTACTGTTATTTGAACAATTTATTTGTATTTATGAATTAAAATTATACATTTGTCATAATTATAAAGTTTTATTTTCGTTTTTTTAATTTAAATGGTATAATATTTAATTATATAATTTATTTAATTGATTTTAAAAAGGTTAACCAAAGTTTAATTCATTTATTTAATAGGTTAAGTCAGAAACCACATAAACAGATCAACCCGCCGACAACTCATTTATCCAAAAGTTGGATTAGATTGGGTTTGACTTTGAAATATCAACCTATTTAAATAAACATGTTGGGTTGTGTTGAAATTTTCAACTCAAACCTAAACCAAAATCAACCCATGACATCCCTCTCTTCTATTTCACACATCAAAACCACCCTTCTTATAGATATAAAGGCATTTATATATATATATATATATATATATATATATATATATATATATATATATATATATATATATATATATATATATATATATATATATATATATATATATATATATATATATATATATATACAAAACTGCACAAATGGTCCTAGCTGAAAATTGACACTTTTGTCCAAAAAGGTTTGGACTAACACCAAAGATCCAAACTTTTCATTTTGTTGCGAGTTTGATCCACTTTTCTATAAACTTTTTCATAATGACTATTTTGCCCTTATTTTTTTTCTTTTTCAGTTTTTTTATTATTTAAATACTTTTTATGATTAAAAGAAAAAAAGAAAAAAGAAAATTTTCATTTTCTATTTTATTTTTATAATTCTTTTATAACAAAATAAAAAAATAAAAATAAAATCTCTCTCTCTCTCTCTCACACACACACACACACTCAGAGAACGTCACTACCCTTACTCCCTCACCCAGGCTTTACTCTCGCCGGAAATCATGAACACCACAGGCAGAAAAGATGAACACCATCGACAGAAAAGATGAACGCCACCAGATCGAAGCTCTGGCAGCGAAACCCTAACCCTAAAAGTTCTAGGCTGTGACACAAAGATCGAAGTTAGGGATTGACTCGATCGCAACCTCTGAAAACCCTAGGGTTTTAGGAAATGAGAATGGTCGCAGCCTCTGAAGCTGAAGCTCACCTGAGGGTCGTTTGATGGAGCCAGGAGGGTCGAGAGACGGCGTGGTCGGTGCTAAGGCTTGTGTTCTGTTCATCTTGAAACCGCCATCGTCTTCTTTCTTCTTCTGATTCAATCGGTCAGCAACACACGAAGGAGGAATAAGGACTCCGGTCTTCTGCCTTTGTCTGATTGAGAAGAGGGACCCGATTGGAAGCAGCAACAGATTGAGGGGGATGTCTTTTTACCAACAACAATGCAATACCGGTGGCAATCATCAAGTCTCTGAATCAAGAATCATCAGCTACGACATCCATGTTCAAGAATCAATAATCATCACCAGAAAAGTCCAAGTTCAAGAAATCAAAAACCAAAAAAAGTTTTAGGATTACTTCTCTATAACTCAAGAGTCTTCAGTTATGTCATCGATTCAATATCAAATCTAAATAGAGTCAAAGCTCTGTCATTTGTTTAGTGTTGAGGAAATTGGACAATGGTGATATCAGATGTGGTAGCTGCCGCCGATTTGGAGGTTGGAGGTGAAGTTCTAAAAATTTCCTAGGTTAGGTTAAAGAAGATGATTTTGTTACAGGTTCTGGGTTTGAAGATTCCCACAAATTTTATGATTTTGTTACAGGTTCTAGGTTTGAAGATACCCATAAATTTTACCGATTTTGTTCATGGTTAATCTGGAGATTAAATATGAAGTTTTGAAAAATCCTAAAGAGTTTATTGATTTCATTTGGTGATTGGATATGAACATCTTAGACGATCAACTGCAGATTTTGATTTGTTAGAGAGAAAGAGAGAAATTTAATTTAATTTTTTTTTTTAAATCTGAAAATCAGGAAAACAATTAACAAAAAAGAGAAAATCATATTAAAAACGGTAAATTCGTCATTTTGAAAAAAATCGTAATAGATTGGACCAAACAAACAACAAAATGAAAACTTTGGACCAGTGGTGCTAGTCCAAATTTTTTTGGACCAAAGTGACAATTTTGAGCAAACCACAGGGACCATTTGTGCAGTTTAGTTATATATATATATATATATATATATATATATATATATATATATATATATATATATATATATATATATATATATATATATATATATATATATATATATATATATATATATATATATATATATATATATATGTGGGAGGATGTCTTTTAACTTTAAAAAATAACATCTAAATCTTTTTGTTTAAACAGTCCGTTGAACTTCAAAAATCAAAATCCTTTTGAACTTTAAAATCAAATCTCAATCATCCTTTATTCTTAAGAAATGATGTAAAATAAAAGTTTTAATACAGATTAAAGCTATCATTAAAAGACAGACTTGCCCTTAAACCATTCCCAAATTCTCAACAAACGCCATCAATGTTCTCAAGGATTTTGAGTAAGGCCGAAAAAAACTGCCCGCCGTAGAATGTTCAACGGGATCAGTTTCGGAAAGCCATTAAAACAGGACAGTAAATTTTTTATTCAAAGTCCAGAAAATTAGGCAGAAATGAGAAATCAATTTACTGCAAATTACATCATAATTTAACATTTTAAAATCTACATATGCAGTTAGGGTTCTATGAAAAACTCTACAAAAAGCATCAACAAACCTGAAAATAAAATAAAATAAACAATAACAAAAGACTACATAACAACCCTAATGTTTCCGAATTTACCTGTAACAATTCCTTCCACTTGTTCTTGAATTTGAGAGCAAACAGAATAAATGTCAAGCTTCATGATTTGGACAAAAACTCAGAAAGTATGCAGACGAGTCTTCATCGATTTGGTTTATGGAATGCGAGAAATCCTAAAAATTTCTAAGGCAGAGGATTCTTCCTCGGCCTACCTCTTTTTTTAGGGACGGTAGCTCCGGCAGTTGGAGTTGGCTGTTTCTGTAGAGTCGGTTTCGGAGGTTGAACTTGAACCGGAACGGGAACGGGAACGGGAGCCGGGGCAGGGGCAGGGGCCGGTGCCGGAGCCGAAACTGGAACTGGAGGCGGAGGCGTCGGAGCCGGCGCCGGCGCAACAAAAGCCTCACCAGGTTCCGCCAGGGGCACGGTGCTGCCGTTTGGCAAGCTATCAGCCGACGGCCAAGCTTTGGCGTTCGTCGGGAACATCGGCGGCATCCAATTCGGAATGGTAAGGGTTTTTGCCTTGTCGGAGTTCGACATCGCAAACCCCATCGGAAAATACCCCCAACAGCAGTAGTACGCTTCCTTCCCTGGGATGCTCGGCGGCAATGACGACTGTGGTATCGCAACGGCCTGAAACGCTCGCTTACAACTCTGGCACCTCAGGCAGCACCCGTCGTAAATTTTAGGGTACTCGTATAAATTATAACAGTACGGACACGCCGTCCAAATGTTCGCTTCCTTTTGATTCGACGTCACCGTCGCCGTCGCCCCAGCTTGATTCGCAGCCGCTCCAACGTCGGCTGGATTACGCCTCACAGGAATCTTTTCTCGCTGAATCGGGTTGTTCTGGTTCTGGTTCTGGTTCTCTTTCTCTCTCTGATTCTTCATCGAAACAAGATCCACCTTCGAGAACGCAAACGATTCGTTATCGTACGCCGATTTCCTCGAAGAATCCGACAACAAAGCCCAAGCATCCGCTACGAGCTTGAACGCTGTGTCGGCGAAGGGAAACTTATTCTTATCTGGGTGCAGAAGGAGGGCAAGGCGGCGATACTGCCTTTTAATGAGATCATCGTCGTTACGGCGACTCTCAAGTTGAAGGATGCCGTACCAGTCAGGATGGTTGTTGATCCGTTTGTCGGCGGCGATGAGTACATCAACAACGGCCAAGATCTGGTCGGAACCGTCGAGTAAGGGTTCAGTTTCTTGAGCTAGAAGAGCGAAATCTCGACAACCGTTTAGATCTTTGCCTTGTAAGAGTTTCTCTGCGATTCCCAGCAACCGCTCGGCTTCAGCTTTGCTCGTCGATTGCATCTCTGCGATTGAAAAAGGGTTTCGCTGAACGGAGACAGAAAACGACGGAGGGGGAGATGAGTGTAGTAGATGTTTTTTATTTATTTATTTGTTTTCTTTTTAGTTTTATTTCATTTAGTGGGTTAAATGTTTACATTGTATTCTCATTCCAAAATAATCATTTTTTCTTTAAAGTAGTAATTTATAATCTAAAATATAATGTAACAAAGGTTTATCATAATATTCACAAAAATACTGATGATATTTAAAAAAATTAATTTTATTTATTATATTCCAAAATATAGTAAATATTTATTAATTTTTTGGAGACCACATATATTATCACTAAACTAGTAGCTTATTTCGGGCTTTGCACAAATTGTTTATTTTTAAAACAAAAATGGGACCAAAAGTGTCGAAATCAACAAAATCTAGGGACCATTTATTTAAATTAAGTCAATTCCGTTACAAAAATCTTTAAATTATATAAAAAAACAAAAATAGGATCAAAAGTAGAAGTTCAACAAAATAAAATGATCTTTTATGTAAATTAAGCCAATTCGGGGAACATTTATTTAAATTAAGCCAATTTCATCACAAAAAAATCCTTAATATATATAAAAAAATAAAAAACAAAAAATCCTATATATTATACACTAGTTTATAACCCGTGGGAACCACGGTTATAAAATTAATTAAACTTTTATAGTAAAAACTCAAAACTATTAATCACTTATTTTAAATAAATTATTAATTAAGAGATGTTTTTATTAGTTATATGAAATTATAATTGTTGATTCAAATAAATATATAAAATTAATTTTTAATATATATTAGACATTTTTTATTTGTGAACTAATAAAAACAATAATATAAAATTAAAATTTAAAATTTAAAATTTAAAATAGAGAATAAGTATATTGACAAATATGAAAAAGGAAAATAATGATGAATAAAAAAAATTAATGCAATGCAATATGCACAAAATTACATGCAACGGGATTAATGCATGGATGGATGCCCCTCCCCAAGCTTAAAATATAGCATCGTCCTCCATGCTTGGAGAGAGGCATAGTTGGCCTATTGAGAGTCGGATGGTGGAGGATGGTAGCTAGGTTGGGAATGGGTCAAAAACAGTCACAGATGCATACCAATTGAATTTTTAAGTAAAATATGAACGACTAAAGATATGGAAAGAATTTACCAAATCGTTCTTGGAGCCTTGCAATTGTGGTGAGAACCTCCTCTTCATCCTCCCTAAGCTATCCGTGAAGTATTTTTGGAGCCGGAGATTCATTTTCTAGGCATAAAAAATAAGTTAAAACCATTTGGGACATAAAAAAATTAAAATTTACCAAAGACTAAAAAGTTTTAAAAGAAAGGACAAAAATAACCCCGGGTTGCCTCCCGGTTAGCTGCCCTTGTTTTAAGTCGTTGGCTCAACTTGGCCCCTAAATGTGCTTTTTTCTAAGTAGGCGGACCTTTACAACACATTAACCTTCTCACTACTTCCTTCAATTGAAAACTTATCTTCTACCTGACTTTTTTTTAAAGCACCTGCTCACAAAAATCTAGGCATAAACAATTAGTAACACCGTGTCCCCGGCAACGGCGCCAATTTGTTAGGCGTGTCAAACCCAACAAATAAAGGGTACTAATGACTCCTTAAACACTACTACTTTGTACTAGAAATGTAATACAAGGTAAGTAGGGTCGATCCACAGAGACACGGAACAAATGTTTATACCCTTTTGCGGAAGGTACAATAATGGTCACATAAATGGGGGGTTGGTATGCAATGATTTAAACAAAAGAATAAAGCAATAAGTAAATGATCAATTAAATGAAACAAATTTAGGATTTGTGAGAACTCCAACTCTATGCAAGACAAATTAGCAATGTGATTCCATGGATGACAAGATATTTTTTTTAATTCTATCTAAGTTGGTACTTGAAAGTGTTAACAAGCTCTAACACTTCCCATTCACCACAATAATTAACCAAAACAAGCTCTTTGATTAATCCTAACCTTACTAACCTAATCTAAACAAGCTCTTAGAATTGGATTGAAAGGTTGCTTTAAGCTTTATGTGAATGTTCCCAACAACACTCAATACTCCTCACAAGCTCAGGAGCGTAAGAATGTGTGAAAAGATTTACACTAATTTCATTCAATAGAAATCAGATTAGTGCTTGTTACCTAGTCTAATTTACAAAACAATTACGGATTTTGCAATTAGATAACTTGAATGATCTAACCCTAATTCAAATGGCCAATAAGAATCACAATTAGAATCAAACATTCGATTGAAACAAAATCAAGTTCACTAGATAGAAAATTGAAAGAAAACATCAAGTCATATGACTGAAATCACATCCAAATGTCAAGACATAAAGTTGGAGAATTTAGGGTTCTAGCCACTCATGGCTAGAACAAGATCACAAATCTAGAAAATGAAATTAAAGTTCTTACAAAATGAAATCAAATGTTCCCAAGTGTTAATCAACTTCAAAATCCTCAAGAAATTCGCCTTCTCTACTCCAAAAGTCGACCCCCTCAAGAAAAAATCGGTTCCCCCCTTTAAGAATGGTGAAAAACTGCTTTAAAACCCACGTTTACGTTTACACGGCCCGCGTAAATTAACACTGTCATTTACATGGCCCGCGTAAACACAAACATATACTGCGCAGAAATCTACGTTTACACGGCCCGCGTAAACGCAAGGCTTGCATTTACACGGCCGTGTAAATCTCTATAAAGCCAAAATGTTCATTTCTTTGATATCTTGCTCCTCGGTGCTTCGCAAGTCCTGAAATTTTGTCTACAACTCTTATTTACCTCCTCCAACAATATCCTACCTCCAAAAGTCCCTGAAATATCACAAAAGTATGTGAATGAAATTGCCTCATGAAAAATCCCGAAAAATTTGCAAAATGCATGAGTTTAAACCTAAATGCAATGCACTTTTATGGAATAAAGCTACAAAATGGGTGCATAAAATGCACCTAACATATATATATATATATATATATATATATATATATATATATATATATATATATATATATAATAACAAATTCTTGAACCATCAATTGAAGAATAAAAAAAATTACATTAATTATTATAGAATACGGGTAACAATTGCTAAGAATTACATTTATTGTTAAAGAATAAAACTAAAAAAACTTTCAAATCAAGAAAGAAAACATCAAAATCTAACAAAGACACTAATACATTCTAAAAAAAATAATGTTGCTAAGAATCACTTTCAATTTTGTGGTCCGTTTTTCAAGCATCAACTTCTGTGAATACAAAACCAAATTGTAATTTAGAATCCAATAATGCATTAGCAAATGAAAAATAAAAAACTAAATTCATTTGGAAAAATATGCAGACTTGTGAATTGCACCAAAACCAATAATCAAGAATTGTAGAACATGCATAAATCAGTGAGAAAATATTTCATATTCCATTCCAACAGAATTTGTAACACCCCAAAACCTGAACGGCAGAAATGTTCCGTGGCGGAGGACGTCATGTATAGTATCACAACAATGCAAAGTAGTAAATAAGTAACAACATCATCCATTGCATTAATAATATAATTTCATACAAGTGTGTTCCTTAAATAGTAATAAGACACCAAAAATGAATATCCAAAATAAAAGACAAGTCTTGACTGTGCTCCGCCTTCTCAAAATCTGTCATCGGCACCTGTCTACTGATGACCTGAGAATACAAGTTATTTTGAAAGAGAGGATCAACATTTAAGTTGTTGAGTTCATAAGTATTTAGTGTCAATGTTTGTATAAGTTCGATGAAAATGTTTGTAAATGTGTAATGTAAATGTTTGTATATGTTTGAAAACTCCTAGAAAATCATATATTTTCTACTAGTATAAAAAGGTAGTATTCTACCAAGACCCGACTGTTTTGTATGATTGTTTCTCTGTAAAAGTGAATGCTTTTCCCAAATATGACTATCATTACCAAAATATAGTTTTATATTACCCTTTATGTGAGAAGATCACAATTTGAATATAATGGGAAAATGTATGTGTACTGCAGTATTATTTGTATTAACTACTGAAGTAATAACTACCTTAAAACCAATGGTTTAATTAAGGCAAAATGTGATAAGATTGTTACCATACTAAACTGACTATAACACGACGATGAAAGACGTCGGAAGAAATGACATTTGACACCCGTAGACTTGCAAATCCCACTGTAGCGAACAGCAAGGGTGTAGGATAGTCAATCCAGTATAGATCTATACGCAAACTCACGCTCTCCCTCCAGGAGATTCTGGTTACAAAACATGACATAACGAAATGTTCGATGTGTCATGAAGTAGTATCTCACATTATGTTATCTCTGAATCTTATTATAGTATACTTGATATAGTATTAGTATTCTATGTATAGTATTCTCTGTATAGTATCCTTTGTTAGATTAGTGTCTAAGTCCATAACTATTTTGGTATGTACTTGACCCGATGGTGCATGGTCCTTTTGGGTTGCCTTCACCAAAGCAACTTGATAGGATGAATTATGGAGAGAAAGGATTAAATGTGATTTATTAATATATTATGAGAATAATATATTAAAGGAGAAATCATATTGTTTAATTAATATTAGTCAAGAATTAATTAGTAATTAGTTTTGTGACTAAAAGAGATTAATTAAACTTAAGGGACTGGAATTGTAATTATAAGATAATTGCAATTTGGGCTATGGATTGCCTTATATTAAGGAGTGGACGAATTCTATGGGGAAGCCCATAAGAAATCGTCCAAGGCCTTAAGGAGAGGGATCCATGGGTTGCTTAGGGCTTAAGCATCCAAATTAGGGTTTCCTTGTTAGATAACCCTAATAGCCTAACTATATATACATCCCTTATGACCCAAAAACGTGGCTAAGCATCCTTCTAGGGTTTCACACGTTTTTGGGCAGCCTCCATCCTCTCTCCTCTTCATCCTCTTGCTCTTGGTGTTTGTGAACCATTAGAGGAGTGACATTTGTGACTCTAAGCTTTCTAAAGTCAATACAAGGAGGATTTGGGATTGTTATTGCTATATAACAATCAAGGTATGATCTAAACCCCAATTATATGTTATATTGATTATCATGTTCTAGATCTAGGGTTTATAGTCTTGGATAACTTGCATGTACAATAGAGAAACCTAGATCCAAGCATTAGGGTTTGTATGAGCACATAGGATGTTCTTATGACCAAAACTCATCAGTGGTATCAGAGCCTAGATTGGTTTCTATTGTATTGATGCCTTGTATGTTGGAAAAATTCATTTTTTGTGGTTCTGCTTGCTGAACTCGCCGAGTCTCTAGATGAACTCGCCGAGTTCATGCTAACTCGACGAGTCCATGCCTGACTTGACGAGTCGGCTGGTCAGTAAGAGGGAAAACCGGGAATTCTTGTTGTTTTTGCTTGAGGATACTTGCCTTATCATATTAGATCAATATAAATCTGATTTTTTGATATATATATGAGTATATTCTTGATCTAATTGAAGATATTTATCAATTAATAAAATATTTGTTTCCTTATGTGATAATTGATTAATTATTTTGATTAAATTGATAAATTGTTTTGCAAGAAATCATTAAATAAATCAAATATGGATAATTATGTGATTAATTGTTAATTTAGATTATTTGTTATATGATCCTTGTGTTATGAAAAGTTTCACATTTTCCCCTTTAGGTTTTATAGTTTAAATTTGACCTCAAAAGTTTTGTTGTTTTGAAATTTAAATAGTTGAAACCCTAATGTTTTGAAAAAGGTTTCAAAACTTGCCCTCAAGTTTTGGAATTTAAATTTTGATTAATTGTTTAAATTTTGATGTATATTTAAATTCTAAACCCTAATGTTTTGAAATGTTTCAAAACTTGCCCTCAAGTTTTGGAATTTAAAAGTTGATTAAAAGTTTAATTAGGATTGTTAAATTCTAAAACCCTAGTATTGTTTTTGAAAAGTTCAAATCACAACCTTATGGTTTTATTAATTAATTAAGGTGTATAATTAAAAGAGATTTAGTATATCCATAAAGTCTTGGTGTACAATTTAATTAAATTAAAAGTATAATCATTAAATTAGACCACCTAGTATTTTAAAAGTATAAAATACACCCTATACTATATATATATATATATATATATATATATATATATATATATATATATATAACATTAAAAGTCTAACATTATATATATGTATGAGTAAAAGTCAGTCTTACCGTTAGTAGGCCTCATTCACGAAGCTGGTCTATAAGGGGCGTTTAAGGAAATTGCCTATAAAATGGCGATTGAATGGGTATCCACTCTTACCCACCGCACTCTTGACTAGTGGAGGGTCGTTAGAGGGTCGTTAGCCGAACGGGTAGGATGGGACAAAACCTTCCATTATAAGTATAACGAAGTATAAAAGTAACTAAATATTTTCATAAAATTCCCAATCTTAGTTACTTAGGCAAAAGTGAATTGATGCAATTCCATGAAATTACACTTTGTGCCCTTGCGAAGACATTAGTGGAGCGTGTGTGGTTTACCGGCACACTAAATGGTTCTAAGCAAAGGTAGCAAAGGGTGACTCAATGTTTGTCATAGTTCGGTGGAGCGTGTGTGGTTTACCGGCACATCGAATAGGTAACTGTAACATGTGGGGGCACCATGTAAGTTTGCATGGTTATTCACACCCGCTTTGTGATCCTCGGCATCCCAGTCACAAACTAGAGGGGCATATCGAGATTTAAACATGCCATTGAAATGTTCAATGAATCTCAAAGGATCTAGGAGTTTTCATAGATTTAAAACTTAAATTTCTTTTTCGTTTTTCATGGTGGAAATTAGTGAATCGTCATTCACTTACCTTCAAATGTTCTGCAATTTGGGTTACGGCATCCCTCTCCCGAGTTGTAGAACATTGTGTTGGGTCCTAGCCTTGGTATCTCATTTGGGTGATTTGCTAAGGACTCAAATCAATCAACTAACTTGAATTCGTTTTCTCCCGTTTTGTAGATGTCAAAGTTCGACAACTATGGTCTTCCCAAATCCCGTGAAACAAGCATTCCACATGAAGATGGTATTCCACGATTTAATCAAGGAACAAGAAATCATGCTTCACTTCCTCCACCTCCTCTGATTGTTCTCCCTAACCCACAAGTTCAAAGGCTTGAAAAGTTCAAAATCACTCAAGCCCTTTTGGCAAGTAAACATAAAGAAGGAAAGTCGGTGTGTGCACACGTCCTAGGGATGAAGTCACACATTGATAGGTTAAGAATGTTGGGATCCGTTGTCTGTGAGAAAATGGTTGTTGATTGGGTTCTTCAGTCACTTCCTAATTCATATAGTGAGTTCGTAAGAGAGTACTATATGATGAACTGCGACGTGACCCTTATAGATCTCACCTATATGCTTATTGATGCTGAATCAACAATGGTTTGGTGCAATAGAGAAGCAAAGTTGATTGGTGAATCTGCCTTCCAGACCTCTATGGATATAGGAAATGGCAACGAAAGACATGCTATGATCGAAAAGTTTGATCATAAGAGAAAGGCAATGTCTGAAGTAGTTCCATGTGTTGTTCCAAAAGATTCGATTTGCTTTTATTGCCAAGAGAAGGGGCATTGGAGACGAAGCTGCGCTATTTACCTAAGAGATCTAAGAGATGGGAGAGTCGAAACGTATGGCTCTGCTTTAGGTAAAATTCATTGACTAACTCTTTTAAGCTTCTATTCTAGATTCTTAATACATAATGTGATAAGATTACAATTGATGTTTTGTAGGATCGAAGAAAAGAAAGGAAGCTTAAGGGAAGAAGTGAGCAAAATCTAACCGTGAAGAAATGGATTTCGATCGCATTACTTGAAGATTAGATTCTTGAGCTACTACTTAGAGTTAGAATTGAATTGCTAAGAAATATGTATTAGCATAGTTTCTCAATGAATTGCATTGTAAGGACAAATTTTTTTCGCAATAAAATAAATTTTGATTTTATTTATCCTTGTAATGGCGTGTATGAAAAATTGATGTTTGAATGTTTCTAATATTAGCAATAATGGATTTGATTCTTAATTATGTTGTTTGTGGAAATGTCGAGAATTTACCAAATAAGGAGAGTTTCTCATCGCTCAAGTTTCAATTGGACAGAAACTTGGAATCATGCAACTTGGTTGCACGATGAATGAGAAATTTCATATTTGGAAATTAGACTAATTCATTGACAAAATGTCAAAGTGAAGGACTAGGAGATCGAGCACACAAAGTTGCGTGTTAATTAAGTCCACCACAAGAGTAACAAAGATATTCATCATAATTTACTAAAGGTTTAGTAAATATGATTACACTTATAAGATTAAGTGTAATTGTGAATTGATTTAAAGGGTTTAAATCAATAGCAAAACGAATAAGAAGAATCAAGTAGGCAGAAAGATAAAAGTTTCTCCATTCTAAGAAGAAGGGAGAGTAGCTTTTATGCTTTATGATAGGTCTTAATGATTAAGAACCATATCTCAATTGATCCTCTAAGTGAGTCTTAGTACAATTGTATGTCTAAGAAGAGGAATCAAGAATTGAAGAAATGGTTAAATCAAGAAGTAAATCATACTTCGTTCCAAAACAAGTCTTAGAGTTAAGATTGTGACATTGAGTGAAAATTATTAAGAAGGTTTATAACATTCATCAAATGTGGAAAGTTGTGATGTCTTGGATAAGACAAAGACCAACTAAGACCAATTTATGAAGTGTTTTGATAAAAACTACACTAACTCTTGAATATTTGGTTGTCAAGAAATGTTTATTGACAAGAGAATCTTATATGTCAAGGAGTCAGTGGGAGTCTTAATGCTCTTGAAAGGTTTCAAGAACAAATCAAAATAGACCTTATCGATCATCACTAGCACACGAGTTGAGGTTTACAACCTATCGTGTTGACACTATTTTGTTTCTGTGCCATTCCAATTGAGTTAATTATGCATGTGAGTCCTATGAGTTCTCATTTGAACGCATAAAAGGCAAGGCACCTTAATCAATGAAAGGTACATTGATAGGAAAGGGTGAGCTGCTTAACTACTTGGAAGACATGGTGGGCAGCTGTGCTACCATAAGGCAAGAAATCGAGATTAAGAAAGTTCGATCCATATGAGTTTGAATTTGTCATAAACCTTGGTTTTGACAAATTCACATGGGTAGGAACAAATACACCGTTTAAATCTAAGTGTCATAAGATTTCCTCCTTCATGAAAATGATTGTGAGGAAATACTTTCACTAAGAAAGATTTTAAGAAGATAGTGATTGTAAAATTGCATTCTCAAATTCGATTATGGTTACGGTATCCCTTTCCATAATTTGAATTGTGAGGTTTGGTAATTGTTTAGACACACATATGAACTATCTAAGGCAAAGGTGTATAAGTTCAAGAAGCCTTGATAAAATATTATCAAAGCACTAAGTATTAGAAACATGAACTTAAGAAATTCAATAAAGCATTGTTTTTCTGAAAGTTAAGCTGTTTCTGAATACATGTCAAAGCTAGTGGGAGCATAAGTGTTATGTTTATAATAATCATCATGATAGTGGGAGCATAAATGTTATGATTGTATGATTATTAAGGAAAGTATTGCAAGTTGGCAATATTAATTATAGAAAACAAGAGTCATTCTTTGCAAAGTTGTAAGGATGGAATAGTTGTTTTGCTATATAATTAAGGGAGAGAATATTATGCTTCATTTCAAATCTAAAGGCTTAGGTTGTGGAATGTTAATAAATTTAGTCAAGGGTACATAGTGTGTTCTTAAAATTTCGATTATGATTACGGCATTCCTCTTCACAATTCGAATTTTGAGAACATAGCAAATAAAATATTTATGTAAGACATTATGCATTATGTCCCATACGCTTCGGGTATAGGATCGATTGCAAATGCTATAATATTTGACCATTCTAAAATTTTCCAAATGTCTAGCGCATTTAGAGGGAAAAGGGACTAGAATCGGTTTTGACTAAAAAAATTAAACAACTATCAAATGACAATCCAAAGTTCGCCGAGGATTGGTCAATTGTGAGTAGTTAGAAGTATAGTATTGGAAGATATGGAAATGTTTCCATATTGGATGGAACATATCGACATTATTATGAATAGATAAGATTCTATTAAGAATGAGTTGTCATATGGAAAATATGGAAACGTGTCCATATTGGGAATTGAATATTGAAAATCTATGACTAGATTAGAAACTTTTATGCAAAAAGGATGTTCAAAGAATGTACTTTGAGTGAAAGACATCACGTCTATGGAATTGTCTTGTAACAATCTCCAATAGAGGACTTTGTAATATCATTGGCAATATTTTTTGTGACTTTGGTGCAGTGACATTACGAAAGGATCATTGCATAAAATGTTAGAATCTAATATATTCTATAAATGGCAAGAATTTGATATTCTTTTACTTATGGAAAGGGATTAGGAGTTGTGAAATGAGAATGATTGGAAATGTGTTCAATTTGATCTATTTCACAAAGTAAGAACCATAGATAAACATTTTGTGCATGCTAGGAGCATGGGACAAGTGTATTAATTCAAGTAAGAAGTTGATTACCCGAAACGACAAATAATGAGTAATCAATATGGTGATAAATAAAAGGTGTTTTATTTATGCTCAAAGGGTTGAGGCCATATGAGATTAGTATTATTCTTGTGTTTCACTTTGCATGTTTGACTTCCTGAATAATTTGATTGGTTAAGAACAGTCAAATTATTCGAACGGGCCACAGTCATTCATATGTTGGAAGTAGGTATGAATGAAGACTGTCATGAATTGGTATGTGGATTGTCTAAAGGGTATTAGACATAAGCAAATGTTTGCTGCAACGTTCATGAGTGCTTACGAATATGATTTGAGCATTGGATTAAACCCACGCTCACTTGGATCACTCCATGGATTATATCACGAGTGATTGGTGAGACGATAACATCTTATATTCTTGAAACCGAGATGTGTGAGTTGTATCTTGCAAATCGGTTGCACATTGATAATATGTAAACGCACTAGTAACTTGGTGTTATAAAACATATTGTTGTGTGTGGTTCGGTGAGTGAGTGCAAGCAAACATTGAGTCAAAGTTTATCTGTTCCTTTTATCCAAAGAAGGATAAAAGTGATATCTTTGGGCCCCTTGATGATTTAGTGATGACAAACGTAAATGCTCGGCCGGGCTAGGGCTAATTTGATTTGTTCAATTAGTCAGTCGTCATAAATCGGAAATCGAGAAATAGTACAAGGAGAATGATTTGAAATCATGTCTTATACGATATCTAGAATGAAGGAATATATGATCCCTTATCTAAAGGACACGCGTATCTAATAGGATCAGAGTTGACAACGGCTTTGGAAAGCTACGATTGCAGATCAGGATCTGAAGTCATACGCATAATAGTTATAAGACTTATCCAAGTGGGAGACTGTTGGATTAGTGTCTAAGTCCATAACTATTTTGGTATGTACTTGACCCGATGGTGCATGGTCATTTTGGGTTGCCTTCACCAAAGCAACTTGATAGGATGAATTATGGAGAGAAAGGATTAAATATGATTTATTAATATATTATGGGAATAATATATTAAAGGAGAAATCATATTGTTTAATTAATATTAGTCAAGAATTAATTAGTAATTAGTTTTGTGACTAAAAGAGATTAATTAAACTTAAGGGACTGGAATTGTAATTATAAGATAATTGCAATTTGGGCTATGGATTGCCTTATATTAAGGAGTGGACAAATTCTACGGGGAAGCCCATAAGAAATCGTCCAAGGCCTTAAGGAGAGGGATCCATGGGTTGCTTAGGGCTTAAGCATCCAAATTAGGGTTTCCTTGTTAGATAACCCTAATAGTCTAACTATATATACATCCCTTATGACCCAAAAACGTGGCTAAGCATCCTTCTAGGGTTTCACACGTTTTTGGGTAGCCTCCATCCTCTCTCCTCTTCATCCTCTTGCTCTTGGTGTTTGTGAACCATTAGAGGAGTGACATTTGTGACTCTAAGCTTTCTAAAGTCAATACAAGGAGGAATTGGGATTGTTATTGCTATATAACAATCAAGGTATGATCTAAACCCCAATTATATGTTATATTGATTATCATGTTCTAGATCTAGGGTTTATAGTCTTGGATAACTTGCATGTACAATAGAGAAACCTAGATCCAAGCATTAGGGTTTGTATGAGCACATAGGGTGTTCTTATGACCAAAACCCATCATCCTTTGTATAGTATTCTCTGTTATAGTATTCTCTGTTATAGTATTCTCTGTTATAGTATTATCCGTTATAGTATTCTCCGTTATAGTATTCTCCGTTTTAGTATTTGATATGATAGTATTCTCCTAAACTATACATATTATAGCTTACTAGTAATTTTGGTAGTTTGAATGAATGAAGGTATACCTTTGCTACCCAAAGGTATTTAACTAATTGATAGAACTTTTATATCTACATATATACATAATATACAACTAATATTTAAACTACATTCGGACAAATAACCGATACTCTCAGGCCACATCCAAACAAGGAAAAGGAAATAAAGCGAGTTATCAGTCCTAAGTCCTTTAAACGTTACTTATATAACTATACATATATAGACATGCATTTGACAATATATAAGTTTAAAAAAAGAAGTTTTATAAACATTTGAAAAGTTTAATAATAAATATTGATGACTTGATGTCAATTTATAATACGATTTAAAAGCAGTGTGGTTGATAAGACAGTTAAAGTATAAGAAATCCTTTGTTTGAAACATAGTTATAAATCACATGTGATTGATTATATAACTATCATGTTTTCTACTTGTATCCCCCCCCATAAAATCATTTAAAATCATTTAAAAATATAAGTTAAGGGGTATGAACTCACCTGATAGTGAGTGATGTGAATGAAAGATCGGTATAGGATGCTAAGTGTCAAGTGAAGACTTGAGCACACCTGGATCCTATCTAGCATATAATGACACATATATGCATCTAATTAGTGTTTATAACATCTAATCATGAAATTGAACAGCCTTATGGACTAGTAAACACTTGTTTTGAAGTGTTAAACCACATAGGGTTGCATATAAAGGGTGTAGGGCCTTACTTTGGAGTTTACGACCCAAGTGTAAACATCCCCATGAGTTCACGGCCCATGGGTTTACGGCCCAATGAGTTTACGGCCGTAAATTCGTGGTACTTTGTACTTATGTGTGTTTTAAGGTCTTACAAGTCACAATGAAGTGTTCTAGACTTGATTCCAAGGCTTGGGAAGAGATTAGGGCTCATTTGCACCCTTAATTAGGGTTTACCGCCCAAGGAGATTGCCTTGGCCGTAAAATCTCTTTTGATCTTGATTTCATGTTGCTTTCAAGGCTTAAACTAAGTGATTCAATCATATAACAAGCTAAGGCAAGAGTACTTACAATATAGAAGCTTGTAAGGGTGATTAAAGTCCAAACACTAGTGTGTGTGTTCTTGGTGTTCTTGGTGAAATGAAGAACACTTGAAGATCTATCAAAATGGAGTGATTTCATAGATGAAGTCAAAGGGTTGTACTAGTTAATGAGATGTAACAACAAATCAAAGGAAGAATTTCTTACATTTTTGGAAGATTAAGATAAAGAACTTGATGATACTTGAGAGAGAATGGGAGTTCTTGAACTTGAAAGGAAATAAAGGATGAAAAATGATGTAAACTCATGCATATAGCATGATTTCACAGCCATGGATGAGTTTACGGCCCAAACTCATAAAGTTTGGCCGTAAAAACCTCATAATGGGGTTTAAGGCTTGATTGTTGCACATTAACCCTAGAAGATACTTCCTAACACTTGATTCTTGAATGTCATATGATTAAAAACACTCAAACAGACTCTAAACAATGCTAAAAGTTAGCAGAAATAAGTCTGACTTTGATTGAATTGAATGGTTGTACAAGATAGAAATTTTGGGTTGTCACAAAATTGGAATTCATGATTCCATTCCAGTAGAATTGGAATTCAAGATTCAATTACCGTATGTATTCTGTTAGAATTACAAACGAAGTTTTACTTAACCTTATCATTCTGTAAAAGGAGAGTTTCTTGGCCCAACTCATCATGGCGCAATGTAGCAACACAGTGCAAAGAAAGGAGATTACTGGAAAAATAAATAAATAAATGCCATGATTTTAATCAACAACAAACAGCTAATTATGAATAAAATTACAGTATTACCCTCTGATTTTAGATAAATCGACAGTGGGTTCATAGTTGAGAGAGTAATAGAAGTAGAGCCTGGATGCAAGAACATTAATTGTTCTTCTGTTCAAGTTTTTCAAACGGGTAGTGCTTGTTGAGGAACAAGACTTGGCATGCATGTAATTGAGTATAATAAGTGATGTTAGTTAGTTGGCTATAGAGATTTATGTAGAACTTGGAAGAGTAAAATGGGAAAGTTAAAGATGTTGACCTCGCTATATTTATTTTGATCAATTAAAAAGATTAGAACAAGCAAATCGCAATAGATTTTAAGCTATGGGGAATGTTTCACGGTGGTTTTAGTTGCAGATGATGCAATGTCAACTTCCATGTCATTCTCATTATCCTTTAGATAACAAAAAGAATAACAAGCAATGGAATTAAGCTGAGATTTATCAAAGTTTATTCTTAATTCAATTTTAGTTTATTTCATTCCTTATATATCTAGACACAATGATTGTCATAAATGAGATAAATTGAGATACAATTGATTGTATGTCTAAATGTTCATCCAAAAATTTGTATCTACTCTATAGTTGATGATTTGTAAATCTGTACCCTAATAATCTATGAGTTTATTTTCAAAATCATAAGGCATTGCATAGTCGGGGAAATTAAGAACAGGAATGTCCAACTTTGTTCTCTCAACTATTTACATATATAAAAGGTTTGTTTTCATTCAACATTTTGTACTTCATGAACACTAAACAACTAAATAGTATAAAAAAGTTGCCTTTCATGATATAGCAGAGAAGCTAACCTTTGGGAGATATGAATACAATCAAGTGTATGCTTCGGATCCAGGTGCTAGACCAACATTGAGGAACGAAGAAATTATAGAAGCCTTTAACTTCCTCCTCAATGCGATTGTCAGCCGAACAACCCTCAAAAACCGACGAACTTCACGAGCGTAAGCTCCCGTCTCAATCAGTGTCGCGATTTCCTTCAAATCTGAATGTCAAATTGACCTCGCCGACCCCGGAAACGACGACCTCCGCTTGCCATCTGATCGAAAGCCTTCATATTTGGGTTTTGATAATATGATGTTGTGGTAGGTGGCCAAAATTTGGGTTTTGGAGAAAGAGAAAACGGCTGTAGATATAGATGGGCAGAAATTAGATCAATCTATCAATACCATGATTATAGGAAGTATTTCTGGAAGTTATTAAACAAAATACTAAATTACCCTTATTTATTTATTTAATTATTTAATTTTGATTGGTCCATATTTATTCCTACCCCCACACAATAATTACTTATAATACTTGAACCTATCTCTCTCTCGCTCTATCTCTCTCTCTCTCTCTCTCTCTCTCTCTCTCTCTATATATATATATATATATATATATATATATATATATATATATATATCATCTCATTTCATTTCATTATCATACTATATTATAAAGGAAGCATTTTCGTTTCACCACATTCATTTGAAACTCCCATATATTTTTCCTTTCATCACAGTCATTTGAAACTCCTATTACTTTTCAATTTCTTTCTAATAATAATTATTATAAGTTGGTTAATAAGGTTAAATAAACATCAAACCTAAAGTGTAATCATATAAAAACTTAATTTAAATATTAAAATAATATATTTACTTCCACTTATAAATGTATGTTTTTTTAACTTTTAAAATATCGTACTTAATTTATTAGTTATAATATAGTATTGGATGTAAACCATTATCATTTTAAAGATACAATTTTGGAAAAATTTATATAAAATACTTAAATTATTAATTTAAATATAACATTACAGGGTCAACTTTAATATAAATTTTAGTTTACCTTAAACAACCCAAAAAATATTTTATAAATAATTAAATGTGATAAATTGTAGTGTCTTTCTAATAATGATTATAAGTTGGTTAATAAAGTTAAATAAATATCAAACCTAAAGTGTAATCATAAATAAAATAAATTTCAATTTTAAAATAATATATTTACTTCTACTTATAAAGTTATGTCTTTAACTTTTAATATATTATACTTAATTTATTAGATTTAAAATATTGTTAAATGTAAACTATTATCTGTTTAAAGCTACAACTTTTTAACAGTTTGGACAAAATACTTAAATTATTAAAATATAACATTACAGTATCAACTTAAATATAAATTTCAGTTCCACTTAAAAAAAACGAAAGAATATTTTGTAGATAGTTAAAAGTGATTAATTGTAGTGATAATGCAAAAACTAAATTATAATCACAATTTAACTAAAATATTTCCTAAAGATATTTTTATAATTGTTAAAAGTTTTCAAATAAGTAGCTTAAAATAACTTACAATAACAATATTAAAAGATAACTCTATATAAATGATTATATTGTTATCTTTAAAATAATAAAAAAAAAACAATGTTTGATCTTTTAAAAAATTATAATAATAGATTACATTACAAAAAATCTTTAAATTATATAAAAAAAACAAAAATAGGATCAAAACAAGTTCAACAAAATAAAGTGATCTTTTATGTAAATTAAGCCAATTCGGGGACCATTTATTTAAATTAAGCCAATTTCATCACAAAAAAATCCTTAATATATATAAAAAATAAAAAATGAAACCAAAAATGTCAAGTTCAACAAAACTTAAGGACTGTTTTTATAAATTATGTCAATCCCCCGTACGAATTGTAATTATTTATCATTATAATTATCTGTAATTTGTTTTTGTATGATTATTATTGTCGGTAGAAAATGTGATATAAAATGTCTAGGATATGAAATAAAGTGTATAATCCTCAATAGTCTAGGGGGCTATAATGTATATATGTCGTATTGCAATCAAAAGATTGCAACTCAATTATGTAACCGGCTCTCTATAAATATGGTCTTTGCCCGTATGAAATAAAGAAGTTAAGTTTGCGCGTCTAAAACTTGAGTTGATCTTAAAGTTCTTCCTCTGTTGAAATATTTGTTCTATTTCCGAATAGCAGAGCCCTATCCAAACATGCCCAAGATTATCCATATAAACATTCTTATAATTTAAACAATCCATCTCGACGCATCATTCAGGTATAATCCTATCCTAACTTTTTATTAATTCTGTCATGTCTTTAATTTTGGTATCAGAGCTAACTTTTGTTTTTATCATTTTTATTATAAATATGATTATTCATACGTTCGTTCATAAGAAAAATATTCATCATGCATCATTAAAAATGTTATTACATTCATGCATATTACTTGTCATAATCATCATAAAATTTAATAGTCATAATAAACTCTACTATCACTATCATTTAAAAAAAAACTATAAAATTTTTATCGTTACTTTTTGATCCAAAACACAACTAAAATTATTATTATTATAGAATTATAATCATGAGTTTTTCAAGTTTAAATATTAATAAACAAGAACTAAATTTTTTTCATAAAACACTGAAACAATCTAAAAAATTTCTTTTAGAATTAAAAATAAATTCTAAGATATCAATAATCAATTGCATATATAATATTGAAGCAATACATATAATAGATAATAGTATAAGTTGGCAACAAGAACAAATAAAATAATCTTGAAGATAAGATAACAAGATTAATTTGTTAAATATGTCTCAAGAAATAGAAAAATCATTAATAATAACTACTTCGTTGGTAAAAAGAAATTAAAGATTTTATTTCTAAAAAACAAAATACTCAGAACTTATTAATATGAAAACTTTACAAGAAAAAATAGAAACATTAACTAAATTATTTGCAGCATTAGAAATTCCATCAGAAATTCAAGAAAATAATTCAGATAATAATGACACAGAAGTAATATATGAATTTTCATCTGATGATGAAAACCCTTATTCAAATCCATATAGAAATTCACAAAATAATTTTGGATTAAAACGAAAACAATCATATGTTGAAGATGATTATCAAAGTAAATATATTTATGGACCACCTTCATTAGAAGAATTTTTTTTATATAATAAACAAAATAAATGGGAAAAATACCTCCACAATACATACCTAAATTATTTACATTTCCAACAAATTCATATATTCTTTTTATTGACTGTGATCATAATCATGAAGCAAAAATTCAAGAATGGAGTAATAAAATGGGAGTACAAATTCAGTTAACTGAAGAATTAAGAAATTTACACCCAACACATTTTCTTAATTATATCATTCATAAAACATAAGGTAATGCATATCGTTTTCTCTCATCTCTTGATTAAACTGAAACAATGATGATAGCTACTACTGATGCTATGGAAACATTTAAAAATATATTAAGTCTCTTATTCAGGAATTCATAGGAAAACAAATTGAAGATAAATTATCATGGGAAGCTTTTCAATTAGAATCGTTATGACATTTAACAAATCTACGAATCTGTAATATGTGTTATCTAGACTCATTTATATGCGAATATTCTGAACATTATTATAATTTAGATTCCACTAGAAAAAATGTAGCATTAGATATGTTTTATCAAAAATTACCATCGTTAGTAAGCCAAAGTGTAATAAAAGATTTTCAAGAAGTCTTACAACAAAATAAAATTGCAAACACTTTAGGAGCACGAATAAGTATATTAAAAGCATAGATGCAAAAGACATGTTTAGAACAAAAAACAACACAAGATGCAAAAATTGATTTATGTTGTGAAGCTCTTTCTAATAAAGTTAATCAATATGGTTGTAAAGATAATAAAAAACAACAATATAAAAATAAAATTTGGAAAAAACAAACTTATAAACCTAAATATAAACAAGGTGAAAGAAAATATTTTCGAAATAGAAAACAATATAGACAAAAATATCAATCTAAAACAAATTATTGCCCATCGAATAAAAAAGATTGTAAATGTTGGATATGTCAAGAGGACGGACACAAAGCTTATGAATGTCCAAAAAAGACTAAAAAAGAAAAAGAAACAAATCTATTAAAAATTGCATATGATCTCGGATATGAACCTATAGAAGATTCAAATATAGATTCAGACATAGATATTTATGCATATACAACTGATTCTGATTTAGATGCAGATAAATAATCCTATGGAGAAAGTATTATTGGGATTAGAACGTGAGGACAACCTCATATCTAACCCATCCGAAATATACATTGTCAAAGCATACAATGGTACGAAAATACCATCTGAAGTATACATTGAAAAAAGCATACAGTGGTATGAAAATACCACCAAAAGCATACAGTGATATAAATATATCACCAAAGCATACATTGATACAAAAATTTTCATATCATCATTTGAAATATTAAAAGCAAACAAATATAAGCAATCATTCGGGTACCCAAAAGGCGCAAGTTAAGGCAGTAGACATATTGACATGGAAGCAATCATGAAAAAAATACAACAGCAGCTCAAACAGAAGTAGGAGCAAAAAGCATCATGAATTAGACAACTTGAAGCAGTCAATCGTGAAGAAGAGCAACTACAACAGACAATACAAATTCTATCATCTTATTCAGTACCTAAAGAAGAGGCAGCTAGCAGCTCAACAACAAAGCAACCAAAAGAAGACATTCAAGAAATATCATCCGATGATAATTAGTCACAAACAATACATAAAACAGAAAAAACAACCTATGACACCAAACCAAGAAGAATATCCACCACTTCAAGCCAATCATAAAAACATAAAGAAATGGTATGTGATTTTCAATGGAGAAAACGAAGGAATATATGACGATTGGGGAATTGCCAACTCATATATTCTTGGAAAAAATGCCATTCACAAAAGTTACAAAACAAAAAATGAAGCAGAAGCCGCATACAATGAAGCATACAATGCAGTCATAAAAGATAATGTCGAATGTTCAAAAACAGTTCTCCTTACACTACAAAAACCCATATCCAACTTTACCCCACAAAAACATGTATCCATCCCAAAGTCTCTTAACCAATTAAATGCAAAAATTGCCCTTGAAGCCATTTCATCAACCAAAGAAAAAGAAGCCATGCAAAAACCAACTACTTAAAAATTTGCTAAACTATGGGATAGTCTCATTCAATACACCGAAGTCCATTCTCCGATGGGCTTTTATCCAGTAGCCAGGCGTCTAGGCCCCAAAGCAGTTTTTCTAGCTGATTTATCAGATCCTATGACTTTATGGGATTATTTTATCCATGGATTTATTGACACCATTTATTTAGAAGGCACCAATCTCCACTGCATCAGTGAATTTCCATCTGCTGTGCAAAAAATAATCAGAAATTATAAAACACGTTTTGCTAAACAAGAAAGAGGATTATTCATCAAAATGCATACTAGTTACCCCATTTTTGATGAAGACTCTCAACTACTTATCCCAAGCATTACCTTTGCAAATATGGGAATAAGCAATGGCTCAAAACCAACAAAAGATGATCCACCTCATGAAACACCAACATAGGATCATCTAATTTTTGCACTAGCCGGTGTCTATCTAGCATCATCTCGCATAGGCAACGGAAAAGATCAAAAATCAAGAGTCGGAGTGAATTATGCCGGTAAAACTTTCGTTATCTATTCTCTAACAGACAGTGAAATCACTCCAGAAGCATTAAAAGCAATTGAAACTTTCGAACAACCGTTCGAAAAACTTTCTCATCATCTAGCTGAATTACCCGTTGATCTCAAGAAACAACTTTGTAAGCACATCATGCATGCACCACGACATAATTGCAGTCATTGTAAAGAAAATACAGAAGAAACATCGTTCATGGAAGACTAACGTCAACAATGACTAAAGCACACACTATTCAGAAATATCTATCCTTTCGGTGGCGGGAGGAATGACGAAAACAATGACGTATTGAATACATTATTGAAGACACACGTCCTTTCATTGTGGAAGGAATTGTAATTATTTGTCATTATAATTATTTGTAATTTGTCTTTGTATGATTATTATTGTTGGTAGAAAATGTGATATAAAGTAGTGTCTAGGATATGAAATAAAGTGTATAACCCTCAATAGTCTAGGGGGCTATAATGTAAATATGTATGTTGTATTGCAATCAAACGATTGCAACTCAATTATGTAACCGACTCTCTTGAGCCTATAAATAGGGCCTTTGCCCGTATGAAATAAACAAGTTAAGTTTGAGTGTCTAAGACTTGAGTTGATCTCAAAGTTCTTCCTCTATTGAAATAGTTGTTCTATTTCTGAATAGCATAGCCCTATCCAAACATACCCAAGATTATCCATATAAACATTCTTATAATTTAATCAATCCATCTCGACGCATCATTCATATATAATCCAATCCTAACTTTTTATTAATTTCGTCATGTCTTTTGACTTTGGAAAGACGAAAGCAATGACGTATTGAGGACATTATTGAAGACACGCGTCCTTTCATTGTGGAAGGAATTGTAATTATTTGTCCTTATAATTATTTGTAATTTGTGTTTGTATGATTATTATTATTGTCGGTAGAAAATGTGATATAAAGTCGTGTCTAGGATATGAAATAAAGTGTATAACCCTCAATAGTCTAGGGGGGCTATAATGTAAATATATATGTCGTATTGCAATCAAACGATTGCAACTCAATTATGTAGCCGACTCTCTTGAGCCTATAAATAGGGCCTTTGCCCATATGAAATAAACAAGTTAAGTTTGAGTGTCTAAGACTTGAGTTGATCTCAAAGTTCTTCCTCTGTTGAAATAGTTGTTCTATTTCTGAATAGCAGAACCCTATCCAAACATACCCAAGATTATCCATATAAACATTTTAAAATTTTAAACAATCCATCTCGACGCATCATTTAAGTATAATCATATCCTAACTTTCTATTAATTTCGTCATGTCTTTAATTTTGGTATCAGAGCTAAGTTTCGTTCTTATCATTTTTATTATAAATATGATTATTCATATGTTCGTTCATAAGAAAAATATTCATCATGCATCATTAAAAATGTTATTACATTCATGCATATTACTTGTCATAATCATAATAAAATTTAATAGTCATAATAAACTCTACTATCACTATCATTTAAAAAAAAAAAAAAAAAAAAAAAAAAAAAAAAAAAAAAAACTATAAATTTTTTATCTTAACTTTGATCCAAAACACAACCAAATATATTATTATTATAGAATTATAATCATGAGTTTTTTAAGTTTAAATATTAATAAACAAGAACTAAATTTTTTTCGTAAAACACTGAAACAATATAAAAAATTTCTTTTAAAATTAAAAATAAATTCTAAGATATCAATAATCAATTGCATATATAATATTTGAAGCAATACATATAATAGATAATAGTATAAATTGGAAACAAGAACAAATAAAAAATCTTAAAGATAAGATAACAACATTGATTTGTTAAATATGTCTCAAAAATAAAAAAAAATCACTTATAATAACTACTTGGTTGGTAAAAGGAAATTAAAGATTTTATTTCTAAAAAACAAAATACACAGAACTTATTATTATGGAAACTTTACAAGAAAAACAGAAAAATTAACTAAATTATTTACAGCATTAGAAATTTCATCCGAAGTTCAAGAAAATAATACAAAATAGAAAATAATTCAGATAATAATGACGCAGAAGTAATATATGATTTTTCATCTGATGATGAAAACCCTTATTCAAATCCATATAGAAATTCACAAAATAATTTTAGATTAAAACGAAAACAATCATATGTTGAAGATGATTATCAAAGTCAATATATTTATGGACCACCTTCATTAGAAGAAAATTTTTATATAGACAAGGAATGGTTAAAAATAAACAAAATAAATGGGAAAAAATACCTCCACAATACATACCTAGATTATTTACATTTCCAACAAATTCAAATATTCTTTTTATTGACTGTGATTATTACTGTAGTCTTCCTGAAGTCTTCTAAAGTCCTTTATTTTAGATTCTAATTGGGCCTTAAGAGGTTTTTGTGTGACATCCCCAAAATCACGGCCAGAAAAGACCGGTTTGTTTATGCTTTGTTTAAAAATCAGAGTAACATTTTTTAAATAAAAGTGTTGCGGAATTTGTCCCAAAACAAAATATGATAAAGATTTATCAAAAGCATTTCCATATAAATGTATTTCATTAAAAGACTTGGTATGTCATGTTCGTACAGATCAAAAGCATAAACAGTACAATATAAGCCTTACTACATTATTTCATATCTACAGACCTATATCCGTAATCCCTCGTCCAAACATCATATCTATGCTCAAGCGCCACTACCTGTAATACATAAAACTGAGTGGGTCAGGCGTGGAAGCCTGGTGAGCACATAGGGTTTTCAACCCACAATAAATAAGTTTATTAAATTTGATGAGATTTAAAACCTTTAATCTATGAAGATCGATTAGATCTTGAACAAGTAAGTAAATATAAATCTGTAAGAACACGAAAATAAGAACGAGACAAGAGTGAATCAAACGTGTCGAATGATTAAACAAAATCCTCAGAAGAGCTCGATTAAGAACATCAACTGTTGAGGATTGGTAGGTTACAAGAACGATTAAAGAAATCTGTAAAACTATCGTTATGCTCTAGATGAATCGCTAAAAATCGTTAACCTAATATGCATGCAAGCATATACTTATATAATAAACAAAATGGGCTCTCGGTTGGACAGGCCTAAACCGGAATACAAACTAAATAAATAAACAGCCGAGCCCAAATGACGCAATCTTCAAAATAATCTTCAGCCCAACAATCTCCCCCTTTGCGTCAATTGGAGCGAGATCTTCACTTGTTACTTGGGCCAGCAGCTCAAGCAGGTACCTTCTTCTTGACGGTGCTAAACAGACATTTGGTGAGAGCGAGAATTGTCTGTCTAAACCGGATGTACCATTGGATCATGTCGTCGAAGTACTTGACATCATCAGCTGAATTCTCTTTACACCTTTTGATAATCGATAACACATGCTCCAGACAAGCAGTGGTGTAAAGATGTTTGTCAGCTAAAGCAAAGAGACATTTCTGTCCTTCTGCTCTAGTGAACATAACCAAGTTGCGTCTCGGGTCGATCTTGCCCATTTGCATTTGGTTGAGATCACTGGCCAATCCCACAGGAGCTATCTTCGGTTTCTTCTTGAAGACTGTGGCAACCTCCTGATCCATAAGGGCAACCTCCATGATGTAACAGACTAACATCCTTTTGATATGGTCTATAATGGGACCATATTCGGCTTCATCAGTCAAAAGGATATTATGCAAGACAATCCAATCATGAGGATTTAAGTTCGGTAGATCTGCCAGGGAGATATGATGTGCAATTCTTGCAGATCCTCGAATCACCTTGAACCGAACGTTTATAAATCTTCCTTCGGTGTAAGGCTTCAGTACCCGAACATTTACTATCTTCTGGGCGCTCCAAGTTAGATACTGAGGACGAGCAGCCTTCAGATAGAAGTCGATGAGTTCCCTATCAAGTTCAGCATTTGGATGAGGGACTTCAAAGATATTTGAGAAGGCGTGGAAGATAAACGCCTTTCGAGTCAGTGGCATGTCGAACTGCGAGTCGACAGTATTATTGCAGTCGAACGAGATAACCGGCTCGAGCCATAAGATGTTGGGAGTATCTATGGCCTCTTTAATCAAGCGCTCCCGAGTCCAGGCAGGGAAGAGAGTCTTCCTGCTCTCGAGGAGATCGTGGGCTTCCTTCTGCTTCCGTTCGGCTTCTTTAGCCTCTCGCGCCACACGATTAACATCATCATCCACATTGCGACTGTTCTTTCGTTTCAACATGTCAGCAATGGTCTCTTTATCTTCATCTTCATCTTCTTCCTCAGCTATGTTTTTCCCTTTGTCCTTCACACCCGAACCCGAAGCTTGACCAGTCGGAGGTGGTTCGGTTGTGTGAGTAGCTTTGGAGGAAGGAGGTGGTTTCGACGACCTCACAGTCTAAAGCTGAACATATCTAGTTGACATCCATAAAAGTTTTTACCATTAAAAAGAAAGATGAAACAACACTCATAAAACGAACATATCTAGTTGACATCTCTCTTACTGTTCCTGTTCCCATGAAAAGCTCACGTGGACCCAAGAAACTTTGGGTTCCTAAATGTGCTTAATTTTTGCAGGTTATAAGTGACGAGCAGTTCGACGAAGAATGGCACATCGATAGTGGCTGCTCACGTCACATGACAGGGAGGAAAGATGAGCTCAGGGAATATAGATCTCTTGCAAATGGTGGCAATGTCAAGTTTGGAAATAACTCTTTCGGCACCATAAAGGGATACGAGATGATAACAAATGGTGACTTTACTATAAGGAAGGTGGCTTATGTGGAAGGACTCCAACACAACCTCATCAGTGTATCTCAGCTTGTTGGAGGTACAGGTCTCAAAGTATCATTCGATGATGAAGGTTCTGAAATTATTGAGAAAAAGACAAAGAAGGTAATTCTCAAGTCCGAGCGAAAGGGTGAAATGTTCCCTTTAAACCTTAAACCCATCAAAGGAAACCCAGCTATTTGTTTGCTATCAAAAGCTCAATCTGACGAAAGCTGGTTGTGGCACCGAAGACTCTCTCATCTCAACTTTAAAGATATCAACCGACTTGTCACTGGAGGTCATGTTAGGGGCCTTCCATTGCTCAAGTTCGACAGAGATCATTTGTGTGCTGCATGCGAAATGGGGAAGCAGAGTCGTCAAAGTCATCCATCTATAATTAACACAAAAGTTGTTGAACCACTCGAATTACTTCATATTGATTTGTGTGGTCCTTCATCTATCGAAAGCATCGGTGGTAGCAAGTATATTCTTGTTATTGTTGATGACTTTTCACGATTTACATGGGTGTTCTTTCTAAAGCTTAAATCTGAAGCGACTCATAAGCTGAAAGTGTTCATCAGGCAGATTGAAGTACAGCTCAAGAAGGTAGTTCGCAACATTAGAAGCGACAATGGTCTGAAATTCAAGAACAGGGAGTTTGAAGAATTTCTAGCAGAAAAGGGAATAAGTCACAACTTCTCAGCTCCCTACACACCACAACAGAACGGAATTGTTGAAAGACGAAACCGATCTTTGTGCGAAGCTGCCCGAACTATGCTAAGTTTCGCTTCCTTACCTCTTTATTTTTGGGCTGATGCTATTTCTGCTGCTTGTTTTACACAGAACAAGTTTTATCTCAACAAACGATTCACGCTCACACCTTATGAGATACTAAACAACATAAAGCCCAATGTGAAATTTTTCCATGTGTTCGGCTCACGGTGTTTCATCTTTAACTCTAAAGAACACCGCAACAAGTTCGATGTCAAAGCCGACGAGGGAATCTTTCTGGGCTACTCTCTCACATCCAAGGCATACAGGGTCCTAAACAAGCGTTCGAGAAAAATTGAAGAGACATACTATGTGACCTTTGACGATAGCTATGTCAAAAAGCTACAGGCCAAAGAAGACACCGCTGGGGAAATCTTTCCTCAAACTGTCCAAGTCACAGTCTCGATCGCTAATCTATACGAGAAATTTCTGGAGCTCTTTGATGAACCAGAGAAAGCTTCTCTCTCAGAAGCAGGTGCAGCAGACAACAAGGTTGACCACATGAAGCAGATTGTCGAAGAAGCTGCAAGGAGAATGAATGAAGGAGGATCGACTTCTAATGAACCTCCATTCAACAATGCTTCTGTCGAGGGGGAGCCAAGCTCACATGTCAAGGGGGAGCCAAGCTCACATGTCGAGGGGGAGCCAAGTTCTACAACTGCAACCGAAGGTGCTTCTCCAAACGAAGGTGCTTCTCCAACCGAAGGTGCCTCTCCAACCGAAGGCGCTTCAACGCCTGAAAGTCCAGCACCACAAGAAACCTCTGAACCTCAAGTTTCTCAAAGCTCATCAATCGAGGGGGAGCATGATGATATGACGCTTGATTACGATAGCCAATCCGAGCCAGAAGAAATGATCAATGCTGAACTAGACCCTACCTTTGATCCAAACTATCCTCCTCTTACCAAATGGACCAGAGATCATCCTATCTCTCAAGTGGTTGGCGATGTCTCTGAGAAGGTTCTGACCCGATCACAACTGAAGGCAAAACAGACATCCTTATTTTCAAAGGTTGAGTTTTGTATGTTTAACTCATTCGTATCAAAAGTTGAACCGAAGACAGTTAACACTGCCCTCGATCACTCTGATTGGGTTCAAGCAATGCAAGACGAACTGAACGAATTTGAAAGGAACAAAGTCTGGCGCCTCATTCCAACTCCTCCAGATGCTTCGGTTGTTGGTCTCAAATGGGTCTTTAGGAACAAAATGGACAAGGAAGGTAATGTTATAAGGAACAAGGCTCGTCTGGTGGTAAAGGGATACAGTCAGGAGGAAGGGATAGATTATGAAGAGACTTTCGCTCCTGTAGCTAGGCTGGAATCTGTAAGAATATTTCTTGCTTATGCTGCCCACAAAAACTGTGAAGTTTTCCAAATGGACGTCAAGTGTGCATTTCTTAATGGAGAACTCGAAGAAACCGTGTATGTGGAGCAACCTCCTGGGTTCGTGAACGAAAAGTATCCAAACCATTGCTATATTCTGGATAAAGCTGTGTACGGCCTTAAACAAGCTCCGAGAGCCTGGTATGAAACGCTAACTAAATTTTTAAAGATGTCTAAATTCAAACAAGGTTCGGTTGACCCAACCTTCTTTCGCAAAAAGGAAGGTAACCACCTTATGATAGTTCAAATTTATGTCGATGACATCATCTTTGGCTCTACGAATCCCAGCTTAACAGCTGAATTCAGAAAGTTGATGGAGACTAAATTTGAAATGAGCTCAATGGGTCCTATTAACTTTTTCCTTGGTTTAAATATTAGACAGGGACCCGAAGGCATCTTTATCAATCAGGAAGCTTACACGAAGACTCTCCTAGCAAAGTTTGGTATGATGGGAGACTCCAAAGTCAAAGTCCCAATGGCATTCGGCACCAAGCTAACTCCATCCCTAGACAAACCAGCTGTTGATATCACGCTCTATCGTCAAATGATAGGCTCACTAATGTATCTAACTGCTAGCAGGCCTGACATCATGTTTTCTGTGTGTTATTGTGCTCGATTTCAGGCAAACCCACGCGAACCTCACATGCTTGCAGTGAAGAACATTTTGCGCTATCTCAAGCGAACCACCTCCTTAGGTCTATGATATCCTTCCAACTCAGGCTTCTTTGTTCAAGCCTATTCTGATGCTGACCTTGGAGGATGTGGACTCGACAGAAAAAGCACAACTGGTGGCTGTCAATTTCTTGACGGGAAGTTGATCAGCTGGCAATCCAAGAAACAAACGTGTGTGTCGTTGTCTACTGCCGAAGCGGAATACATTGCCGCTGCATCCTGCACATCACAAGTGATTTGGATCCAGAGTCAACTTCGAGACTATGGACTCAATATGAAGAAGATCCCACTATATTGTGACTCTGAAAGTGCAATTAGGATCTGTCATAACCCAGTGCAACACTCTAAAACCAAACACATAGCACTGAGGTATCACTTCATCAAAGATCACGTGGAAGATGGAAACGTTGAAGTTCACTTCGTAAGAACCACTGATCAACTGGCTGACGTCTTTACCAAAGCTCTTCCTGAAGCATCATTCAACAGAATATTGCAAGGGCTAGGTATGATGGAATCAGAGTCAGTACCTCATACTACCTCTCAACCTCAAACGTAAGAAGCGAAACCAACCGAACGTTCGGGTTCGGTTAAACCATCTGACTCGCTCATTACTTCAAAGGTAGTTTTTCTTGGTTGTATATTTCTTGTACAAAATTGTTTTTCTTTGTGTTGAAAGTATTTTCCAATTGCATATCTAAATTCCTTGGTTTCTTAAAAATTTCCAAAACCGAAACCTACCGAAGGTTCGGGTTCGGTTTTTCAAAATTTTGTTGAACCGAAACCAACCGAAGGTTCGGGTTCGGTTTTTCAAAATTTTGTTGAACCGAAACCAACCGAACGCTCGGGTTCGGTTTTTCAAAATTTTCAGGAACCGAAACCAACCGAACGCTCGGGTTCGGTTTTTCAAAATTTTCAGGAACCGAAACCAACCGAACGCTCGGGTTCGGTTTTTCAAAATTTTCAGGAACCGAAACCAACCGAACGCTCGGGTTCGGTTTTTCAAACTTTTCCAACCGAAACCAACCGAACGTTCGGGTTCGGTTTTTCATTTTTTCCCAAAGTTTTTTTTAAGTCTTATTTTTTTCTCTTACTTATTTTTAAGTCTTATTTTTTCTCTTACTTATTTTTCATTTAATTTTATTATTTTTTATTTTTTTTATTTCTTTTGAATAAATCTCAAAAACACCAAAAAAATTTCACTTTTTTTTTTCTTGTATGTTCGTTCGTTTATGGGGGTATAATTGATGAATTACTTAAGTGTCCCTAGAAGCATGTTGTTGTATGTGTCTCAAGCCTCATAAGATTTTGAATAATGGCCTTCATGACCTGGTATACACAAACCTTGTCTTCCCAATAAGGCTAACACATTTATTCTAATCGTGAGCTACCTCACTCTCTTCTCACATGAGATAAGAGTTTGCTGCTTGGTCCTTTATTTCGCAGCAGAGGTACTATGTTTTCTTACACCATCTCCATTATATTTCTCCATTACATTCGTTTCCTCAACGTAACCCTTGAGACTCTCAGAAATTACCACTGAGGTTTATGGTTACACAATATCTGTGTTTATGATCTTAGTTTCGTGTCACTACGAGCTGAGTGAAACCCAACATTCAACACCAAATCTGAATTGATGGTGATCAATTAATTTGCTCAAGTTTTCACCAAAGAATTGACGGATGTACTTTCATGCAATCTCAAATTTTATTTTGTGTGATTCCTATGAAATTGTTATACACCATAACTTTTCTACCCTTGGGATCCAGTTTTTATTTTTTTTGAGATTTTATAGTTTTCCACGCCATTTTAAAATAAATTCCTACCTACTTGTTCAACAGACTACACTGGTCTCACAAGTACTTTGATCCCTTTCTTTCTTATTTCAAGATTAGAATTGTTGCATCAAAGAGAAAGCCACCCCAATGTAGCCTAATTAAAAGAAGCCTTTCAACATTTCTTAAAAAGTGTTTGATCGTAATTCAACGGGATTCCACACTAACACTTTAAGGTCTCTCTTGACCTCGAAGGAAGAGATTCGTGCCCGGGATCATCAGTTTCGTGTCATTATTGACATCACAGTTAATCCTAAAAAGAGTTGCTTTATTTCTTTTCTTTTTACACTCTTTGCACGAAAATCTTTGATTTTCCAAAATTCCGTTACTAATTAATTTCAGGCTAATCTGTTGCATTGGTGGTTAATAATTAAGACGTGGTCAACAATCCTCCACGTGGGTAGTTTGTTCAAAAAGATGCGCTTTACAAGATAAGACGAAGGGTTGCTGACTCAGGCGGGAAATAAAATGATTGAATTTCAACCGGTGGTAAAAATTCAAAAGGGGCGCGTGTGAATTTGAAACGGCCATACTTTTACTGACATCATGGACGCGTGTGCGATTTTCAAGGGATTTCTCTCTGGCACTTAAAGGCGCGTGAGGATTTGAAACGGTTTTCTTCTGAAACGGCGCTTGTTGGGCGGCATGATCCTAGGAATCTGACACTCTCTCTCCTACGTGATCATCGCACGCCTCAACTGTCGCACATCTGTCATTCAGGAAACCTTTTCGTATTTCCATAGAAGATTTGAAACGATTTTTCTCTCTCCTATCACCCACTATAAAAGGCAGTCTTAACCACCATTTACCTCTTTACTGCCTCCGAATTTTCAAGAGAACAAATACTCCCAAAAAGCTTTACAGTTCATCATCTTCTTCAATCCTCAACAATGGCTGAATCATCTTCCGTCCATGCTACCTCACAAATCCTTCCCATTCGTCCTCAACAATGCCTGGTAATCGATCTCAACCCTCTGGCGTACGACTCCTACATGTCGCCGATCATCGAATGCTTGAAGTATTCTCAAATCGCTCCGGCTCTCTCCAGGATCGAGTCTGTGCCCATGACGTCTCTATCACAGGTGTATGCGACTGCGTATTACGACAAAGCAGTCGAGCGGGTGTTCTTCGAGATTGCTGAACACAAGACATCTGTTTCTCGACAACGTTTCTGCACAATGCTAGGGTTGGCTGTTGACCCATCGAGAATAAATCCGGAGACGATTTTGGTTGGGCATCTGTATAACATGTTTTACAATATGGGGTACACGGAGGTCCTCACCTCCGTCGCAAAGTTCAAAAAGTCCTGCTTGCCGCCACAGTGGAACGGCTTGTTTACAGTCCTCTTCAAGGGCTTGTCGGAACGGAGCTCAGGATCCGACGGTGCCAGTCGACTTTTCTTGTCGATCATGTACGCAGTCTACAACGGGATTAACTTGGACTTTGGGTTGGTCCTCTGGCAACAGCTCATCCAGAGCCTTTCTTCATCATCACGACACTCTGAGGTGTCACTTGCCCGGTTCTGGATTTTGATCACAAAGTGGGCAATGGACAAGTTCGACATTCCCACTGCTGCTGATGCATCGATGTCTTCAATCGGTACGTTTCATACCAAGAAGATCATCGTCTCGGATGCATCTAAATTTTCGTTCATTGGCTCCATTCCGGAGACAATGTATGGCGACGTGCCCTCTGACAGCAGGTTAATACGGACGATCAAGGAATTCAGGCCAGCTGGTCCTAGGGAACTTACACCGGATATGCTCAGGTCCATCCACGATGCAGACAAACCGGTGCCCAGGGGCAAAAAGGCGGACAAAGGGAAGCAAGCGACCAAAGCTCCTAAGGGTCCTTCTCCCAAGAAGAGGAAACAGCCTAAAGCTGCACAGTCCCCACAACCGAAGAGGAGGAAGACTCAACCGAAGCGAAAGCTTGTCATTCCCTCTTCTTCGAGTGAATCAGAAAACGAGAGTTCGGGTTCGGACAACATTGAAAAGAAAATCCACACCCCTTATAAGGAGATGTTTCGTTCTTATGGGATCTGCTGCCCTCACGGCTTTAAAACGCGTTGTGACAAGGAAGGTATCCACACCCCTTATAAGGAGATGTTTCGTTCTCCTTCCAAGCCGATGTAGGATCAGGTGCAACCCACCTTCACCCCCCCCCCCCATTATAGGGTTCGACGTCCCTGTCGAACACATCGACCCGTGCCCTGGCTCTGATACCAATTGATGAGATTTAAAACCTTTAATCTATGAAGATCGATTAGATCTTGAACAAGTAAGTAAATATAAAACTGTAAGAACACGAAAATAAGAACGAGACAAGAGTGAATCAAACGTGTCGAATGATTAAACAAAATCCTCAGAAGAGCTCGATTAAGAACATCAACTGTAGACAGGAAGCATATACTTATATAATAAACAAAATGGGCTCTCGGTTAGACAGGCCCACACCGGAATACAAACTAAATAAATAAACAGCCGAGCCCAAATGACGCAATCTTCAAAATAATCTTCAGCCCAACAAAATTTATTAAACTAAACAAACCCGATTACCCGTTCCCGTTATCCTCACTTTACGTCCCTAAAACATCTAACACAAGGGACCTAGTCTAAGGACTATCATCGGGATGGACACTATTACTAAGGGGATTCCTTAGCAATAAATGTCCTTAAGGCAACCATGTGGAAGATGGAGTACATCTGGTGAGCACACAGTTCACACAGTTCAAATAAACACACAGTTTGAATAAACACCTATAGGTTGCGAGCCTGCTAGTGTTCCACTGGACTGTCTAGAATAGTCCGTGGTCGTCATCTATACTCCGCTAGATGACTGGATCATCAATAACATCTATAACGAGGCCTCTCATTATTTTATTTTGTCACATAGCAACTATTATATCTACCCATGTTTTACCCAACACATTTTGTGGATATAAAATACATATACAGTTTAAATCATTGAAAACATGTATAAAACGATCATCCAACATAGATAGCAAGTATTCAGATAATATGCACACATAACACGTAATTTATATAAAATACTTCATATCTATGTGTAAGCTGAAAGTAACTATGCACTCACTTGGAAGGTGGTGACTCAGCACTCGGACAGCGCTTCGATACTCTCAAAACAATTTTCCTTCGATAAAACCTAGTACCAATACCACTAGGGTTTAGTCTAACGATAAACGCAACAAATTAATTAGTCTGACTATTATTAAGCGTTAATAACACTCAATATAACTCATAATAATAGCCCAAATAAAATTTTAAGGACCTAATAACATTCCTATAATTATTTGAAAGCTATATAAAAAAATTGCGTAAGCGTAGCACACTTACAACGAATTTTATCGAAAACCGGAACTTAATTGGAGCAGCGTTTCGAAACCGAAAGGCTCTTTTTCTCAGGACTCCGGGAGCCTCGGGGCTTCCCTCGGGAGCTAGGGATTTTATCTAGGGCTTAGAGGGGTTTATAGCACTTAGAGAGAGAAAGTTTGTAGAGAGAGAAGTGAAAAATGGTGTGAGAAATGAAGAACTATCGGCCCCTTTTTATAGCCTGCGAGGCCTCGGTACGCTGGGCGTACCTCGGACCTACGTTGGGCGTAACGGTTCGGATAAGGGTGCCAGCGAGCTTCGTATGAGCCACGTGTTGGATGAAGACCGGAGCTACGCGGCTGCTTGTGGACCGAAGGGTGTAGCTGTACGCTGGGCGTACCGAGCTTCGGACGCTGGGTGTAGCGAGGGGTGACGCATCACTCATCCGAGGCGGGTACTGAGTCAGCGATGGAGGGTCCAGATTGCGCCACGTCATCAATCGAGCAACAGGTTTCGCAATTTTGAGTCTAAACTTTAAAAATTCGTATCTTTCGCATACAATCTCCGTTTTTGACGTTCTTTATATCCACACGAAGGTGGGAACGTACTCTACAACTTTCGTTTAGACTCCGTCGGCTAATTTTGACTCGATTTTAAATTTTATATTATTAACAGGCCGAGACAGGATTGGTCCGTTAAATCCTCATAACTTCTTCATTCGACGTCCGTTTTCACCCATCTTTTTCTCATTACGCTACTCTTAACGAGATCTTCGATTCTCGTTTAGGTCGTGTCGGCTAAAAATCACTCGATCTAATATTCGAATTTCGGGTTGTACACTGCTAATCCGAAACTTCGAAAAATCATAAATTCTTCATACGAAGTCAGATTTGGACGTTCTTTTTATCGATGTTCTTAGTTTAACATATTCTACGATTTTCGTTTAGATCGCTAAGGCTAAATCTCGCTCTATCGTAAATTCACTATTTACGCTTCCCGGTATCGTGTCGGTTCTGTCGCGAAACTTTGACGGGTCATAACTTCTTCGTTATAACTCGGATTTCGGCGTTCCTTATATCCCCGGAATCCTTGTTTCGACCACTACAACTTTATATAAAGATATAGGGCTTATCTCACACTTTAATTTTGACGCTTATTTTTATTCTTTATTAATTATACATTTATAATTAAATAATAAACACATAAACACACATAATACACATAATACTCAAATATTTAATCTTTATTACTTCAAAAAGAGTTACAATAGTTGACCTAGACTATTACATTGAAAAAAAATGCTTAGTCCTGAAACCCGGGCGTTACATTTTGTCCTTTTCTAAGTTGATAGCCCTCATATCTAAGGTCCTCTACTTCTCTACGTAGTGTTTCAATTTCCTCATGAAGAATTTTAACATAATCAATACAAGCTTGAGAGCATGAAGGCAAACTTACCTCACTTTTCTTCAGTTCAGAAGTAGAAGATACCATCAATGCAAACTACGGCTCCATCATTTGATCCTCAGCTGCAACACTCTCTGCGGAAGCTTCACTACCAACTTGAGCCAAATGAGCATTTTCAGGTCTTGATGTATTCAGGGCCTGCATCTGATCCTCCCAGTCAAATGACTGAGCAACCATGGCCTTCTCAATGTTGACCTAAGCACCGCTTCGATTGTTCCCTACTGCAACCATTGTCCGGTCATTGTTCAATCTTTTTTCCGACTACGGGCACTCACGAGCAAAATGATCTGGCTCGTGGCAGTTGAAACAACACAACTTTTCCTTGTTGAACCCTACCTTTTTATCAGCACTCATTCCCCAGTTATTCTTCCTGGTCTTCTTCGCAAACTGCTTTGCCCTGAAAACTGCCATGGCAATTTGCCATGTAATATCCATTTCTTCGATGTCTTCAGGATGAATCTGATCAAGATCAGCAAATTACAGTTGTGGTGGAAGATCTCCAGCTACAAGAGCATTGTAGCAGTTAACAAGTCCTGTAGCGAGAGCAAGATTTTCATCACCCTCCTTGCTGTTTGAGGAAGAGGCCAAAGTTGAAGGAGAAGCAGCTTAAGTAGCAGCGAATGATTGGTTCTGAGAGAAAGGCATGGCTGATGCAGCGGGAAGTGAAGTAGCTGATGGAGTGGAAAAAGACTGAATATGAGCTTGCTGAGCAGTAAAGGGCTAGCCTGCAGAAGAAAAGGTGAGAGATGAAAGAGCATTGTTAGATGAGATTCCAAGGTTTGTAGTTGAGTACAAATTCACATGGTTTATCTCCCGCTGTTTATCATCAATATCACACGCATTGATGATTTCCATCACTTCAGCGAGAGTAAGGCGATTTAGGTCTTTGGTATTCTTGATAACTACTACATTCATGTCCCATAACTTTGGAAGGGCATTTAGTAGCTTCTTGTTTATTTCAGACTTTGTCAAGAAGATTCCAGCTATGCTCATCTCAGTGGTGAGAGTTGTGAATTGTTGAAGCTGCGCCTCCAGGGTCTTACCAGGAATGTAATTGAACATATTGAACCTTTGTCACCGCATGTCCTGGTGACTCTCCTTCATATCTTCATTCCCTTCATATATTTTAACTAGGGCTTCCCACAAAGCCTTTGCTGAAGTATACTCCCTAAAACCTTGAGCTATATCCGGAGACAGGGCCATGGTTAGAGTGGCCAAAGCCCTTTCTTACTCTTCAACCTTCTCAAAGTCTTCATCAGTGTAATTCTCAATTTTTTTGTCAACCACTTGCCCTGCAACAGTGGTGGTTATTCTGACAGGATCTTTTATGATGCTTCTCCAAATTTTGAAGTCCTTCATTTTGATATACTTCTCAATCCTGTACTTCCATTCAGGAAAACCTTCAGCAGACAGCAGTCTTGGGATTCGAGTGGTTGTGCCCATTACAGAGTCCAGCTCATGGTGATGTGTTTGACTTTGTGAATCCATTTAAAACTAGTTTAAGTAAAAATTAAGTTATTAATTTAAAAAGAATTTGAGTTTTCGGTCAAACAATAGCTCACGGTTAAAAGAGTGTTTACGGCCGTAAACTCTGTTCACGGTCGGGAGTTTACGGTCGTAAAGAGTTTGCGGTTTCAGTTTACGGTCTAAGATTCCAAGTTTTTAGTTGTTGAAGAATCCTTATTCATGGCCTAAGAATCAAGTTTACGGTTCAAGAACTGAGTTGAGATTGCGGCCGTAATCTGTGTTTATGGTCGTAAGCTCTGGCCGTAATCTCCCAGAAATTCGAGAAAAACGTAAATTTTGAATTAAGCTTGAAACCATTTCGTAGCAAACACCATTTTCAGTCGTAAACAATGAGGAATACGGTCAAAAATTCGATTGTAGGATGCTTTGGCACTGGTTTTGCTTTGATACCAATTGTAAGGTCCTGAAACGGATCTTACCAGTAATCAAACAACCAAAACAATGAATAACAACAAGAAAGAAGTAGAAACAGAAATCAGAACAAGCTTGCACATGCTTCTGTTGATAAAAGATGTTTGGTACAACTTGTGAATATCTACCGTAGACTCTGTGGCATCAACAACCATCAAATGACCTAGCTAGCATCTATATATAGTGGACCTGGGCCGGCCTTGGGTTTACGGCCATAAACAAGCTTACGACCGTAAACTCATCACACGATCGTAAACTACACAAAAACTACTAAAATTGCATATTGACTCAAAAGAAATTATTACAAACGAAAGCCTAGACCAAACCATTAACTGGACCCTTCACCTCTTTTAATAAAAATGTGGCGGAATTTGTTCCCAGTAAAACATGATAAATACGTTATCAAAGCATTTTCGAAGAAAAGTATTTTTATTCATTTTAAAACATTTAGGATGTCATCGTCAATACAGAAACATAAGAATAAATAGAACTTACATTCATTATCACTAGTGATTTGTATCTCCTTAATCTCTAGTGTAATGTGACTTCATATCAACACCTATGATATAAATAAATTGAGTGGGTCGGGTTGGGAAACCTGGTGAGTACATAGGGTTTTCAACCCACAATAATATAATTATTATGTTTAATCATCAAACACTTAACCCAATTACCCATCCCCATTATCTTCTTTACTCTTAAGGATATACTTTAAGAATCAGTTATTTCTCATTCATTCGTTCCTAAGGATTATCCTAAGGAATAGGTACAAAGTCCATTGTTGTCAATGACACAGCTGTGAAGCATAGCTGCTAGTTCTATTACTTAGGCGCAACTGCCGGTATTGTAACATTCTCTATTAGGCGCAGCTGCCAGTATTGTCCTTTGGGAACAGCCGCTAGGGTTATCTCGTTTATTGATAGTATCGTTTTCGAGAGTCCACTCACGATACATGTCAATGGGTTTTTAGATTACATCGGTGAAAACATTGTTCACAACACCTACAAGTTGCGAGCCTGCTAGTGTTCCACTGGAGTGTCTAGAATAGTCCGTGGTTATCATCCATATTCTACTAGATGACGGGGTCAGCATTTGGGAACAAGGCTTCTCACATCGTCCACCTCTCACCCTTACCTCATGGTCTATAATCTATATCACCTCTCAACTAATCATCAAACTTGTGACAACCCGAAATTTCCATTCTGTACAAACCATATCAAGTCAATAGAAGTTGGAACAGTTACAGTGAATTTCCAGACTTTTGGGTATAAGTTTGAGTATTTCAGGATTTACACTTAAGGAGATATCAGGAGAGTGGATGCACTAGGGTTTTGTGCAACTCTGTTATTCCAAAACTCTATGATATTAGAGTTCATTTCGTGAATAAAATATTTTCTGCCAAAAATCCCAGGACTATATATAGGATTCTGAACCATATTTATTCATTAGTTACATTTCCAACTAGAGAAAAGCCATTTTCTCTCTCACGGATCTTTGGGTTTTCATCCCAAATCATGAGTACCTCTCTCTAGCTGTTTTAAATGGCTTATTATGTGCTTATTAACATAAATTTCATAACAAAACATCAAGATTTGAGAGTTTACCGCCCAAGAACACCTTAGGGAGTAAACTCTTTTATAAGGGTAAAATGATGCCTAGTCATTTCCCCTTGATATGTAACCACCTTAGACTTGTATGTTAGTGTATATAGGACTAGAAATCAACCTTAGAACACCAAGAGTAAGGTGTTCACGACCCAAGAAGTTCCAGGGCCGTGAACTCCTAACAAAGGGGCCAAAGTGTGCCTTACAACCTCCAAAAGCCTTGGACACTAGCTTGGATTAGTTCCTAGTTAAATTGGGGACATGGAAATCACCAAAAACACCCTTCCAAGGGAGATTACGGCCGTAATGTCCAAGGGGTTGGTCCTAAGGCCGTGAACTCCTCAAAGGAGTTAAAAGGAAGCCCTAACACTCTAGTAAGCCTTGATTTTTAGCATAGAACATTACACCATGGACCTAAGGACCAAGATTCATGAAATGGTACTCCTTACCATGAGTTTACGGCTGTAAACTCATGGGGGAGTGGTCCCAGGGCCGTAAACATTTAACAAGGCCATTTTAGGGCCTTAAACCCACCCAAACACTTGTTTAAGCTTTGAAGCACTTCACCACTTGAGTTGTAATAGCTTTGAGCATCATTTAGAGGCCCAAATGACAGTTTACGGCCAAGAGTTTACTCCCCTGGGCCGTAAACTCCAACACACATGGTCTTTGGACCATAAACTCCCGTATGAGGCTTTGCACTCCTTTGTTGCAACCCAATAGCCTCATAGCACTTGACCAAAGTGTTTTCCTCGCAATAGGATGTTTATACATGTTTAATTAGTGGTAAAATCACTAATTGGTTATATACATATGTCTTCAAATATATTTAGGATTATTGTGTGTGTCTAAGTCTTCACTTGACACCAAGCACTGGTCCGACACTTCCTTCCGATCCGCTCACTGCAGGTGAGTTCATACCCCCTTAATCAATGTTTTAAATGATTTTAAATGCTTTAATGGGGGGGGGGGGGGAATACCAGTAGAAAACAGTATGTTATTAAATCACTCATATGTATTTATAACTGTGTTTTCATCCAGCAGATTTCACATACTTCAAAATGTGATGCATGAAATGGTTTTTCTATCTTAAAAATACGTTGGTAGCAAAAGTGTTACGTTTGAAATGTTTATTAAAATGACATCAAGTCATTGCTAATTATTTTTCAAAACTCTTAGATGTCTAACAAAACCATTTTTACCTTCTTGACAAAACTATATCTATACACTTATGTTCTTATATATGTATTGATGTTATAGTTTTCAGCCTTCATTCAGTTTCCCACACTCTTGTGTAGCAAGGGTGTATAAACCTATATAGACAATCAATTACCTTCCAGTTAACTATTATAGGGATAGTTAAGAGATACCACTTACCATTCCAAGTACAAGGAATCACACAAGAGTCAGTTTATTCATGAGTCTATACTAGTACATTACATGATACAGGAGTGCGTTTACATTGACACACTTACATGAGTACATTCACATAGGTACGCTTACATGAGTACGTTCACATATTCTTACATGATACATGAGTACGTTTACATATGCTTACATGATACAAGAGTACGTTTACATAGATACGCTTACATGAGTACATTTACATATATACATTTATTTGTATGCACTTACATGGATACTTGTACCTAGATTCACTAGGATGATTTAATAGTACATTATGTGTAAATTGTCCTGCCTATCCCAGTTCAACGGGATATCTAGACGGGACTAACCATTCCGGAACCCACCTGTTAGCAACAGTGGTAGATGAACATCTACGGATGCCTACGGTTATTACTTATATTAGGGGTACCTTTACGGGGCTAACCATTCCTTTGGCCTACTGTTCGCTACAAAGGTAAATGAACATCTACGGATGCCTACGGTTAATACTTATATTAGGAGTACCTTTACGGGACTAACCATTCCTTAAACCTGCTGCGGCTACAGAGGAAAATTGAACAATCTACGGATGTTCAAAGGTTATACATTTCACTTGTCGCGATGACGTGTTAATCCTAATACAAAAGGATAACACTTACATTATTATAGTTTTCCTATTACTTTATTTTGTGATACATTCACATAAACGATGAGTTAGACTAAGTACTGTCAGTAATTGTCAAAAGGAAGGAAAAACTATCATTTTTATAGCAAAACATTCGGGTCTTGGTAGAAGACTACATTTCATACTAGTAGGAAATATGGGATTTTCTAGGGTTTTCATACTTATATCAACTGTTTCATTTAAAGATTTACATGGCATTCATAATAGCTTTCCAAAACAAGACAATGACACTTAAATACTTATGAATTCACCAGCTTTAGGCTGATACTCGCTTTCAAAATAACTCGTATTCTCAGGTCACCAGTAGACAGGTACGACGACTAGGTTTTGAGAAGACGGAGCACATACAAGACTCGTCTTTTATTTTTATTACATATTTTGGTGTCTTATTACAATTAAAGAACACTCATGTATTAAAACTTTACTTTTAATGCAATGGATGATGTTGTTGCTTGTTTACTACTTTACACTGTTATGATACTTCACATGACGTCCTCCACCCCGGAACGTTTCCGCCGTTCTTGGTTTTGGGGTGTGACAAAACTCATATTTCATCTACCCATGTTTTACCCAACATATTATGTAGATATAAATACATATACAGTTTAAATCATGTAAAACTCGTATAAAATCGTTCATCCAACATCGATAGCAAGTATGTAGATAATATGCACACATAGCACATAGTTTATATAAAATACTTCATATCTATGTGTAAGATAAAAGAGACCATGCACTCACTTGAAAAGGTGGTGACTCGGCACTCGGACAACACTTAGTTACTCTTAACATAATTTTCCTTTAACAAAACCTAGTATCATTACCACTAGAGTTTAGTCTAATATTCACCGAGACTAATTAATAGTCTTGCTATTATTACTATTATTGTAACATCCCAAGTCAGAATCAAGAGTTCAGAGGGTAAAGTGTAAGTTTGGAAAAGAGGATCTCGGTGAGTAGGATCTGTAACTCGTTGAGTCGAAGCGTGTCCCGGGAACATGTTAAGTGACCGGAATCGCCGAGTCGGCTGCTGGACTCGACGAGTCCGTGATGGAATGAGAAACTCTAATTCCTGGGGTTTGCACCCTATTTAAAGAATGATATGTCTTCATTTCAACCTCTATCTTCCCTGAGTGTTCCAGAGAAACCCTAAATCATCGGAGACTCCATTGTTGAGGAGATTGAAGCTTAGAAGAAGAAATTGGTGAAGAGAAGTTAGAGGAGTTTGAGGATAGCATCAAGAGAACTTGTGGATCTGAAGTCTACATAAGTTTAGACTCATCTCTAAGGTAAAAGGACCTTACCTTAAGCTATTTCTGTAACGCCCTGTTCTAAAATATTCATCTATGGAATTTTAGAGGCTAAGGCCAGGGGCGTTTTAGTCCTTGATTAAATTTAGAGGTATTATTCGAGAAGTTTTCGGGCCGGAGTGTGTTGTTAGAAGCGTAGGATTTCTTGCCACCTTTCCGTGGATATAAAGTTCACCAGAAACGGATCTAGAATGAAGGAGTTATGACACTTTGAAGATTTGGCAAGAATGGCCCTTGTAGAGAAAAGTTTGCATGGAAGACCATGTATGCATGTTGGGGCGTGCGTGGGTACGCCCAGCGTAATGGGTCAATTTGGTCGCGGGTATTCAAGGCGTACGCCCAGCGTATGTGGAGGTACGCCTAGCGTACGCTAAAGATCATAAAACCCTATTTTTGGGTTAAGCACTATATAAAGGACATTATAGTTCCAACCCTAGACCCCATATCAGCCTCCCCAACCTCATAAGAAACCCTAGAACGTCCCTACCTTCATTTTATGAGATCTTAACCTTGGAGAACCCATTTTGGTGGATTGAAGCTTAAAAGCAAAGAGAAGAAGGTTGGAAAGGAGGAACCTTTGAAGCTAGAGCTTGTAGATCTGGGATAAGTGCTTCATTTCAGACCTCTGCAAGGTAAAAAGTCTTGAGCTTGATGATTAACCTCTTAGATCTCCTTAGTACAAGTTTATGGACCTTTTTGGTCCCAAGATTGGGACTTTATGACTTAAGCTCGTTTCTAAGACCAGGGTTGCTTCCCTTAGAGTCATATGAGTCCCATAAGCAATAAAGTTCCAACCTTTATGGTCCTATTAAGTCCATGCATGAGATATAGTCCCCTTTATGGAAGTAGAAATTTATTTTGGGAGTTTGAGTTGGTTTGGGCCATATAAAGTCACCATGTCAGTGACTTTATGGCATAAGACATGGAATAAGGTTTGGATCTGAGTTTGTAGCTTCTGAATCGAGGTATTAAGCATTTAATAGAAAGTTGGCTTATCAAGGTATTACGATGAGCGTACGTGCAAGTACGCCCAACGTACACGTCGTCAAGCCTGTACGCTAAGTGTACATTGGAATACGCCCCGCGTAATTCTGCCAGATGGGTTTTGAGCATTTGGGCCTCGGTGTGGGCTGTGTTTTGGACTATAGGTCCTTGGGCCTTAGTGGGCCAGCAGAAGTCAGATTATGGGCCAAGGGCAGTTTGGGCTCAGGAAAGGCCATATGTGAAGTAGGCCCAATTTAGTATAATTGGGCCATTGGTGGGCCTTTAATGGGCCAGTGGAGCACTTAGAAAGAATTAAAGGGTTTGGGCCATGATTATGACCCACACCATAGTAGGGGTAAAATAGTTATTTTACCCATCGAAAGATTCCCCTTTGATTTAGTGTTTGACTTGTCATGATAGCCGGAGAGCAGCTGGGACAGCAGTCGAGGATCTTTCACTTGAGTTTTCAGCAGTCAGCATTCCGAGGTGAGTTTCCTTCCAGTAGGAACGGGTCTAAGGCCACAATGCCGGCCTGTTTAGCTAGCAGTAGTTTCCGGACTTTGATTCGATGCAGTAGTTAGTATGTTTGATGCCTTCGTGGCTCAGACAGGATTTATGTGTTATGTGTTCCGGGCTACGGCCCGATGCAGTATGCAATATATGTGTGTTCATGCTAGTTGATATGTTTATGTTATGCTTTGTTCAGTTAGTTCTGGACTTCGGTCCAATGCAGGGGCAAGGCCCTAGTTAGTTCGGACTTCGGTCCGATGCAGGGGACAAGGTCCTAGTCGGTTTCCGGACTTTAGTCCGATGCAGGGGGCATGGCCCCAGTTAGTCCGGACTTCGGTCGGATGTAGGGGACAAGGTCCCAGTCAGTTTCCGGACATCGGTCCGATGCAGGGGGCAAGGCCCCAGTTAGTCCGAACTTCGGTCGGATGCAGGGGACAAGGTCCCAGTCAGTTTCCGGAATTCGGTCCGATGCAGGGGGCAAGGCCCCAGTTAGTCCGAACCTCAGTCCGATGTAGTGGGCAAGGCCCAATATGTGCTTTATATGTTATTGTATGGTATGTGGTAGTTTGTGGGAGCTCACTAAGCTTCGTGCTTACAGTTTCAGTTTTTGGTTCCAGGTACTCAGTTTTCAAAAGAGGAGCTCGGAGAGGTTGCAGTGCACACACCATAGTCAGTTAGCATGGGAATGTTTTACTCTGATAATGAAATTATGTTTTGAATTAATACTCGAAAATTATGTTTTGACTTATGATACGATTTTTATAAATATGGTTTTAGTAATGTTTTAAAAGAAATTTTTAGTCGTGATTTTTGGGTCGTTACAAGTTGGTATCAGAGCCTTGGTTTGAGGGATTCAGACATACTTGAGAGTGTGTATGGACTCAAACTAAGGAAACGATAAAAGGTTTTCAAAAGAAAAACATTTTCGAAAGGAATTTTTGGTAAAAAGGAGTTTGAGAAAAGAAAAGAGTTTTAGAAAAAGCGAAAAGAATATTTAGAAAGAAAATAACTTGAAAGAACAACTCGACGAGTCTGGTCGTGAAGTCCTAACATTTTCTGGTTGAGCTGTGAATCGGTGAGTCGAGGGATGACTCGGTGAGTTGAGCACGAAAGGACTCAGAGCTTGTTGAACTCAACGAGTCTTGGGGCGACTCGACGAGTTGAGTCGTGGCATTGGAGAAAGTTTGAGCATAGGAACTCGACGAGTCAACAGGTTGACTCGGCGAGTATGGTCAACCAGGAAGGCTGACTTTGACTGAGGACTTTGACTCGGACCAAGGGTTGACCAGTTTGACTTCCAAGGGTATTTTGGTAATTATTGATATTTATTTGTTTTGGATATTTGTTAATGATCATTGGTGGAGTTTGTGCTGGTGGTCGGAGCAGCGTGGTCTTATTACTCCAATTCGGCAGTTGCAGGTGAGTTATCCTCACTATATCGACAGAGTCTAAGGCACCAAGGTCAACCCTTTATCGGATGGGAATTCGGGTAGTTGTTTGTTATGTTATTGCTTTGCTATGTCTACATCCTAGTATTTAGGATGGTATATGTTAGAGACCTGGTTAAGGTTGGTATCCTTGTATATAGGATGATGCTATGTTAGTAACCGGTTAGGTCGGTATCCTGGTTAGGATGTTGCTATGTTATGTGATCTGCTAGATCGGTCGATTAGTTGTGAATTGCTATATGATTATATGCTTATGTGCACATGGTTGTTGGAGTGGGGTTGGGTTGAGGCAGGTCCTGTTTTGTGCTGTAGGCCAACATACCCAGGGCGGACCGGTTAGACCGAAGGCCCGACGAGTTGTCCGGATAGGCTGAAGGCCCCAAGAGGGCGGACCAGATGTGCTGAGGCTCGGAGAGTGGACCAGATGGATTGAAGGCCTGGTGCGGGCGGACCAGTCATACTGTAGACTCAGAAAGTAGACCAGGTGGACTGAACGTCCGGTTCGGGCGGACCAGTCATACTGTAGACTCAGAGAGAGGGTGGACCGGGTGGACTGAAGGCCTGGTGCAGGCGGACCAGTCACACTGTACACTCGATATGCATGGCTGTTCTCTTTATGATATGATATGTTATGTGTTTGGTATTGTGGTTGGTATTTTGAGGGTAACTCACTAAGCTTTCGGGCTTACAGTTTCAGTGTATTGTTTCAGGTTCTTCAGGAGACAGTAGCAAGGCGAAGGCGTGATCGTCCCGCTCCGCGGTTTTATGTTGATGTTTCTGGAATACTCTGATAATAAATGAACTGAAAACATTTTTGTAATAACTTAATGAATATGGGTTGTTTTTGAAAAGTTTAAATTGGTTGTAAATTTTTGGATGTTATAAGTTGGTATCAGAGCCTTGGTTTGAGTGAATTGGAGGAACATTCGTGTGAATCTAGTCTCAAATGAAGGAGAGTTTTCAAAGTGAAATTGCAATGGTTTTCAAAAATAAGTAGAGGAGGATACGGAGGTATGATCAGCCAGAGCCAGTAAGTAGACCCCAAAATACCGTACAAGTTATTTGATTATGTGATATGTTAGAACAACATGCTAGTACTAGGCTAGGGATCTTCATGAATTGCATGATAGAATTGTCTAATTATATGATGCCTGCTAGCCTAGGGTTTCCCATTGTGTGAGGTAGTTAGCAGTTCCTCTAGAGGTGAGGATTGAGTGTTGCCATGTATATGTTTATCGCTAGGGTGTTGTGGTGATACTTGATATAAATATGGGTAGGTATGGAAGGTAGTATGTGCCCGTACTACTGAAAGCATAGGACCCATATGCGTATCAAGGAAACCACAACCCCTAGGGTCGGGTTGGGAGTTGGTTCCCGGATTATTGGGGAAGCATCTGATTTTCTTGTGGCGTATTTGCAGTATGGTGGTTACGAGGCATTCCGGGGGTGGATCCGGGTCAGGATCGGGATCAGGAGAGGGTGGTCAGGGTGGATCAGTGCCACCCGTGGTCATTGGTCAGATGAATACGGATGAGTTGGATGCCAGGATTCGTGAGATCCTGGATGATAAGGTTGCTGCTATGTTCCGGGCTGAGTTGTCGGAGATGTTTGGGTCGATCAAGACCGCCATGGTTGAGTACTTTGATGAGCGCTATGCAACTCTTGCAGAGGTGGCTGCCACGGTAGCTACATCGGCGGTATCAGCGGCAGGGGAAGGAACCGGTCGCAGTTTTTAGTATCGGGACTTCGATAATACGAATCCCCCTACGTTCAATGGAGTTCAAGATCCGATCGTTGTTATGAGGTGGTTGTCAGACGTGGAGGGTTGTTTCTTCACGTGTTCATGCCCTGCGGATCAGAGGGTGAGGTGTGCTCTGAACCTTTTGAGGCTCGGGGCGAAGGATTGGTGGAGGTTGACCACGAGATCTTATTTGGATGCACAGCGGGCCGCGATTTCATGGGATCAGTTCCGAGAGATGTTCAGTACCCGTTATGTTCCACGGGTTCAGAGGGAGAGGTTGGCTCAGGAGTTCTTGGAACTGAAGCAGGATTCGGAATCGGTGACGGAGATCACCACGATGTTCACTGATAGGGCGATGTTTTGCCCTGAATTTGCTTCAGATCAGGCTCAAATGTCCCGATATCTGAGTATGCTCAAGAGGGATATCAAGAAATTTATGTCCACGCAGAGGTGTGAGACCTTGTTGGAGTTGCAGGAGGCCGCTAGGCGGTGTGAGTTAGAGATTGAGTTGCAGTTTCGAGAGCAGAGGTAGGCCTCGGTGCAGTCGCACCTGGCACCGAAACGGTCCAAGACCATAGATTCCAGGTTGGGAAGTCAGAGCAGTCGCACTTGCGAGAAGTGCGGGAAGGTTCATATCGGAGTGTGTAGGTCTGGTGGTGCGTGCCACAAGTGTGGGAAAGAGGGCCATTAAGTGAGGGATTGCCGTCAGTCAGCCCCGATTCAGGATTTGAGGATTTGTTATCATTGCCTCCAAGTTGGTCACTTAAGGGCCAACTGTCCACAGCTTGTTGCCACACCGGTGCAGGCTCCAGCACCGGCCACTTTGAGGATTTTTGGTGGGGGTTAGGGTGGAGCGGAGCCTCCGAGGGCTCAGGGTCGCGCTTTTTAGCTCACAGCAGAGGAGGTCAGGGCAGAGCCGAATGCAGTTGCAGGTATGTTTTCGTTTCGTTGTTGTCTGGTTATCTGGTTATTTATGTAGTGTTGTATTTTATTCGCCGTTGTGCGTGTTTCATGGTTTGGTTGGGAGTGTTAGTAACTATGAGTTGTAGCTGGTTAGCATCCATGAGATTGATGGCCATATTGGTTATATGGTCTTGTTGTTGGGTATAGCAATTGTGATTTGAGAAATGTTCAACGGAGTGTCGAACTCCCTTAGAGTTCGTGATGTGCGATGCCAGGAAGTGATTTTGTGGAGGTTGCTCGTTTCAGAGGAATTCAGTTCATGGATAAGAGGAGTACATTGAGTAAGGATGATTGATTTATGCCGGTTGAGTCACCGGTGGTTGGTAGTCAGTGCTCTAAGTGGGGGAGAATTGGAAGATTCCCAGGAAGGATAGTGCGGGACGATGTATGATAGTCTGAGCGGTCCGGGGAGACTGAAGGCCTGTGGGCGTACCAGTCAAGCCGAAGGCTCAGAGAACGGTCCAGACAGGCTGAAGGCCCTGGAGGGCAGTCCAGACATGCTGAAGGTTCTGAGAGTGGTCCAGATTGGCTGAAGGCGTGGTAAGACGATCTAGTCATGCTGAAGACTCTGTATGTGTTGATAGATCTATATGAGGAGATGGTTTGAGCATGTTGAGATGTAACAACAGATAGTAGGTCTGGCCCCGGGTATTGATCATGTTAGTGGAAGGCAGTGCATGGACCCGAGAGTCCTTGCGGGCAGATTCAGAGCATGTGTGATGCATTGATTAGCGGTTACTCTACAAGGGAATAGTGTAGAGTGGGGTGTGAGCACCCTGGCACTTGCTTGAGGTGGCAAGGTTGGCAAGTAGACTTCCTTGGATAAGGAAATGGAAAGGTATGTAACTCCGGGGGGAGTGTTGGTTCACGGAAGTGAAAGCAGTAGTGAGAATGGATGATTGAGAGTATTTCAATTAAGGCTGTTGAGCACTGTGATTGTGCCAGTGGTATGGAAGCACATCCGGATTGGGTGTCTGTTGAGGTTGCGGAAGAATTTCCGGTGGTGTAGAACCAGAGGATTTCGGGAGGGATGCAAGGATGGAGCCTTGTATTGTCGGTATGGTTGTGATCAGGAGGTTATGTATGTAGCGGTAACTCATCCTGGTGATGTCTGGAGGTATCGTCAGTATGTCAGGTTTTTCCGGCCCGAGGATGTTAGAGCAGGTTCAACATTTGTATGTGATTGCAGAGGAGAGCTCATGGGAGTTGCTCAGGAGCTGAAGGATGTGTCATCCTGTCAGCACGGAAAGAAACAAGTTGAATTCGGAAAGTAAAGCGGGATAAGTCCCGGAAGTGAATGCGATAAAGGATATGCCAGTCAAGGAAAGGAGTAGTAGCTTGGTACCGGGTCAGGACCCGATGGTTCAGGGTGATCATTGGTTGATGAGTGTTGTTATCAGAGAAAGAAGCCGGTGGCCGACTTGAAGCAATGGTCATGACTCTGTGAGGTAAGAGTTAGAATTTATAGAGATTTGATAACAGTGTTCGGGGGAACCTAGGTCGATTGATACCAAGAGGTGCATTGTGGGAGTAGTATCTGGAATTGTGTGCTGCAGCAGGCTTCGAGGACGAAGCCTAATTTAAGTGGGGGAGAGTTGTAACATCCCAAGTCAGAATCAAGAGTTCAGGGGGTAAAGTGTAAGTTTGGAAAAGAGGAACTCGGCGAGTAGGATCTGCAACTCGTCGAGTTGAAGCGTGTGCCGGGCACATGTTAAGTGACCGGACTCGCCGAGTCGACGGCTGGACTCGACGAGTCCGTGCTGGAATGAGAAACCCTAATTCCTGGGGTTTGCACCCTATTTAAAGAATGACATGTCTTCATTTCAGCCTCTATCTTCCCTGAGTGTTCCAGAGAAACCCTAAATCGTGGGAGACTCCATTGTTGAGGAGATTGAAGCTTAGAAGAAGAAATTGATGAAGAGAAGTTGGAGGAGTTTGAGGATAGCATCAAGAGAGCTTGTGGATCTGAAGTCTACATTAGTTTAGACTCATCTCTAAGGTAATAGGACCTTACCTTAAGCTATTCCCTTGTTATTTCATCCATGGTGTGTGATTTGGGGTTTTTTAGCATGATTGGGATCTATTTCGGGTATAGAGACTAGATCTGAGGTTGCAACTTCAGATCTAGGTTGGTTTGGAGCCATAAGATCAGAAAGTGATAGCTTTGGGGCGTGATTGAGAGTGTCCTTGCCTTAAACCTTCATTTTTAGCTTGTTGGAGCTTGTTGATCCTTGCATACTGTGACAACCCGATATTTCGACTCTATGTAATGACCTAAAAAGTCACAAATTGTAATCTCTTTTGATATAATGAAACTAGCATCGAAAATAAAATGTTCAAAAGTCTCTATTGGTTTGCCTAAAATAATAGTTATCATGTCAAGATTTTCAGAAATATAAAGAACACTGAAAACCGATTCATAATGAAGAAGTTATGACCAACCAAAGATTCACAACAAAAACCGTCAATACGGTTAAACGTAAAATGTAAAACAAGAAATTTCAATAAAATACTTATTAGCCTTAGGTATTTAAATAAAAGTTGTAGTTATCATTAAACCATGAACATACATAAAAAGAACGCCCAAATCTGACCTCGTATGAGGAAGTTATAAATTTTCGAAGTTCGGTATAGCGGTAGACAACTAAAAACTCAAAACAGAGATCGAGCGACTTTTGGTCGGAATGACCTAAATAAGAATCGAAGGTCTCGACAATGGTATTTCAAAGGTAAAAAGTCTGGCGAAAACAGACATCGGATGAAGAAGTTATGGATTTTAAACAAACTTTTCCTACCCCGACCTCTTAAAAATAAATAATAAAGAATAATTTCAAAATTTGCCGACGGAGTCTAAACGAAAGTTGTAGAGCGTAGTCTCACCTACGCATGAATAAGAACGTCAAAAACGGAGTTCGTATGAAAAAGATATGAATTTTTGAAGTTTACTAAATAATTAAAATATAAATTAAATTAAAAATCTGGTATTATCCGAAGGAGGAGTCACCGGACCAATCCGAGTTACGCCCAGCGTACTCAGGTGCTAGGCCTCGGAACGTCCACGTCGCCCCTTTACTCCCCTATGCCCTGTCTCGTCCGAAGTTTAGGCAACCGAGGATGCGATCATGCATGACGCACGGGTACGCCCCGCGTAACCCTGTACGCCCAGCGTACCGAGGCGGTTCCCAGCCCCTATAAAAGGGATGCGAGGGTTCCAGGTAAATTGCTCATTTTCTCTCCTTTTTCTTGCATTTTTACTCCGTTTTGCGTGCAAGAAATATCCCGAAGCCCCGATTTTCATACCCAATCCCCGAAGGAAGTTTACGCTCCTGAGATTCTCGAGAATCCAGAGAAAATCCACTTTATCGAGTCAAAGTTCTGCTCGGTTTTCGTCTCACCTTCTTCAACCTATCAAGTGAGTTCATACCCCTATAAACTACATTTTCAGATGTTTTATCAATGCTTTTTATACACTTTTAAGGGGGGTGGGGGGGATACAAGTAAACACACGGTTATTATCGTGTGTAGAATAAAGTTTCACTATATACTCTTTTTATCAAGTAAATCCTATGTGATTCATAACTACTACATGAGAACTTTCGTATGCGTTATATATATATATATATATATATATATATATATATATATATATATATATTCTCGATAACATCTTGTCTTTTGGAAATAAAACATGTATATATATATATATATACACACACACACACACACACACACACACACAAGAATCAAACACTTTATTTATACTTTAAGTATAGGTAATCACGTATGTCACTATAACTATTACACTTTACATAACAAGTGAGCATTACACTAGGGTTTATTATACGAACGAAACACACACTTTGAAAAACTATAATAGATATAGTTGTGAGAAAATCATAAACATTTACATACTAGAAACACTATATCAAAAAGATATTTTCATACACAAGAACAAATGAACATTTTCATACGTAAATCTGTTTTATACTAAGTTTTGTGAGACATTTCACGTACTTTCGAGTATGAATTTTAAGTCCTGTATTATATACCAAAATCCCTTGTTGGGGAAGCGTGATACTTGTGTATAGATTTATACGGGATTGACAATCCTACATCTAAGCTGTTAGCTACAGCTAGGCCGGTAGGCCTGGGGTGACAAACGTCATAACTTTCCAACACTTGAAGAACGTTGTTATAGGCATCCTGGTCAAATAGCATGGTTATAAGACTCACATGGAGTATTAAAAACACATTGATTTACGAGGTTTTTCAAATTCCTTAGCGATTTATACATAAACCTACTATATTAGGCATGAAAAGCACTATTGCATTACACGTTTTGGAACAATTAAACTACCATCTACTATAGTAGAAAATATGGGACTTTCTAGGAACATTCAAACATGTACAAACCATTTCATTTTATTTCATACAAAACATTTCATTTTATTTCATACAAACATTGTTACTAAAAACTTATGAACTCACCAGCTTAAATGTTGACCTACTCTTTCAAAACTACTTGTGTTTCTCAGGAATTCAGTAAGACAGGAAAACAAACAGCTTTTGAAGAAGGGACGCTGTGGCGTCAGTTTAGTTTCATTTTGACACCATATTGTAATTTCTTTTGAAACAATTACCTTTCAACAATGTAAAACTTTTAAATTAACTATAAACAAGGGCTCTGATACCAATCTGTCACACCCCGAAAACCGAAGGCGGAAACATTTCCGGGGTTGACTCCACGTTGAGTATCAAATTCAATGTACATAGTAAGTAAAGTAAATCAACCATTACATTATATATATGAAAGTTTTACATTCGTTTCAAAAACATAAGTTATACAAGTGATACATATCATATATAAACAACACGAAACGAGTCTTCTACGCACTTCTTCTTCACCAAAAGAGATCGTCGGGTACCTGTCTAATGTGAACCTGAGAATACAAGCGGTTTGAAAATCAGCATAAAGCTGGTGAGTTCATAAGCGGTTTTGTTGTCTGAAAATGTACGAGTTCCCTTAGTTTTCTGAAAACGTGGTTATCCAAGAAAATCCCATATTTTCTTATGTAAAGTTAGTTTCCAAATCCGAAAAGTAAAGTAAACGACGTACAATGAAAACATGATTGTTCTTGTGAATTGTAAAGTTTAGTTATCCAACTCGTTATACTTTTATGGATACATACTACTGTTACTCAGGAAAATCCTATATTTTCCTACATGTGTGAGTATGAACTATTACTAGTTCTGTGTGAGCTAACTGATACTGATTCCGACTATGTTCATTATTATCCATAGGAAAACCCCATGTTTTCCTGAATGAGTGAGGGTGTGCTATTACCAATTCTGTGTATACTAACTGTTACCGATTCTGATTATGTTCATTGTTATCCATAGGAAAACCCCATGTTTTCCTGAATGAGTGTATACATCATTACCGATTCTGGTTATGTTCAGTGTTCTCCCCAGGAAAACCCCATGTTTTCCTGAATGTGTGTATGTGTGTGCTTGTCATCCTTGAATGTACATTAGCTTTACTACGTACATAAAGCTAGAAAATGAGTCTAAAGCGTTAATAATCTAGATTGCGAGTCCTTAACCATACTCAGAGTAGATATGACTCGAGTCGTGGTCAATATCCTTTTTATGACTTTCGTCACCCTTGAAACTTTCAGTTCGGCTGTAGCAAGCAGCCAGGTGTGGGATTGTCAGTCATGTATAGATCTATACACTCAAGTCACGCTCTCCTACGTACAAAGATTCTGGTTACAGGGGTAGTCCTACACTATCTCGTGCCGAGGAAGTGTTACAGAGGACATGTATCCAATATTTAAGATTACTCTTTACTTCTCGCCTAGAGAAGTAGTATCTACGACTAACTAAGTTCTAACGTGCCTATCCTTTACACTCGAGCCTAGGTGTTTTATTAAGGACATTACACTCGAGCCTAGGTGTTATCTAAATGATGACTGTCCTTTACACTCGAGTCTAAGTGTTTTATTAAGGACATTACAGTTGTTCTAAGTTATTTAATGATTACTTGTCCTTTACACTCAATCCTAGGTGTATTATTAAGGACGTTACAATTGATTTGTGTGTTACGATGGTATTTATCTATCACACTCGAGCCTAGGTGTATTGTTAAGGACATACAGATGTTTTATGTTTTCTAATGGTGTCTGACTTTTACACTCGAACCTTAGTGTTTTATTACAAACATTACAATGGTTTATGTGTCCTATCAGTTTAAGTGTGAACAATCAAACATAAAGTATACAATATAACAGTGTATAATAAGAATTGAAAATCGGGTTAAACAAACAACTCTGCAAATTAAAAATAGTTTGTTAAAAAGGTTTTCAATTCATAAAAATGTACAATTATGAAACCATTTAACTGAAATCATGTGATTGAGTACAAGATATTCTTGTACTTTTGCTTGTATTCCCCCATGAAAACATTGAAAAACCATTGAAAAAGGGTAGGGGTATGAACTCACCGGACGCGGAAATGTGTCGATTACAGATGCTAAACGTCGAATCGAGGCCTGATAACACGCGAGGTTCCTATGTAACATGAAATGGCATACAAATATATCTAATTAGATCCACAAATTCTAATTAGATATGGAGTTACACTCCAACGAACGAAAACACCTCAAAACGAGTGTTTGGGGTGACCCGGGTGACATCTACGGACGGGAATTGAAGCGAGGGACTTGGGATTTGAGTTTACTCCCCAAGAGTAAACTTCCTAATGAGTTTTCAGCCTCTAAAAACATAACCACATGAGTTCACGGCCGTGAACTCATGTCCGGGTGTTTTATGGTGCTTAATGGGTATAAATGGCCAATATCACTTGGGAATGCTTGGAATAATTTTTCCTAAGGCTTGGAATTTATTTAAAACATCAAATAACACACTTAAGGGAGTTTACGGCCTTGGCATGGAGCCTATGGCCGTAAACTCTCTTATTCCCTTGAATATGTGTTTTTAAGGTCCCAAAGTTAATCACATGTGATTCCTAAAATCCTTACAAGCCTTGAAATGCATTTGGGGCACAAAATGACATGCTTTTAGGAGTTTACGGCCATGGAACACATGCTATGGCCGTAAACTCTCAAATGATGATTTTGGTTGTGTTTAAAGCCCCTAAACTATTTTTGGTTGGTTCTATGATTTATTCCAAGGCTTTTGGTGGTGTTGGATGGCTTTCTAACACCTTAAAAATGAGTTTACACCCATGATTGAGGAGTTTACGGCCCAAGCACATGCCTTGGCCGTAAACTCATACAAACCCCTCAAAATTCATGTCTAAGGTGTTCTAGGTCCAATACCAATATTCTAAAAGTCGTATCTAAATCTTGTTTGAGCCATGGAAGGGTTTAAGGGCTTAAAAACCCTTTAAATATGGGTTTACGGCCTAAGCACCTTCCAGGGCCGTAAACTCATATATAAGGCTCTAAATCATGGTTTGAGGCATTCTAATTCCATTTCATAAAGTCATCTAGCCATATTCAAGGTCTAATTGTGGTTTGGAAGGGTTTTGTTGCTCCAAAAACCCCATTTATATGAGTTTACGGCCTAGGACTGTTCTAGGTCTGTAAACTCATGATAATGGTCCTAATCCATGGTTTAAACTCGAATTTGAAGGCTAGAGAGGTTGCATAACAAATTAGGGAAGGTACCTTGGTGATTTGAAGCCTTAAACTTGAGATTTTTACCCTTAAATCTAGTTTGAGGAGAGAGGTTGGAGTGATAGTTGTAAAATGGAGCAAAAGCTTCAAAATGAAGACTTGGATCACTTTAAATAGTGTCCAAGTTCAGGACACGGTAGAATTCTACCCGATACCGGCGTTAGACGGGGCTTTTGGTCGTACCCGACCAATTTGCCGTAACCCGATATGGTTGATTCTAGAAATGTTCCGATCATTAATATAAGGCGTTAGAATGAGTTCTAAGGGTATTAGGACACTCGTCAAGTCATAAAATAAAATCCACATTAATGACTTAATAAAATATCGGAATTGGAAACGAAATCGGAAACGGCGATTGGATGATCAGAACGAGTCGCGAGAAGGGTTACATTTAGGGATATGAATTTCGGGTTGTTACACGGTGCGGGTGGACCAGTGGACTGAAGGCCCGGTGTGGGTGGACCAGTCATACTGTAGACTTGGAGAGAGGGTGGACCGGGTGGACTGAAGGCCTGGTGCAGGCGGACCAGTCACACTGTAGACTCGATATGCATGGCTGTTCTGTTTATGATATGATATGTTATGTGTTTGGTATTGTGGTTGGTATTTTGGGGGTAACTCACTAAGCTTTCGGGCTTACAGTTTCAGTGTATTGTTTCAGGTACTTTAGGCGACCGTGGCAAGGCAAAGGCGTGATCGTACCGCTCCTCGGTTTTATGTTGATGTTTCTGGGATACTCTGATAATAAATGAACTGAAAACCTTTTTGTAATAACTTAATGAATATGGGTTGTTTTTGAAAAGTTTAAATTGGTTGTAAATTTTTGGATGTTACAATTATATAAGCACGAAACAATATTTCTCAACCACTATATACAGACAGGGGCCAGACATAAAACACCGGAGGGCATGACCATTTTGGCATATAGCACTTCTGAAATCCAACAATCTTATGTGACCCTTTAAACAAGATTCCATGTACCGCGAGTGGTTAAAAATTTATTATAACGACACTTATATAACTCATAATAATAGCCCAAATACTTACTATAAGATCATAATAACATTACTATATTGAAACATAAGATACACTAATGATAGGGTAGGCGTAGCTCACTTATAGCGGGTTTTTCGCAAAACCGGGCTTCGCTGGAGCAGCGTTCCCGAGCCGAAAGGCTCTTTTCTCGGCGCTTCGGGAGCCTCGGGGCTTCCTTCGGGTGCTAGGGGGTTTACCTAGGCTTGGGGGGGGGGGGGGGTTGGGGGATTAGAGAGAGAAAGTAGAGAGAGAAAGTGAAGTTGGGAAGGTGTGAAGAATGAGGGAACCCGACACCTCTATTTATAGGCTAGAATCCTGATCTAATCATCGAGTAGGAGGTCCTAATCGTCGAGTCCATGGCCAGGTATCACCATCTAGTGGCTTGCCTTGGGGAGAAAGCCTTGGCCCATATTCAGCCACGTCACCCGATTTTGCACAACACCCTGCCGACTTCTAAACCCCGTAACTTTTTCATACGAGCTTCGTTTTCGACGTTTTGTTATATCCACGTGTAGGTAAAAACAAGATCTACAACTTTCATTTAGACTCAGTCGGCTAATTCTTGACCAATCTTAACTTTAATAGTAGGAGGAGATTATACTGTTAAATGTCCGCGTAAAATTCATAACTTCTACATACGGACTCCGTTTTCGTCTGTCTTTTTATCGTTGATTTTATATTAATGAGATTTTCAACTCTCATTTAGGTCGCATATGCCAAAAACCACTCGAACTAAAATTCGAGTTTCGGGTCGTGTACTGCTATGCTAAATCTTAGAAAATTCATAACTTCCTCATACGAAGTCAGATTTGGGCGTTCTTTTTTTGTATGTTCTCGGTTTAATGTATACAAAAACTTTTGTTTAGATAACTAAGGCTAAAAAGTCCTCTATCGTAAATTCACTATTTATGTCTCTCGGTGGCGTGCCGATTTTGCCGAAAAACTTCGACGGGCCATAACTTCTTCGTTATAATTCGGATTTCGACGTTCTTTATATGTATGGAACCCTTGAGACATATTCTAAAACTTGGTTAAGATTATTTATTCTAAATAATCTTTTGTTGAAAAGTTATTTTTGACCTCTATTATCTCTAAATTGACTAGCCTGGATCTATGAGCGTTACATAATTCTTTTTAGATTACGTATGCTTGGGAAGCCTAACCAAAAATACCTTGAGGTTAAGAAAGATTTCTGAGGATAGATTCAAAGGGTTGCAAAAATGAGTGTCATATAACCTAAGGGGTGAAGGTTCATAAGGATTGTGACTATTCAGGATTGAGAAGTTTTTAGGAACCTTAGACACAAATATGCACATTGAGGTCTTGGTATAATGACTAAGTTCAAAATCGATTGTCTATGTGATATTGGCGATGGAAGTTTGACTTCAAATTAATTAGTTTTGCTTGAGGGCAAACAAAACATAAGTGTGGAGTATTTTGATATTGACATATTTATACATATTTTTATGGAATATTTTAATACATTTTAACTAATATTTTGGTTAATTTCATAGATATGTGATACTTACTGAATTAAATTGCATTTTGCAGCCAAATGGAACACTCTTGAAGAATAAAGACCACAAGTGACAAGCATGGGAACTTTGGAGGTTTGGAGCTTATAAGAAGACGATTTTAGCTGAAAAACCAAGCTCATGACGTGACAACTCAAGGTCACGAGGTGATGTGTGAAATTCTAGAATATTAGCATGAGGAAGGCAGAATCCTTGCATGATACAAATATCCACCAAGGTCATCACGTGAGACTCCTATTCTCATGACGTGAACGACGAAATTCCAAAACTATATAAAGGCATTTGCATTATCGATTGAGGGAGCTTTTGGGAGGAGAGATAGTCTGAGATATTCAATTTTAGAAGTAAGAAGAGTGCGAAAAACATACCTAGAAGGTGAAATCGTTGGAAGAAGGAGAAATTGAAGAACCACTCATCCTATTCGGTTTTCTTATTCGAATCATGTCTATTATTATTTAGTCATGAGTAGCTAAACTTGTTTGCTTTCGTTTAACTATATGAAACCTTTAATCTATGGCTTGGTTTATTAATTTACGGATTTTATAAGTTGGTTTTGTGCTTTTGTTTGATTATCATTACCTAGCATGTTAAAGTTTGTGACTTTGTTGCTTTAATTCAAGTCAAGTGTAGCTTAGTGACCATTAAATTATATGAACTTGTTTACCTAGTGATTTAGTGACTATTAAACTTTTAGTGCTACAAGTGACCACATCTAGATCAAGTAATAAAAGTAACAAATTTAGCTGTGATGGAGAACATAATTGTGACCATACTTGTGTTTGCTTAGATAAGTCTTACATAACCCATGTATAATTAATAACTAATCATGTGTTTGCTTGTGTATGACCATACATGGTAGTACATGAATTGGTGAAAATATTAGTAAATTGGACTCAAATTGGTAATTACATAATAATTGGTAACCAATTTTAATAATCCATAAATAGTAACTAACCATAGGGAAAAAATGGATTAGAAACTAAACGAAAGTGTTTTTAATATATTGATTACAATCTTTTTTAGTTAAGTGCTTGAGTTAGTATGAACTTGCAAAATCAGATAAACAACTCTTTACCAATATTTGTTTTCTTTTAGATTAATTTTTAGTAGTTATTTTAATATATTGAATCCGTTCCCAGTGTTTGATACCAAACTTACTTTACTATACTATTAACTGACTAGATACAATGCTTATATGTGCATTAGTAATAAACAGTTAGGTTATAAATTTAAAACTAGATATGTAATATTTTTTGCACACATCAGTAAATAAAGAGACATTAAAGCTAATCGGCTCAAGTAATAGATATGTTCTTATTTATTTTTTATTTTTTTTCCGATTTTGTAAGAAGTTATTGTCGGGTTTATACCATAAAAAATTATACATTTGATGCTAGTTTTAATTCAAGATGTCTTGCATTATCGTTCAATCAATTTTTTGTGATGATGAAGTGTTATATAAAATGTTTGTAATTTTTTTTTGATATGTGTTAAAAAATATAAAAAGGTAAAAAGTAGTATTTTAAAAACAGGAAAAAATAGCTTAAAATATTAAAAATGTAAAAAAAACCCTATTTTTGTAAATATTAAAAACAATAGCCGAAAATTTATAAAAAAGTTAAAAAAAACTGTTTTGGTTAATATTTTGATTATTATACTCTTTTGGTAAATATATTTGAAAATATATCATTTTGATATATATATATATATATATATATATATATATATATATATATATATATATATATATATATATATATATATATATATATATATATATATATATATATATATATTCCGAATCCCGTAGGAACTACAAAATTGGTAGGAATCGCGAAGACTGTTTTTAACAATCATTTCGTCAATGACACAAACCTCTAATTCATTTACTTGGTCTTGACACATTCGCACGCAACGCACGTGCATGAAACGTAATACAGACTCAAGTGAATAATAATGTGCGACGAACGTACATGGAACGCCATTTAAATGAGTTTTTCTTTTATTTTAGTTTTTTTCGTTATTATTACTATTATTATTATTATTATTATTATTATTATTATTATTATTATTATTATTTATTTTTTATTTTTTAAATTTTTTGTTAAAAACAGTTCAATTTTTTAAATAGATATATGCTTGGTTTTAACGTTTTTTTTATTATTTATTATTTTTTTCCTTATTTAAAAAAAGTTATTTTTTATTTTTATTTTTGTTTTTTTAATATCTTTACTACATACTTGAAGATAGTTGAGTTTCTTTTTTTTGATTTTTTTACTAAATATCGTTTGAGTTTTTAATCTTCAACAATTATAAATTTTTAAATAAGAAGAATATTAAGGATCATAATATTTTCCGTTCATATATTTTTTTTGAATCATATTATTTTTGGATCATAAAATTTTGAATCATAGTATTTTGAATCATAAGGATATTATGCATCATATATTTTTTGATCATATTTATTTGGATCATAATATATTTAATTAAATAAAGCTTTTGTTCAATATAACATTTGAATCATTATATTTTTTTTGAATCGTTTAATTTTGAATCTTAAAAAATATAATAATTAAGGATCATTAAATATTTGAATCAAAATATTTTTAGATCATAACTAATAAGTTAATGATCATAAACATATTAAATTATAATATTTTTGAATCATAAATATTTTGAATCATCTATATTTATATTATATTGTGTTCAATATTTTTTTAAAAAACTTTTAATCTTTTAAAATCAAGTTTGATATCTAAGAGCAACTCCAACCATAAATCACTAAATTGGTGATTTGTTAACACTAAAATGGTGTTTGCATTCAAACCAATCATTAAAGTTGTGATTTTTAGAGGCCAAGTAGTTTGGCCTTCATATTTGGTGTGTGAAGTTATTCCAAACACTAAAATGGTGTTTTTAAAGGTTGATTGGAATGAAAACACCACTTTATGCCTTTATAATTATGTTTTAATGGTTGATTGGAGTTGATCTAAAACACTTTATTCTTTGAAAATTTGTTTACAAAATCATTAAAATAGTGAGTATAAGTATTCCTTAAATTTTTATGATTTTTGGAGATTTTTTTTCTTGGTTTTTTATAATTACAAAAAGAATTATTTTTTTCAACATTTCATGACTGTGCTTATTTTGTAGAGAATTAATTTTAAGAATTTTTCAGATCTTTATTTCAAAGAAAAAAAAATTTGTGGCCGAAAAAACTAAATGGATGGAAAAAAATGCCAATAACAATTGGACACTAGTCATTTTTGGGGCACGTGTCAACTATTGGAATGGCGTATGGCCGAATTTTTTTTCTTTTAATTTTTTACTTTTGTCACTTTTATTTGTTGAAAAAAAAAAAAAGTTTTTGGGATTAAATTTATCAATTTTTCTCGATAATATGACATTTCGCCAAAATTGAAATCGTGAACAATAAACAAATACTTTTTCACTTGCACAAAATTGGACAGCAGCGGCACTCTCTCTAACTTTCCCGTTGAGCAGGCTCTTGCTCTCCACTCCTCTCCTCTCGTCGTCTGTAAGTAAAACTCAAAACCTTTTGCTCTTTTATGTCTTTCAAGCGCATCCTTCTTTGATTATCTGTTTTCGCTGCCAGTTTCCAAAAATTAGGGCACATTTTGTTTCTTTTAGGAATGTGCTTACACTTTGATTTATAGAACTCGAATTATTGTTCTACTTCTACAACTATTAGTACTTATTTAGTGTGTTTTTGCTCCTTACGGGAGGAATAAGCTTGAATCTGACAATCTCGTTACCAATGGGAGTGTGTTCCGGGAAATCGCTCCATAAAATGTTTACTTGAACCGAAAATGCGATTCTACAACTCATAGATCACTGTTTTGTCATGAGATTCTGCAGTTCCCAATTTGTATATCCACTTTCATGAATATTTTAATACAATATGCTTGTGAGTAGTATAAACCATAAAAGGTAAGCGTTCTAGTGATTATTAATTTATTATCTACAAACGTGGTCTTGTTTATGAAGATGTTTGTTACACCTTTCTCTTCTCATGGCTGAAATGAAGCTTTAGGATAATAAACCCTCCAAACAAATCAACCAAAACCACAAAAGATAAGGTTTAGGGTAAATTCTGTACAAATCTATATTCTTATGATGAAGTTTTAGCCTTTTAGGATATGAGTTCTTTAATTAATGAATGGAATCTTATAAGAAAGTCAAATTCTTGTACAATTACTCATTCTGACATGTTTTATTTTTTTGAATTGGAATCATTCAAACTTTAGAGATAAGTTATGGGAGGTGTAACAGGCGATGTCAATGGAAGTCTGGTTATCTTTGGGGATATAATATGGGTTAAGCTCCATGAAGATTCATGGTGGCCTGCACAGGTTTGTGAAAATATCACTTTTCAAATTCAAATTCAAATTCATATAAATTGTGTTAACAAATTAACATAAATGCTTTGTTGAGTTAAATTAAGCTTCATTTATTAATTTCCTTGCAGGTTGTTGATGAGAATTCGGTAACTTCAGGAAACAAACCTAGCAATAAAGGATCAAGCAGTGATGTTCTTGTTCGGTTATATGGAAGTTATATATTGTAAGTTATTTTGTTATTTTCTTTTCTCTTTCCTTCTTTTCACATTTTTTTACATTTTGATTTTATCTTGACTTGTTTCTTTGCATCTACAGCAAGTATGTAGATGTTCATAGATCTCATGCTGAGTTTAAAAAGGTAAGTCAACATCCGGTCAACTCTTGACTTCTAGTTCAGTTGTTTATGGTAGACTCATAAAGTTTCTTTAAACTTGTAGATCCTAGAAGAAAACAATTTCAATCATGATGATATTATGAAGAAATCTCTAGAGAAGGTATTCTTTTTATGCTATTGATGTATATTCTGTGCAAAAGACGTGAATGCCCTCATGAGTCATCCTCATCATTGGAATTGGAATTCCTGTAGGATCTTCCTAGCTTAAATGGAAGCTCAAAGAAGCGACAAAGGTCTAAATCCAAAGGTTGGTTTGTGCTTTCCACTTATACTTATAAGGGCAAATTATATAAAAAAAGTTAAGTAAATAATTAAATAATAAAAGCATAAAATAGAATTAGAAAAAAGAATGTTTATGTGGAAACTGGAATGAAATTATTACTCTTAATTGTAGCTATTGTGTTGACTACCCTTAAAGGAGTTGACTTTGACCTCCTTAGGTGTTCTGTAATAAAAAAATGTGTTGAGGGTATTCTGGTCATTTCTTAGTTAGGATGGTTATTAGCTTTTAGTATAAATAAGAGGCCTTGTGTAGTTAATCCGTAGTTATATAACATGTTTTTGTTTGTCTCACAGTAAAAGAGGCTTCTCAAAAAAGATCATCAAAAAAGGACACATCAGATAAACCACAGGTAATTAATTAATTAATTATATAATCTACTTTTCTAAATATGTATCGAATCAAAGTTTTATAACATCAAGTCAACAAATAACAATAGAATCTCCATTTTTATAAAACTTTGTTTATTTTAATTCTTCTCTCATCAGTCAAAGGTGGTTTCAAGCAAAAAGCAAAAACAAGAAAAACCAAAAACTGCAACTCCAGACAGGATACACAACGGGATTGACACATCAGCATCTACTCCAAACATTGTGAGTCCCTTCACTTCTCTTTCACACTAGAAAAACTCCATGTCAGCGCCATGTGGACGCCATGTCAATGCCACATCAGCTCTAAATGCTGTGCTGTTTGATTAGGGAAATTTGAGCGGACGTCGAATGAAGGTGATGCAGAGTCTTGGTTTAGTAGCGCCTTTGGGGTCACCATTTCCTCGTAATCGAGTCATTTCACCTTCACCTTCACCTAACCCAACTCTGTTGAGTTGACTAGTCAACATCTTTTGGATTTGTTGTCTCGTTGTCAACTAATGTTTCTAATGTGACCGAAGCTTTTAGTTAACTAAAACATGATATGATTATTGATTGGGAATGTTGTTTGTCTAATAGATTTAGTAATATCTAGTGAATGAATTTTTGTGCTTTTAACTGTATTATGTAGACTTGGACTTTGTTTAGTGAAATCGTTAGAGGGGAACGTAAAAATTTGGGTTCCGTTTGTTTGTTATGCAGGATGTGACAATTTGTTTTGTATTTTATTTTTTGACATTGATTGATGGATGTAGTAAGATGATAATTGCAATTTTTGTGAACCGGAAATTTCACTCTACCTGCTTTGTGGGGGACGTATGCGGTTCATAAAAATTCTCGTAGAATCGAGAATGAAGTTTTCATTCTGTACATGCCAGATCATGAATTAGTAACTTCATCCAATTTCTAAAAAATTCCCAATTATTTCTATTTTTGGAATGGAATATTTATGGAATCTCCATGAATAAGATCAAACCTTATTCCATGGTATTTACATAAGGTTCTTCTTTCTTATTCTTAAGAAAGTCACTGAGAGGGCATAGTGGATCCATGATTCTAGTCATACAAAAGAAAGATAATATTATTAATTGTTTTATCGTTTTGTGTGCATTTTTTGGGGGGACAAAACTTGCCGATGTTGGAAAGTGTAAGGATTAAAACTACAAATTTTCTAGTTGGTAGGGATTATTTTTGTAATTTTTTTAACATATGGATTGATTCTATTAAAAAAAATACATAATTATATTTTTTATAAGTTATAAGGATAATTTTTTGTAATTTTTAAACATATGAATCGTTTCTATAAAAGAAAATACACAATGACATTTTCTGAAAATTATGGGAACAATTTTTGTAATTAATTTTCGACACAAGGGTCAAACCTGTCAAAATATAAAAAATCTTAGACATATGGATTGTTTTTGTAAAAAAAAATTTATAGGGATTTTTTTGTAAATTAAAAAATTACATGAACTAAACATATCAAAATATAAAACTTTTTTTTAAGGACTAAATCAATCAAAATATAAAACCGTAAAACTCCAAAATAAAAAACTTTACTGTTAATAAAAACTTTCTAATTAATATATAATATATCGTAAAGGATAAAATATGGTGTGACATGGACTCGTTGGTTTATCCCATATGCAAAGACAATCAATCCATCCATATAATATCTATGATGACTTTGTTATAAAACTATTAGAATTTGGTAGTTCGTATTCCTACTTTAAAATGGTATTGTCATTCTTATTTCATTTCATGTTTGAATTGTTTGAATTTTACTTGGATGTTTATAGGATTGTTAATTGTATCATAGCGATTTAGAACTTTTGTTTTTTAGATTGGTTTCTGATTCAACAAAATGGTATTCGCTTTTCTACTTAAATGGCCAACCAAACAATAAACCAGAATGCAATTTCAATAATAGTAAATGTCCACCGTTTGATGATAAGAATTTATAGAAAAACACTTCTAAGATTGAAGACTTTTGATTACAACATGCTTCAAACAATTTAGAAGGTTCCTCATGTCCCTATTGTTTAATTTGCGAGGCTAATGATGATAAGCCTGATTGGGAAAAATCAAGATTATGATGATTAGGAAACCACTCAATTAGTGAACAGGAGAGGGAAAACTGTCAACTAATCTAGATGTTAGGCATTCATCAAGTGATTGTAGAGTCAAGCTGACAAACCCAATAAGGAAGTGGATTATGATGCAAAGTATAAGATATTGGTGGGCTCTGTAAAAAATACAAATCTGAGAACAAAGGACGGGTTCCTAAGTGTCATGGATAGGTTAAAAAGGGTTTATTATATCAAGACGGGGAAATAGACTTGTACAAAAAAACCGGTTTAAGATCCGAACCGGCCAAAGAACCGGTAAACTTGTAACAGCCCAAAAACCGGATAAAATATTTCATTTTTAAATAGGAGATTATAGTCATAAATTGTTTCCAAAATCCATTACATAATAAACATGTCTAGTTATCAGAGTAACAATATCAGTAAGTGCGGAAAACAATGGGGAGTGAGTACTGCGCCATCAAGCCGAACCATTCCCTTTAGCACCGGGAGTACCTGAAACCACAATACAAACTGTAAGCAAAAGCTTAGCGAGCTCCCCAAATACCACATAGCATACCATTAGAAAATACCAAATCACGTACATATAATTGCCATGGACTACCCCCATGGTTTTTTTCACTGGAATGTCATGGGCTACCCCTATGGTCTGATATCCAAGTGCCATGGGCTACCCCCATGGTCTTCCATACAAGTGCCTCAGGCTACCCCCGAGGTCTTTCAGACAAGCAAACACGTAGACAACTATCATTCCACATGTCAAGTAATGGGCCGACACGGTGCCTTCGACCCATTGATATAGTGAGAAGACTCACATCAGTCTGCTGGTAAATACCGACTAATCGACTACCGATCCGACAATCCCACATTGAATATACACAAATTACCCTAATTAGAATTAGGTCAGAGACTCAAGACATGGGCCAAAACCCTAAGTCCAACTCCTAGAACATGTCCCATTTTGCCTATCCCATAATGTGCCTAACCAAATTCGGCTCATCCAAAATAACGGGCTTCATGGCCTAAAAGGCCTAAACCATGTCACGCAAGGCCCACAACAGAAAATTGGGCCCACGTATCCTAAACAGGCCAAGGCCCAACACTTGATAAGGCCCAAAAGTTCAATACTTGACCAATAGCCCACTGGGTGTACACACAACGTAACATTAGTACACTTATCGTACTCGGTCTTCAGGCAGTTTGCGCAACGTACATCTTAGTACACCCAACGTACTAAATTGTTAAGCATTTTCAGCCATTAAGTGCTTAATCCATGCAGTTACTTCGTCAACTTCCAAAACTTGGTCATTTAAGGGGTCCTAGGGCATAAAGTTGGCAACTTTATGCCTTTGCATGCCTTATGGGAGCCTAACATCCCATTTTGTCCATTAAGACTCACTTTAAGGACCTATACTCATGCATGGTACCATAACAACCATCAAGATAGCATTTATATGCCTCTAACACACCAAAGGGACTAAGATCTAGCATTACAAGCTTCTGGAGCTGCTCAAACTCACAAAAGAGAATCCATGGACCAAAAATGAGCTTATTAACAAACCCTAACTCTAAGTATCAAAAGGATTAATAAGGTAGAAGATTTTTACATCCAAAAGCCTCCTAAGATGATGTAGATGCAGGATCTTGAAGCTCAACCACATCCAAGGCTTTCACATGAAGTTCTTCTTCTTGCAAACACACCAAAAAGGGCCACTAAAGTCACTTTCAAGCTCAAAGATCACACTCCAAAGCAAACTAGGGTTTTAGGAACGTTTAGAGGTGTGGAGTCTGATAATGGTGAGGGTCCAAAGGTTATAAATGTGCTTAAATAGTGGTCATGCCCGAAAAATTAGGGTTTTGCTTTTGGCCACGTATGCCCGCGTACATCATCGTACGCCCCGTGTATGTGGTTTAAGTCCGCGATTACTCCACCCATGTACGCTAAGCGTACATATATGTACGCCCAACATACGGAGGTTCCTCTTTTGCAACAAAAACCATGACCCAAGGACTAAAAAGTAACATACCTGAAACCGAGTGTTACAAAACCGGTCCACTATGAACCTATTCGATTCAGGAACCGAACCGCCGGTTTGCATCAGTTCAAGATTTTAGTCATTGAAACCAGTTTATAACTAGTTTAGTATCGTGTGAACCGCTTTGGAACCGATGTAGAACCAATGGAACCGATTTAGATAGGTTCAACTTTTTTTTATGAATGAACCTGTTTGAACCGAACTGTTGAGGGCTGAATCGATGTTACTATTCTTGAATCGGAACCGAACTGGTTCGGTTTGAAGAAAAAGCCGGTTCGTGCCCCTCCGAAGAAAAGAGTACATTTCGCCAAGATATGAATGAATAATAATGACGAGCACATTTCACACACACATACATATAAAAGAAAAAAACAAGAAACAATTACTAATGGATAGGTCATATACGGGATTCTGATACCTCTGCATTACGAGATGTTTTTTCATACTTACCGCATTCAGTTGAACATCCATCTTTCTTAGCAGTGAGTAAGTGAAAACTAATTGTAAGGTCACACTTTATGATCTGATGAGTCAAACACTCTACACACTATCTATCAGTGTCAACGTCTACATCATCGTCAATGTCAACGTATCAAGTCTATCAGTGTCGACGTAGTATAGTTATTCTATGCAATCTTATGTATATTAGGTAATGATATAGATATGTATAGAATAGATTGTAGATCCGATATATTTGTGATGAGGATCGGTTCTTAGTATAGATTATATACAATTCATTCAATCAAGGGATATACTTGTATAGATTAGTATATAATCAACATTAGGGTAAAACCTAATGTTAAGTTCGTCTTGGTGACCGTCTTTGTGACAAACCGTCTTCTTGGTGAAGACAAACCCCTTTTTTGGTGAAAGACAATTTGGATAACTCCTTGTGTTATTTACTTCCTGTTCTTTGTTTGCTTAGATTAGTTTGCTTTTGTTCTTTATACTTGAAGTGTATCCGATCAATATAAACCTTCAATTGGTATCATAGTGGGTTTTTGATTCACTCAAGTAATCATTTCGACTTCCAATAATCCCAAATCCTTTGGTCTCAAAAAAATTCCTCCTTTCGATGAACACAACTTCGCCATGTGGAAAACTAAGGCCATGGTTGTTCTTGAAACCTTGGACTATGATATGTGTAAAATTGTTGAAAAAGGTCCTTACATAAATTTCAAGTTAATATAACATATTCTAGTGAGTCGTTATAACCATATTAATCATGACAGAGTGCCTGTATTGGCATTTCTCAGGCGCCCTCGGTTTGGAAAAGACATTTATCACCCTAGACTGGCCTGTCTAGCTGTAGCGAACAACGAAGGTGCGGGGTGTCAACCCCGTATAAATCTATACACAAATTCCTGCTCTCCCTCCAGGAGACTCTGGCTATAACTCCTTACAGGACTTAGAGGTACACTAATATTTTTATATTTAGGTACTTTTGAGATTTGTCTGACTAGAATATTAACAACCTTTCGAGCAATCGTTAGAGATCCATTATTTGTTAGATAAATAATGAAATCCGTACTCTTTGAATAGAAATATCGTTCCTGTTCCATATCATTGATTGTACTCATTAACTGGGTGCTCGTGTTCGTTCCTTTTTCGTTTATTGGAAAATGAGTCATTTTAGTCAAGAGAAAAAGTGTCAAGTTATAATTTGTATAAATTTATAACTGCCGGTTATGACACGCATTTTCTGTTTTATGACATATAGAACATTACTTGTGTTCTTGGAGGTTTTATGACAACAACTTATGACATGCAAATATTTCTGTCATAAAGGCTCTACTTGTATATTTTCTTGACGCAAACTTTTATATCGAATATTTATAAAATACCCCCTGATATTTTGCAAATAGTTCACAAAGTTTCCATTTTCGAAAATTACTAGAAGTGGTGTCCACTAATCAAGATCTCTTTTTATAACTTCTATATCTAGACATGAAAGCATAGATAAAGGGGTTAAGTTGGACACACCCAATAGTTGGGAGGCTCTTTTGTACAAAGTATCCTCTGTTCTTTATGAATTTGAGAATTCTTACGTTCATGAGTATATTACTTGAATATTAATTTAATAATATCACACACACACATACAAACATACATATATATGTAATCATTTAAGAGTTTAGGCAAGATTTGACTTGTACTCTCCCCCAAAAACATTAAAACATTGAAAAAAGGTGGGGTATGAAGCTCACCTTGAGTTAGTTGAGGAGTTGTCTGGAGTTATGGAGTGAAGGTCTCAAGCTTTAACTCTTGGCTGAGATGAGGAACTTTTTCTGGGAAGAATGTTATCCTAAGGTTGATTATCACATATTATTATGAGTAAAATAATATGGATTTATCTTGAAGGTTATATAACATCTTAGATGAGTGGAGAACTTACTTTAGAAAAACTCCAGAGAAGATTTGAGAATTTTGCTTCCAGCAAGATCCTTAACTTTGCTATTGGGAGGTGTATTGGAGAGAAAATGAGAGTGTTCTTATGAGTTTACAGAATATGGATATAAGAAGTGGGAGAGTAGTTCACGTTTTCAATAAGGGAAGATAAGGAGTGATTTGACATTTGCTTGGAGTATTGGTGGGTAATGTCTATCACTAAGGGTTAATGCATAGATTACTGGGATTGGCATGGGAAATGAGGAATTTACATCAAGTCAAGCTCCTTATCCTCTTAGAATCCCTTCATAAAAACCTTGGGTATTATTTTATATAAATATATTTAAAATAATTCATTTGGCATAAAATGGGGGGTTTTAGGGGTCTCAGTTAAGAAAAACACGAGTTTGGTGTGATTCCCGACCTCAAAATACCTTAAAATGGTGAAAAAGTTCGAAAATGACCAAATTCCGGAGCTAAAAGGTGAAATCTGGAGTCATAGTGTAATTTCCGAAGCTCTACATCAAATTCCGAAGGGGAGGGTAAGGTATGCGAGGGTCCGAAGTAGTTGGTAGGGGGTTCCGGAGGCGCTGAATGAGTTCCGAAGGAAACAGGAACTTCCAGAGCACTTTCTCAGATTCCGAAGTCGTCCGATTCATTCCGGAGCGAAGCCAACAATCCGGACCGAGGGTTCCGAAGTCAGCTGACCTTTCCGAAGCAAGACTAGCCTTCCAGATGAGAGGATATTGCGAGATGGTCCGGATGAGAGGCTTCCGAGGCAAAGAAGGTTCCGACGCAAGAAGCTTCTTGGTTTCTTAGAAGGCATCCAGACTAAGAGGGTTCCGGACCAAGAGGTTCAGGACCAAGAGGAGTCCGGACCAAGAGGGTTCCGGACCAAGAGGTTCCAGACCAAGAGGGCCCTTTTGGGGTTTTCTCTTCCGGTTTTGAGCTGTTTTCGACTGAGGAAGGTACTTAGGGAGATTTGAGATACACAGAGAGATTTGGGAGAGATTTCACATACTTAGAGAGATTTCGCATACTTTGAGAGATTTGGGAGAGATTTCACCTACTTGGAGAGATTTAGGAGAGATTCACTATACTTGGAGAGATTTCGCATACTTAGAGAGATTTCACCTACTTGGAGAGATTTGGGAGATATTCACTATACTTGGAGAGATTTGCATTCTAACACTATATGGCTCCTTAGGAACTCATATTGAACACTTAGGTGTGTTAGCACAAGTCTCACAATAGTCCTTGCTCACTTGAGGGTGAAATTTCCTTAGTTAAAAAGGCTAGTTGTGACACAACCCATGGCCACCAATGTTCAAGTTGGTCCACTGAAGCAAAAACCAGAGACCAGCTATGACGCATTGAAAATAGGCTGATTAATCTTGATGTAAAAGCCAGAGCAGCGATAGTGTCACACCCCAAAACCGAGAACGGCGGAAACATTCAGGGGTGGAGGACGTCATGTACAGTATCACAACAAAGCAAAGTAGTAAACAAGCAACAACATCATCCATTGCATTAAAAGTAAATATTTAATACATGTGTGTTCTTTAATAGTAAAAAGACACCAAAATATGTAATCAAAATAAAAGACGAGTCTTGTCTGCGCTCCGTCTTCTCAAAACCTGGCCATCGTACTTGTCTACTGGTGACCTGAGAATACAAGTTATTTTGAAAGCGAGTATCAGCGTAAAGCTGGTGAATTCATAAGTATTTAAGTGTCATTGTCTTGCTTTGGAAATCTGTTATGAATGCTATGAAAATCTTTGAATGAAACAATTGATATAAGTATGAAAATCCTAGAAAATCCCATATTTCCTACTAGTATAAAATGTAGTCTTCTACCAAGACCCGAATGTTTGAAAGTAGTCTTCTACCAAGACCTGTATGTTTTGCTGTAACAAAGATGGTTTTCCCCTTTATGACTACTATTAACAATATATAGTCTACCTCCTCGTTTATGTGAATGTAACACAAAATAAAAGTAAAAGGGAAAATATAACCATAAAAGTATTATCCTTTTGCATTAGGATAAAAATGACATTGTGACTGTCGAAATGTAAAACCTTGAACATCCGTAGATTGTTCATTTTCCTCTGTAGCTGGCAGCAGGTTTAAGGAATGGTTAGTCCCGTAAAGGTACTCCTAATATAAGTATTAACCATAGGCATTCGTAGATGTTCATTACCTCTGTTGCTAACAAGTGGGTTCCGGAATGGTTAGTCCCGTCTAGTTATCCTTTTGAACTAGGATAGGCAGAACAATTTACAAATAATGTACTAGTAACTCATCATAGTGAATCTAGGTACAAGTATCCATGTAAGTGTATACACATAAATGTATATATGTAAATGTATTCACGTAAGCATATCGATGTAGACGTATTCATGTAACATGTAATGTTTAGTATAGACTCATGAATGAACTGACTCTGGTGTAATTCCTTGTAATAGGAATAATGTTTTGTATCTCCTAATTATCCCTATAATAGTTAACTGGAAGGTAATTGTTTGTCCAAGCAAGTTTATACACCCTTGCTACACAAGAGTGTGGGAAACTAAATGAAGGATGAAAGCTATCATATCAATACATATATCCGAAAATAAGGGTATAGATATAGTCTTGTTCAAGAAGATGAAAATGGTTTTGTAAGACATTTAAGAGTTTTGTACAATAATTAACAATGACTTGATGTCATTTTAATAAACATTTCAAAAGTAATACATTTGATAACAAAGTATTTTTGAGATAGAAAACCATTTTATACATCACATTTTGAAGCATGTGAAATCAGTTGGATGAAAACACAGTTATAAATCACGTGTGATTGATTCTATAGCATGCTGTTTTCTACTTGTATTCCCCCCCATTAAAGAATTTAAAATCATTTAAAACATTGATTAAGGGGTATGAACTCACCTGTAGATGGTGGTTTGAATGAACTGAACGGTGTAGGATTGCTAAGTGTCAAGTGAAAACTTGTACACATGCTATGATCCTAATGAACATATAATCACACATATATCCACCCAATTAGTCTTAAACTACTAATTAAATATGTTAAGAAATCCTAGAACATGATAAACACTTTATATAAGTGTTATAAGCCCTAAGGATTGCATCTAAGCTGTTGTAGGACAAGGCTAGTGGGTTTAGGGTTCCAAAGGACCCCATTCTTGAGTTTACTCTTCAATGCCATAACAACAAGGAGCTTACGGTCGTAAACCCTTGATGGCTGTAATCTCTCCTTGGGATGGGTTTTTTTGATGATTTAAAGTCCCTAAATTAACTAGGAGTAAATCAAGGCTATTGTCCAAGGCTTTAGGAGGGTTTAAAGCACCTTTTGGCCCTTGAGTTTGGTGTTCACGGTCCAAGAACTTCTTGGGCCGTGAACACCTTACTCTTGGTGTTCTTGGGTGCTTTCTAGTCCTAAATGGATTAGTATATGAGTCTAAGCTAGTTTCATATCAAGAGGAAAGGACTAGGCACTCATTTGTCCCTTATAAAAGGGTTTACGGTCCAAGATGTTCTTGGGCGGTAAAATCTTAAATCTTGTTCTTTTGCTATGATTTCTATGTTATTAAGCACATATTAAGCTCTATAATACAACTAGATGGAAGCACTTACGTTTTGGAACGAAAGTCTGAAGATCCGTGAGAGAGAATTATGCTTTTCTCTAGATGGAAATGGAACTAATGAATAAATATGGCTCAGAATCCTATATATACTCGTGGGATTTTTGGCAGAAAATATGTTATTCACGAAATGAACTCTAATATCATAGAGTTTTGAAATGACAGAGTTGCACAAAACTGATGAGTTATAAAAACTCTTTGATCGATTAGATCTTCTTAACAGGTAAGTAAAGAACGTGAAAATTGTAAAACAAAACACAGGTATGGATCTGAATGAGTCGAATGATTAGATTACTCAATCCTCAGCAGAGCTCGACTAAGAACTTCCGCTGTAGAGGACGTCTAGGGTTACAAAACAAGAACGATGAATATACTTGAAAATACTTCTCTAATCGTTTCTAATCATTACGTTCTTGGATGCATGCAAGCATCTATTTATAATAAACCCTACAAAACTCACGGATGGACAGGCCCATACCGGAGATAAACATTGGACTAGATAACGAGCCCAATAGACGCAACACTAAGCTGGACCTAACAATCTCCCCCTTTGCGTCAATTTGGAGCGAGACTTCATTTCTTCTTGCTTGGACCAGCAGCGGGAACTTTCTTGGTTGTATCAAACAGACGTGAGATAAGTGCAAGGATAGTCTGTCTGAAGCGAATGTACCATTGAATCATATCGTCAAAGTACTTTTTATCATCCGCTGTGTTCTGCTTGCACCGATGGATAATCCCTAAGACATGCTCCAGACATGCAGTGGTATAGAGATGTTTGTCTGCCAAAGCGAAAAGACATTTCTGGCCTTCGTCTCTGGTAAACATAACAGAGTTTCTCTTTGGGTCTATCTTTCCCATCTGCATCATGTTTAGGTCACTTGCCGAGCCAACAGGAGATATGGTAGGCTTTTTCTTGAATACGCTCGCAATCTCCTGATCCATCTTTGCGACTTCCATTATATAGCAGACAAGCATCCTCTTGAAGTGGTCGATGATCGGACCATATTCAGCTTCGTTTGTAAGAAGGATGTTGTGCAAGATGATCCAGTCGTGTGGATTCAAGTTGGGAAGATCAGCAAGCGAGAGTGCATGTTCGGTCTTAGCAGATCCCCTTAGCACCTTAAACCGAACGTTGGTGAAGTTTCCTTCCCTGTACGGCTTCAGAACCCGAACATTGATAATCTTCTGAGCGCTCCATGATTGGTACTGTGGTTGAGCGGCCCTCAGATAAAAATCAACTAAGTCCCGATCAACCTTTGGATGAGGATGAGGGAACTCATCAATGTTGTCAAAGGCATGGAATACAAACGCCTTTTGGGTTAGTGGCATGTCGAACTGAGAATCGACGGTGTTAGACCGATCTAAAGAGATCACCGGTTCTAGCCACAAGATGCTGGGTGTTTCGATGGCTTCTTTCAGTAGCTTCTCAAGAGTCCAAGGAGGAAAAAGAGTTTTCCTGCTCTCGAGAAGGTCGTGAGCTTCTTTTTGTCTTCTTTCGGCTTCTTCAGCCTCTCTAGCTACACGAGCACTGATGTCTGCATCTTTATCTCGACCCTGTCTTTTCAAAAGGCCGGCAATTGTCTCCTTATCATCATCGTCACTCTCCTCAACAATTTTCTTGCCTTTGTCTTTCACACCGGAACCTGAGGCTTGGCCTACTGGAGGAGGTTCGGTTGTGTGAGTTGTTGTTGAAGTAGGAGCCGGTTGAGACACTTTCACTTTTTCTCCCCCTTGTTTTTGATGGGTTTTGAGCATTCTAACACTTCCTAAGTGTACATGCAACCCTAATAACCTTGGATCTATGTTTGTCTAATTATCATGCAAAGTTGAATTCCAAGGTTATATTCCTATCTAGCATACATGGGGAACAATTTTAACTTGAATCATAGATAGAATAACTTACCTTGTTGTTGCTTGTGTTCCTTGAAACCTTGTGAGCCTAGCACCCCAAGTGTGATGCCTCAAATGCTTCACACAACACCAAATGCTCTTGGAAAGACTCTTGAGATAACACACTTCACAAAAATCGGCCAAGCCCTCTTGTTTCCTTAGTAGTGCCAATTTTTGGTGGAGAATATGCTTCTTATATAGTGTTGACACATCTAGGGTTACACCATGTAAACCCTAATGTGTCATGACTCTTCATTTTCATGACCCATGGGTTTGTAACTCCCATGGAGCATCCATGGAGCATCCTATGGGTAGAACCCAACTTGATAATCCATGGAGCCTCTTAGCCCACTATACAAGATATGGATGATTTACACAACCAACCCATATATTTAATTAGTTATCCTTTGATCACTTAATTAATTCCAAATTAATTCTTTGATCAACTAATCAAATAATATTATTAATATATTAGAACTTATAATATATTAATAATCTCCAAGTGTTATTTCTCTCATTTAGTCTATCCAATTGCATGGTGCCATGCAACCCAAATGGACCATGCCGGGTCGGGTCAAGTACAAGCCCGAAATAGTTATGGACTTAGACACCTTATCCAACAGTCTCCCACTTGGATAAGTCTAATAACTATATCACTAGTACTTCAGGAACCGACCGGCAATCGTAGCTCTTTACAAGGTTTCTCGAAACTTGAGAAGATGATGGTACGCCATTTAAGATAAGTGATCATATAATCCTCCGTTCTAGATATCAGCCGGACAAATACATGGAACATAGTCTTGCTTATTGTCCAGCATTTGTTTCCCGATTTCCGATTTGTTTGACATAGAACTTAATTGAACACATCAACTTAGTTCTGACCGGGCCCGGTACATGGGTCAAAACAAAATCATCGAGGGGCCCAGATATCAGCTTCTAATCCAAGAAGGAACAGATAAACTTCGACTCATATGTTTGTTCTACCACTCATTGAATTACACACAAAAGTACGTTTTATAACATCGAGTTACCAATGCGGTTTCGTACAGTCAATGCATAACCAACTTGTAAGTAACAAATCATATCTCTAGGTTTGAAGACTTATATGATATTACCGTCTCACGATCACTCGAGATAGAATTCCATGAAGTGATTCCAGTGAGCGTGGGTTGAGTCCAATGCTCAGAACTTATGAGCACTCATGATTATTGTAGCCTTGTCCAACACCTTGGACCTCTACAACCCATCATGACAGTCTTGATTCATACCTACTTCCGACATATGACCGACTGTGGAGGTTTGAATAATATGTTACACCAAACAAAATTATTCTGGAAGTCAAAACATGCAAAAGAAATATAGTAAACGATTGACAAGAGATAGCAACACTTTACTCATAAATAAAACACCTTTTATTCATCATCAAATGTCAATTACACTTTACAAATTTCTGAGTTATCTAACTACTAAAACTTATATCATCCTTCAGCCCTATGCTCCGAGCATGCTGGAGATGCTTAACCCTACTCAGTCCCTTCGTGAGGGGATCTGCTGGGTTCTCATCCGATGATACCCTCTTTGCCACGAGGAGTCCTTCTTCGATCCGATGTCTAATGAAATGGTATTTTCTGTCGATGTGTCTGGATCTCCCATGATCCCTTGGTTCCTTGGCTAAGGCAACAGCACTTTCACTATCACAGAAAATTTCCATTGGCTCTTTAATAGCTGGTACAACTCCAAGGTCTCCAATGAAGTTCTTCAGCCATATCGCTTCCTTTGCTGCTTCACTAGCTGCAATATACTCTGATTCACAAGTAGAATCAGCCACTGTCTCTTGCTTGGAACTCTTCCAAGAAATTGCTCCTCCGTTTAGGGTAAAGACCCAGCCCGACTGAGAGCGGAAATTATCCCTATCAGTCTGGAAGCTAGCATCACTATACCCTACAACTCTCAAGTTATCACTCCCACCGAGGGTAAGGACCCAGTCCTTAGTCCTCCGTAGGTACTTGAGGATATTCTTTACCGCAGTCCAGTGTGCCTTGCCAGGGTTCGCCTGATACCTGCTAACCATGCTCAAGGCAAAAGCTACATCGGGTCGAGTACACGTCATAGCATACATGATCGATCCTACAGCCGAAGCATAAGGTGTTCGACTCATTTCTGCTATCTCAGCCTCAGTGCTAGGGCTTTGTGTCTTACTCAACCTGGTGTTACTCTGGATGGGTAACTCTCCTTTCTTGGAGTCCTGTATGCTGAATCTCTTCAGCACCTTATCCAAGTAGGTACTCTGACTAAGTCCAATTAGTCTTTTACTCCGATCTCTCAAGATTCTTATCCCTAGAATATAGGCAGCTTCACCAAGGTCCTTCATAGCGAAACACTTCCCAAGCCAGGACTTTACTTCCTGCAGGGTTGGAATGTCGTTTCCTATGAGCAGTATGTCATCCACATACAATACCAAGAAGCTAACTATACTCCCACTAGCCTTGACATACACACAAGATTCATCTTCACTCCTAGAAAAGCCAAATTCCTTGACCTTTTCATCAAAGCAAAGATTCCATCTGCGAGGTGCTTGCTTCAATCCATAAATGGATTTCTCAAGCTTACACACTCTATTAGGGTACTCGTTGCTGACAAAACCCTCTGGCTGACTCATGTAAACATCTTCAGCCAACTTCCCATTAAGGAAAGCGGTTTTGACATCCATCTGCCATATTTCATAATCATGAAACGCAGCTATGGCTAACAGAACCCGAATAGACTTAATCTTGGCTACCGGAGAAAAGGTCTCATCATAGTCCACTCCAGGAATTTGAGAGAAGCCCTTTGCAACCAGTCTAGCCTTATAAGTGTGTACTTTACCATCCATGTCGGTCTTCTTCTTGAAGACCCATTTGCACCCTACTGTCTTACGACCTGGTACATTTTCAACCAAGTTCCAAACTTGATTGACATACATGGATTGTATCTCGCTATCCATAGCCTCTTTCCATTTAGCAGACTCGGGGCCTGCCATGGCTTCCTCGTAGCTGTTAGGGTCATCTTGACTTACTAGTGTCTCATCACTAATAAGTGTCTCACCTTCTGCAGTAATATGGAATCCATAGTAATGCTCAGGTGCACTCCTAACTCTCGTGGAACGTCTCAGAGGTACAGATTTGTCAATTTGCTCAACAGGAGTTTCCTCCTCAAGTTGAGGGCTAGAGTTTGAAGTTCCTTCACCGCTTGATTCTTGAATTTCTTCAAGATCAATTTGCCTCCCACTGTCTCCTTGGCTTATAAACTCTCTTTCTCGAAAGACTCCTCTTCTTGCTACAAAGACCACATTGTCACTAGGTCTGTAGAAGAGGTAACCAAAGGAATGCTGTGGGTAGCCGATGAAAATACACCTCTCGCTTCGAGGTTCGAGCTTATCATGAGTCTCGCGTCTCACGAAAGCCTCGCAACCCCAAATCTTGATGTGGTCTAGTTTAGGTACTTTACCAGTCCACATCTCGTGAGGAGTTTTGGCAACTTTCTTTGTAGGGACTAGATTGAGGATATGGGCGGCAGTCTCTAAGGCATACCCCCAGAATGAGATTGGTAGCGTAGCTCGACTCATCATGGAACGAACCATATCCAACAAGGTTCGATTACGCCTCTCAGCCACACCATTCAACTGTGGTGTCCTGGGAGGTGTCAATTGTGAGACTATCCCACATTCCCTTAGATAGTCGAGGAACTCTGAACTAAGATACTCACCACCACGATCGGATCGAAGCATCTTAATGTTCCTGCCCAATTGATTCTCGACTTCCTGTTTAAATTCCTTAAACCTCTCGAAAGTCTCTGACTTATGTTTGATCAAGTAGACATATCCATATCTACTATAATCATCAGTAAAAGTCAAATAATAACGATTAGCATCCCTTGTGGCATGTTTGAATGGTCCACACACATCCGTGTGTATAAGGTCCAACAAACCTTCACCCCTCTCACATGAACCTGTGAAGGGTGACTTTGTCATTTTTCCAAGTAAGCATGATTCGCAACTATCATCTGACTTTAGGTCAAACGACTCCAAGACTCCATCTTTTTGGAGTTGGCCTATGCGTTTCTTGCTTATATGTCCAAGACGACAATGCCATAAAGATGCTTTATCCAAGTTATTATTAGTAGAATCAATACACAAAACATTATTTCCCAAGTCATCTACAACAGATACAGCTTCATACACACCATCACAAGGTAATGCTTTAAAATAAAAGACATTATTATAGAAAACTTCTATAGAACCAACTTCATTATTAAATGAAAAGGTAAACCCTTGTTTGTACAAAGCATGAAAGGAAATAATATTTCTTGCCATTCCTGGCGAATAACAACACTTGTTCAAATCTAAACTAAACCCACTACTTAGCGATAAAGTATAAACTCCAATCTTGGTAACAGGTATAACTTTCCTATTCCCCATGATCAAGTTTATCCTTCCTTGCTCCACATCCTCACTTCTTCTTAGTCCCTGCAAGTCACAACAAATGTGAATACCACACCCGGTATCAAGGACCCAAGAATTAGAATGGGGTGAGTTATTAGAAATGATAGTGTAAATACCTGCATGGTTGGGTTTAACTTTCCCATCCTTCACATCTTGCTGGTATTTTGGGCAGTTCCGCTGTCATCGTGGCCGTCATGATGCAAGCCACTTTCGTAGCATCCCTTTCATGCGCCCGAAATTCAGCGATCTCCTGAGGAGTTGCAGTGGACTCATTAATCTCCTTAAGCTCCTTGTCAAGGACATATTCTTTGTCCTCATAGCGGGTAATCATCCTGATGTTTCTGATCCACTCATTAAAGTTGGATCCATCAAAGGTGACTTTCCCACACAAGTTCATAAGGGAAAAGGAGCCATTAGGATTAGAGCCAGAAGCATTGTTGAAAGACATCTGAAGGAGAGAGGACAAGATTAGTTTAGATATAAGAGAGTCCTTAATAAAACACCCAAATGTAATATTAAGGCTAGGATCCAATCACAATATAATATAACTTAGAAGAGGTATGCCGTAATCTAAGCTATATCATATTTGAAAGGTAGGTGAATGACGATTCACCAATTTCCACCACGAAAACCGCAATATTTTACTATTAGGTTTTTTTTGAATGGTTCTTAGAAATTCCTAGATTCTTTGAGATTCAATGAACTTTTTCAAAGGCATGTTTCAATCTCGAGTGTGCCCTCTAAGTTTTGTGACTGGGATACCGAGGATCACAAAACGAGGTGTGAAGTAACCATGCAAATCACTTGGTACCCTTAAAGTTTATCACTCAATCGATGTGCCGGTTAACCACACACGCTCCATCGATACTATAATAAACCCTAAGTCACCCTTTACCTACCTTGTTAAGTCCAAGTTAGTGTGCCGGTTAACCACACACGCTCCACCAACGACTTAATCAAAGTGTAAAGTGTAATTTCATGGAATAGCACCTTATTCACATTTTTCCTAAAGTAACTAAGATTGGGAATTTAATAAAACATTTAGTTACTTTATAATATTCATCATACTTTGAATGAGAATTAATAAGTCCTTGTCTTACCCGTTCGGCTAACGACCCTCCACCGATCAAGCAAGCGGTGGGTGAGAGTGGACACCCATTAAGTCACCATTTTATAGGCAACAACCTTATACCCACCTTATAGACCGGCTTCGTGAATGAGGCGTACTAGCGGTAAGACGACTTTGTTCTTATACATATATATATAATTATTAAATCATAATAATATAAGTATAAGGGTTGAATTTTAACTTTTAAAATTCTAGGGGTTGGAACTAAAGTTTTAACTTAACTTTACTTGTTCCAAAACTTGAGGGCAAGTTTTGTAAACTTTCAAAACTTTTCATTTCTTGTAACTTATGAGTTTAATAGAGTAATAAAATGAGAACTTTTCATTTTTCTAACTCTTGTGTTCTTTTAATGGTTTTTTTAATCCAAGAGACTTTTTGGTTTTCCATAACTTGAGGACAAGTTATGGACTCCATTAAAACACATTATGATCATGAATTAATCTACCACATAGGTTACAAATAATTCCTATGATCATCTAAACATCATAAGAACAAGAGCATGAATATGAGCACTTTCAAGAATCAAAATCACATTTAATCTTTGTAATTTTGATAACTAGTTGTTGTAAATGAGTTAGAAAAGACATTACACCTTCTAAAATAAGTTTTCAAGTACCAAAACATTTTAGGGTAATGATTCTAATCCATTTCCAGCAACACAAGTCGAAATTCTGCACTCTGTCGACCCTACTCGCCGAGTGCATAAACCTACTCGCCGAGTAGGTTGAAGATACACATGAACTCGTCGAGTCCTCCCCATGGACTCGCCGAGTCCATCAGTCAGACAGCAAGATTTTCGACTTTCTTCAACTTTTAAGCACAAATAACAAACAAACAAGCCTAGGCTCTGATACCACTGATGGGTTTTGAGCATTCTAACACTTCCTAAGTGTACATGCAACCCTAATAACCTTGGATCTATGTTTGTCTAATTATCATGCAAAGTTGAATTCCAAGGTTATATTCCTATCTAGCATACATGGGGAACAATTTTAACTTGAATCATAGATAGAATAACTTACCTTGTTGTTGCTTGTGTTCCTTGAAACCTTGTGAGCCTAGCACCCCAAGTGTGATGCCTCAAATGCTTCACACAACACCAAATGCTCTTGGAAAGACTCTTGAGATAACACACTTCACAAAAATCGGCCAAGCCCTCTTGTTTCCTTAGTAGTGCCAATTTTTGGTGGAGAATATGCTTCTTATATAGTGTTGACACATCTAGGGTTACACCATGTAAACCCTAATGTGTCATGACTCTTCATTTTCATGACCCATGGGTTTGTAACTCCCATGGAGCATCCATGGAGCATCCTATGGGTAGAACCCAACTTGATAATCCATGGAGCCTCTTAGCCCACTATACAAGATATGGATGATTTACACAACCAACCCATATATTTAATTAGTTATCCTTTGATCACTTAATTAATTCCAAATTAATTCTTTGATCAACTAATCAAATAATATTATTAATATATTAGAACTTATAATATATTAATAATCTCCAAGTGTTATTTCTCTCATTTAGTCTATCCAATTGCATGGTGCCATGCAACCCAAATGGACCATGCCGGGTCGGGTCAAGTACAAGCCCGAAATAGTTATGGACTTAGACACCTTATCCAACAGTTTTAGAATGGACACGAAATCAAGAAGCCCTTCAATTTTGCTCAGTAGGGAGTGGGCAGGAGAGAGCTTTTCTGCAAGGTCACGCCTCACAGAGTAGTTGAGGATTGGGTCATGTGCTTCCAGGATGTTGGATATGGATGCGTGGACATCCGAAACACACGAAGAAATAATCTTTCTTTCAGATCGAAGAGACTCAATCTCCTGTTGAGAGTTGGAGAGTTGAATACTCTTGACCTTAAGAGCGGTAGTATTCCTTGCAAGAGCATCCATGAGGGAGTTCTCAGCAGCTAAGTCTTCTTGAAGCTTGGAGAGGCGTTCCTCAATGGTTGTTTTGAAGGCTGAGTTGTCGTCTGATAGAGTTTGACGAAGAGAAGCGAACGACTTCAGCTCTGATGCAACGGATGTAGCCAGCTGGTTGACAATTGGTTCCAACGATGTTTTGGTGGCTGCAACAGCTTCCTGTAAAGATTGTAACAAGGAAGAAGCATCAGTAAATAGTTTATCGACTTTTTCGGTCGCCGCCTCACAGGCTTTGGTTAAGGCATCAATGGCTGCAGTGGCGGAATCAAGAGAAACTTGATGAGCTTTGGAAAAAGCATCAACAATTTTCTGAATGGCAGCTTCAGAGATGGAGGACTGGGATGTAGAAGATGAGGCGATGAGCGAGTCGATTTTGTCATGAAGCTCCTTGAGATGCTTTTTGGTAACGGGAGCATCGTCATCATCATCACTCTGAACTTGAAACAGACTATAGTAGACCGAATCAAAGGTCATGTCCTCTCCGCCGAGGAATGGTTCTTCACTCTCTGCTGCATGAGTAGGAGATGATGGTGGTGGTGAAGCTTGAGGTTCGGTAGTAAAGGTAGGTTCGGGTTGGGTGGTGTGTTCGGTTGTTGATGTGGGTTCGGGTGCTGAGGTGGATTTGGGTGCGTCAGTGTGAACCCCCGTATTAGATATGTTGGTTCTTACTTCGGCAGTGGTGGTGGTTGCTTCGGTAAAGATGGGTGGTGGTACTGGGATGGAGGTGGATGGTATTTGAGTGGTGGAGGTTATGGGGGGAATAGAAATAGGAATAGTAACTGGTGGAGAAGAAATTGGAGAAGTGGAAATATGAATCTCTGGTGTAGGCGAGCGTGGTGGAGTGTTACCACGTTGAGATCCGTCAGAATCAGAACCCTCTTCCTCAGATTCACTTGAGGACGAAGCGATGATCAGCTTTCGCTTTGGTTGGGTTTTTCGCTTCTTCATAGGAGGGGATTGGGCGGCTTTGGTGGTTTTCCTCTTCTTGGGAGATGGGCCTTTTGCTCCCTTTGCAACCTGCTTGCCCTTATCATCCTTCTTTCCTCTTGGGGCAGGCTTGTCAGCATCGTGAATTGACTTGAGCATCTCAGGAGTAAGGTCTCTCGGACCAGAGCGTCGGAACTCCTTGTATGTTTTGATAATTCGGCTGTCAGCAGGAACATCACCGTACATTGATTCAGGGATTGAACCGTTGAAGGGAAATTTTGATGCGTCAGTGACAATGATCTTCATGGTATGGAGTGTACCAATTGAAGACATTGGAGAACCAGCAACAATGGGGATGTGGTACTTGTCCATCACCCATTTAGTAACAAGAGTCCAGAACCGGGCGTATGAAATCTCAGAATGCCGAGAAGTGGAAGAGAGACTCCGAATAAGTTGTTGCCAAAGGACCGACCCGTAGTCCATATTGATTCCATTGTAGACCCCGTACAAAATCGAGAGAAAAAGACGACTAGCCCCGTCCGATCCAGCACTACGTTCAGACAGCCCCTTGAACAGTACCGTAAATAACCCATTCCACTGAGGAGGCAGGCACGATTTCTTGAATTTCGTGACCGTTGTGAGCACCTCAATGTACCCCATGTTGTAGAACATGTTGAAAAGATGACCCATTGGAATGGTTTCAGGGTTAACCCTCGATGAATCAGGTTCAAACCCTAACAATGAGCAGAATCTCTGCTTGGAAATTGACGCCTTGTGACTGAACACGTTGAAGAAAATCCGATCTACGACCTTGTCGTAGTGAGCAGTGGCAAATATCTGGGACAGGAACTCCATGGGAACTGCTTCAGCTCTGGTGAGAGCAGGAGCAATCGGCGAGTACTTCAAGCATTCGATTATGGGGAACATGAAAGCGTCATATGCTTGAGGAGTAAGATCAATGATCAAACTCTGCTGGGGACGAATCGGCAAGATGTGTGAAGTAGCATGCACTGATGAAGAATCCGCCATTGTTGTGAAGAAGATGGGAGAGATGATGAACAGTAGAGTGTTGGAGGGTTTTCTTGCTCTCTGAAAATATGGGTGCAGTAAAGAGGTAAACAAAGGTTTATGTTACCTTTTATACTGTGGGTAGAGGAGAGAGAAGAATCTTTCCTAAATCTTCGAATGAAAAACGAAGAGTTTTTCGGAGGCGATTGACGCGTGACAGTTGGTATTGCCGATAATTACGCATGAGAGAGAATGTCAGTCCCGATTTACACGCCTTCCCATCAGGCGCCATTTTCAGATGAAATGGTTCCAATTCGCACGCTTGGCCTTCTAACGCCGTTTGAAATCAAATCGATTGGACTCCCGCCTGAGTCAGCATTTTATAATCTTATCCCTTTAGAGTTAACGGCATCTTTAAAGCAAAAAATTACCCACGTGGATTAATATTGACCACAACCCGTTAATAACTGCCAATCCCATTAAAATGCCTTGTAACTAATGAAACCTGAATTTTGGAAAATCAAAAAGATTTTCGTGCTTAGTGTGTAAAAGAAAAAGAAATAAAGCAACACAGTGGAGGGATTATGTGATGTCAATAAAGACACGAAGCAATGGATCCCGGGCACGAATCTCTTCCTTCAAAGTCAAGAGAGACCTTAAAGTGTTTGTGTGGTTTCCCGTTAAATAATGATCAGACACTTATTAAGAAGTGTTGAAAGGCTTCTTTTAATTAGGCTTATTTGGGTGGCTTTCGCTTCAATTCAGAATTCCTGATCTTGATATAAGACAGAAATCGAACGAAGTACTTGTGAGACCGGTGTAGTCTGTTTGAACAAGTAGGTTGGAGATAATTTAAGTGGTAAGGTAAAATAATGTATGTAAAATCTCAAAAAAAATTTAAACTGGATTCCAAGGGAAGAAATGTTATTGGATTTAACAAGATCATAGGAATCACTCAAAAGAAAAATAGAGATTTCACATTGTATCCCCATGGATAAGTTCGTCAATTCATTAGTGAAAGTTAGAGCAAATTTATTGTTCACCGTCAATGCATAGTAGGATTTGAATTGTGGGTTTCACTTAGCACGTAGTGACACGAGGCTAAGATCATGAACATAGAAATTGTGTAACCATAAACCTCAGTGGTAATTTCTGAGAGTCTCAAGGGTTACGTTTGTGAAGTGAATAAGATGGAGAAAAGTAGTGTAGATGGTGTAAAGAGACCAAAGTACCTCTGCTGTGAAAATAGGGACCAAGCAGAAAACTCTTATCTCATGTGAGAAGAGAGTTAGGTAGCTCATGATTAGAATAAATATGAGAGCCTCATTGGGAAGACAAGGTTTGTTTGTACCAAGTCAGTAAGGCTATTACTCAGAATCAAGTGAGGCTTTGGACACATACAACAGCATGCTTCTAGGGACACTTAACTAGTGAAATGATTTCCCCACAAATAGACACATAAAAGGATAAGAAACAAAACAAAACAAAATAATAGATAATAAAAAATAAAAAAAAAATATTTTTGGAGTTTTTAAATTTACGAAAAGAAAAAAAAATTTGGAATTTCTTTTTGATACTAATAAATAAGACATAAAAAATATGGATACAAAAAAAATGTTGGAACCGAACCCGAGTGTTCGGTCTATTTCGGTTGAGAAATTTTTTTTTTGGAACCGAACCCGAGCGTTCGGTCTATTTCGGGTGCCAAAAAAATAAGTTTGAAAAAGAAAAGAACTTTGATAATAAGATAAATGAATTCGAGAAAATTATACAACAGATTTACAACCAAAGAAACTACCTTTGAGTGAAAAGTGAAGAGCAGATGATACGACCGAACCCGAGCGTTCGGTTCATTTCGGTACATCAGAACAAGACCCGAACCCGAACGTTCGGTCTATTTCGCTTCCAACTTTTGATCTTGAGAAGTAATCTTTTGTACTGACTCCGATTCCATCATTCCTAGCCCTTGTAGAATTTTGTTGAAAGATGCTTCAGGAAGAGCTTTGGTGAAGATGTCAGCCAGTTGATCAGTGGTTCGAACAAAGTGAATTTCGACGTTCCCATCTTCCACATGATCCTTAATGAAGTGATACCTCAGTGCTATGTGCTTAGTCTTGGAGTGTTGCACTGGGTTATGACAGATCCTAATTGCACTTTCTGAGTCGCAATATAGTGGGATCTTTTTCATATTGAGTCCATAGTCCTGGAGCTGGCTTTGGATCCAAATCACTTGAGATGTACAGGAGGCAGCTGCGATGTATTCTGCTTCAGCTGTAGACAGAGATACACAAGTCTGTTTCTTTGATTGCCAGCTAACCAACTTCCCGTCTAGGAATTGGCATCCTCCAGTGGTGCTTTTCCTGTCTAGTCCACAACCTCCAAGGTCTGCATCTGAGTAGGCTTGAACGAAGAAGCCTGAGTTTGACGGATACCATAAACCGAGAGAGGTGGTTCGTTTCAGATACCAGAGTATGTTCTTCACAGCAAGCATATGAGGTTCACGAGGATTCGCCTGAAATCTAGCACAGTAACAAACAGAAAACATTATATCAGGCCTGCTAGCAGTAAGGTACATTAAAGAACCAATCATCTGACGATATAACGTAATATCGACTGCCGGTTTCTCCAAGGATGGTGTGAGCTTGGTGCCGAATGCCATTGGAACTTTAACTTTTGAGTCTCCCATCATGCCAAATTTAGCAAGAAGAGTCTTGGTGTAAGCTTCTTGGTTGATAAAGATGCCTTCGGGTCCCTGTCTAATATTTAAACCAAGGAAAAAGTTAATCGGACCCATTGAGCTCATTTCAAATTTAGTCTCCATCAGCTTTCGGAATTCAGCTGTTAAGCTAGGATTCTTTAAGCCAAAGATGATGTCATCGACATAGATTTGAACAATCATAAGGTGGTTACCTTCCTTCTTACGAAAGAAGGTTGGGTCAACCGAACCTTGTTTGAATTTTGACATCTTTAAAAACTTGGTTAGCGTTTCATACCATGCCCTAGGTGCTTGTTTCAGACCATAAACAGCTTTGTCCAGAATATAGCAGTGATTTGGGTAATTTTCATTAACGAATCCCGGAGGTTGCTCCACATATACTGTTTCTTCAAGTTCTCCATTCAGAAAGGCGCATTACACGTCCATTTGGTAGACCTCAAAGTTCTTGTGTGCAGCATAGGCCAGAAATATTTGAGCAGATTCTAGCCTCGCTACCAGAGCAAAAGTTTCCTCATAATCAGTTCCTTCCTCCTGGCAGTATCCTTTCACCACTAGACGAGCTTTGTTTCTAATCACATTGCCTTCATTGTCCATTTTATTTCTGAAGACCCATTTGGGATCAACAACTGAGGCGCCTTTAGGAATGGGGATGAGTCGCCAAACCTTATTTCTTTCGAACTCGTTGAGTTCATCTTGCATAGCTTGAACCCAGTCAGAGTGATCAAGAGCAGTATTTACTGTCTTCGGTTCAATTTTTGAGATGAAAGAGTTGTACATACAGAACTCTACTTTGGAGAATAGAGAAGTTTGCTTTGCCTTCAGTTGAGATCGGGTCAGGACCTTTTCAGAGACATTACCCACTACCTGAGATACAGGATGATCTCTAGTCCGCTTAACAAGAGGAGGGTAATTGGGATCGTAGGATGGATCCAATTCAACATTCACCATTTCTTCTAATTCAGATTGGCTATCATCGTCGTAAAACACATCGACATTCTCCCCCTCGACTGATGAGCTTTCAGGTGTAACTGGACTTTCTGGTGCTACAGGACTTTCGGGTGGTGCTGAGCTTTCGGGTGCTACAGTACCTTCGGGTGCAGTTGGAGTAGAGTTCTCCCCCTCAACTTGTGAGCTCAGCTGTTTTGAAGAGGATGGATTCTCCCCCTCAACTGAAGCGCCTTGCTGAGGAGATCCGTTTGGAACTTGTTCTCCTTCACTCATTCGTTTGGCGGCATCTTCGACGATTTGCTTCAAATGGTCGACTATGTTGTCTGCAGCCTTAGCTTCCGATAGAGTAGCTTTCTCAGGCTCATCGAATAATTCTACAAATTGCTCAAACAAATTAGCAATTGAGGCCGTGACTTGACCTGTTTGAGAGAAAATCTCCCCAACTGTTTCTTCAGTGGCCTTCAGCTTCTTGACGTAGCTGTCATCGAAAGTCACATAATACGTTTCTTCAATCTTCCTCGAACGCTTATTTAAAATCCGGTATGCTTTTGAAGTTAGTGAGTAACCCAGAAAAATTCCTTCATCAGCTTTAACGTCGAACTTGTTACGACGTTCTTTAGAGTTGAAAATGAAGCATCGTGAGCCGAATACATGGAAGAATTTAACGTTCGCCTTCCTATTATTGATGATCTCATAAGGAGTAAGAGTGAAACGCTTATTGAGATAGGACCTGTTCTGCGTAAAACATGTTGCAGCAATAGCATCAGCCCAGAAATATAAAGGTAGAGAAGCGAAACTTAGCATGGTTCGAGCCGCCTCACACAAAGATCGGTTTCGTCTTTCGACAATTCTGTTTTGTTCAGGGGTGTAGGGGGATGAGAAGTTGTGACTGGTTCCTTTTTCTGCCAAAAAGTTTTCAAATTCTTTATTCTTGAACTCCAGTCCATTGTCGCTCCTGATGTTGCGAACGACTTTTCTCAGTTGCACTTCAACCTGCTTAATAAACATCTTTAGCTTGAGAGTGGCCTCAGATTTGTGCTTCAGAAAGAACACCCATGTAAAACGTGAAAAGTCATCAACGATAACAAGAATATACTTGCTACCACCAATGCTTTTGATAGATGATGGACCACACAAGTCAATGTGAAGTAACTCAAGTGGTTCAACAACTTTAGTGTTTATAATGGATGGGTGACTTTGACGACTCTGCTTCCCCATTTCACACGCAGCACACAAATGTTCTCGATCAAACTTGAGCAATGGAAGACCTCGAACATGCCCTCGGTGACAAGCTTGTTGATATCCTTGAAGTTGAGATGGGAGAGCCTTCGGTGCCACAACCAGCTTTCGTCAGAATGAGCTTTGGATAACAGACAGATAGTCGGATTTCCTTTGATAGGTTTGAGATTGAGAGGAAACATTTCACCTTTGCGTTCTGATTTGAGAATCACCCTTTTTGTTTTCTTCTCTATTATTTCCGAACCCTCATCGTCAAATGAAACTTTAAGACCGGTACCTCCAACAAGCTGAGATACACTGATGAGGTTATGCTGTAGCCCTTCAACGTACGCCACCTTTCTTATAGTGAAATCACCATTGGTTATCATACCATAACCCTTTATCGTTCCATATGATTTGTTCCCGAACTTGACATTCCCACCATTCTGAAGAGATCGAAACTCCCTTAGCTCCTCTTTCCTCCCTGTCATGTGACGTGAGCAGCCACTGTCAATATACCATTCTTCGCGAACTGCTCGTCACTAATAACCTGTAAAAATTAAGCAGATTTAGGAACCCAAAGTTTCTTGGGTCCACGTGAGCCTTTCACAGGAACAAGAATAGTAAGAGAAACATCAACAAGATATGTTCTTTTTATTAAAGTTGTTTCATCTTTCTTCTTAATGGTGTACACTTTGATTTTCTTTGGATTAGTTACAGTCGTTTTGGTTTCAGGTTTTGACGTTTGGGCCATGGACTGCTTTCGGTCATTCTTGACTGTGGAAACCTTCGATTTTCCTTTCAAATTCTTTGATGATTTTGAACTTTGAGCAGGAACAGAATTAGGTTAAGAATGAGAAGTATTAGAATGAGAGAATTTTGACTGAGAATGTTTCCTGACGTGAGGTTCTAAGTGACCCTTTTGTTTTTGATCATTAGAGGGACCGAACCTTGAACTTTGGTAGCTTTTGCTTTCGGAACCGAACCTATGCTTTCGGTTGCTGGTGCTCTTTGAACCGAACTTGTCCTTTCGGTTGTTGTTGCCTTCTTGTGGCCTGACAGCACTTGTCTCTGACTTTGAATTTTTGTCATGATAAGAGAAATGATTGTTTTGAGAGCGCGAAAACTGCTTTCGCTCAGAGGGACTCTTTTTGTATCTTTGATTTCTTTGCTGCTTTTGATCCTTCACTTGTTTCGGCTGTTTGTGGATGTTAGCCTTTTGCTTCTGCTTCTTGTCAGCCGGTTCACTTCTCACAGATGATGTTTCGCTTGTGGAAGTAACTTCTTCTACAGGAACTTCTTTTGTACCACTAGTGCTTGGCACGTCGAAGTTGTCAGGCTTATTTAGTGGCTCTGGAACATATCTGCCTTTGGTTTTCCAGGACGTCTGCTCTGACAGACCAACAGTTTCGTCAGCGTTATCTATAGGAGCAGACTAGAAAAACTCATCACAACCATCTGCATTATCTTCATTCACTATGGCAGTGAGTTCGGCTGTTTGATGTTCGGTTACTCCAGTGACCTTATATACTTGATTTGGTGTTGTCCTCAACTTTTGGTATACATGTAACAGCCCAAAATCTCAAGTATTGTTAAGTTGCATTTTGGGGGTGTTTTAAAGGGGAGACTCGACGAGTTGGAGCCAGACTCGCCGAGTAGGGTCGCAGATTTGGTCGCGGGTTCACGACTGGACTCGACGAGTCCAGATATGGACTCGGCGAGTCGACGCTGTTCAGCGGAAACCCTATCCGTTCAGTATTGGGTCGTATATAAGGGTTATTATGCCGTCATTTCACGACTTTGGATCGATTGGGAAGAACCCTAGACGACTGTGGCATCTAGAGCAAGCTTGAAGGCCATTATTGACTTTGAAGGAATTGTGGTGCAAGAAGAGGAAGGATTTTGGCCAAAGGAAGATCAAGGGGATCGAGTTCTGAGGTTTGGGGACGCAGAGAGTACGTTTTCAGGTTATGTTTCGGATCATTCCTGTTATTTTGATGTGTACACGAATTTAGGGTTTATGAAACCCATTTGGAGATTAGATGGATTGTTGTGTCGTTATCCAATGTTTATAACCTTGTATTAGGACCCTTAGAGGTCCAGAAGGTCCCATGTTTGTATATTCGGGAATATATGTATCTCAGGAAGCAGTTCGATCGACTGCATGGCGTGGACTCGCCGAGTCGGATGAGCAGACTCGGCGAGTAGCTTGAAGATTTACTGGGACTCGCCGAGTTTGTTCTTCAGACTCGGCGAGTAGAGTCGGGGTGGCCCCGCGATTCCTCCAGGAGTAACTCGTCGAGTCAAAGAGGATACTCGACGAGTAGAAGGGGACTCTTAGAGGATTGAAGGACGACCAGACTCGCCGAGTCGCCAGGGAACTCGCCGAGTCCAGTCGAGCTGGCAATGGTCTGTTGACCAGAGTTGACCGATGTGATTTCTTAGGGTCAGTTAACGTGGGAGATAGAAGTATTAATAAGGGATATATGGTGTTACAGGGAGCTTGTAGCTCGGAGGATCAAGTGCAAGAGATTTCAGGAGTTGCTATCTTCCAGTGTCCGCGAGGTGAGTCTTCTCACTATACTGTACCCGGAAGGGTTTGACTGTGTGACCGGAAGGTCGGATATGATATGTGATATGTATGCTATATGTGGTAAGTTATTTGTTATGTGCGCTATGTATGTTATGGGCCGGAAGGCGATTATATTATGGGCCGGAAGGCGATATGATGTGTGATGGACCGGAAGGTCGGCGTGGGTAAGGCCGGAAGGTTTACCCAGCAGGGACGGAAGTCCCCTGAGACACATGGACCGAAAGGTCGGGCCTGGAAAGGCGTATGTGCATAAGGTATATTGGGGAACTCACTAGGCTTCGTGCTTACGTTGTTTATGTTATGTTGTTTCAGGTTTTTACAGTAATGTGGGATGGCAACGGTTCGATTGTACACACCGAAGAAAGAGTTGTGTTTTGGAGGATCCTGGTCTTCTATTATAACGAAAATGTAACTATGTTTTGTAATTCGAATGTGAATAAGATTTTAAACAAGTGTTTTAAGGTTAAATTGATTATTTAAATGAAAATTTTGTTTTTGGAAATCACGGTGTTACAATACAACAGCCTTTTCTTCTAGAGTTGGAGACTTATTTTGGGACAAACGAGCAAACTCCACAGAATTTTCAGAAATAAGATTTTTGTGGTTTTCGGGTTCGCTCTTGACAAACTCAGAACAGTCGACTTCATCCTCTACAAAAATTACGCTCATATCATCATCCTCATTAAGCTCAGACGCGTTTTCAACATCAATTTTATTTTCTGAGCTCAAGTTGGCATTCAATGAGTCAAATTTTTGTATGATTTCGGTCCTTAGTTTCAGTTTGTCGTTTTCATCCAAAAGGTTTTTCAACATGTCCTTATAGTCCTTGGACTTTATAAAATATTCGATTTTGTCCAGACCATACATACAGGTGGGATTTACATCATCAGATGAAACAACACTTTCGCAGTTATATGCCTCAGCATTGATTTCATCCTCCTTAAACTCAAGGAAGGGCAAAATCATGCGATGAATTTTCTGCCCTACTTCACAGTTCAGATGCAATTGAGTGATGTTAGCATAAAGACGTTTAACAATTAAACAAAAAACATTTCTTTGTTTCAAAAGTTTTAAATTGTCTCTTTGTAAATAAATGTTTTCGTCCTTAGACTTAATCAGCTCTGACTCCTTTAGCTCTATCCACATCCTCCGTTCCTCACTCTTGGATGACACCCTGCTTATTTGGTCAGTTAGGTTAGAATTGGTGACCATTGTTTGAGTTAAACAACTATCCAGATTTGAGATTCTTGAATTTAAGCTATTTAATTCTTTTTCATATGATTTCTGTGGGATTTTGAATGAAACAAAAAGAGATTGTACCTTCTTGATCAATTCATCAAGCTCATTGATCTGCATACTGAGAGGTTTTGCTGTGAAGCATAAGTCCTCTCGTTCCTTGGTGTCCTCTTTTCCGCCATCAGTATTGTATCCCCTCATGTGAGATACATCAGTCACCATCAAACATTTCCCATTGCTTTCGTCACCTCTTGCCACATACGCCTTTCCATGCGAAGGCCTTCTCACTTCATCATCCTCATAGTCGGTAGATATACTTGCACGCCACCGAACTCGTCATCCGCTGCCGAACTGTACAATAAGAGCATTCATAGAAGGGTTAGTAGCAGCTTTCTTCCTCTTGATCTCATCCAGCTTTTTCATCAACATAGCCTCTTCATCTTTTTCTTCATCTTTCTCTGCCATTTTCTTCAGAACACAGTCTTTGGCATAATGGTTCTTTCCTCCACAGTAGTAGCAATTCACACCAGAATCTCCTTCAACCTTCGCCTCTTTCTTTGGTTCTTCTGTCTTCAGTTCCTCTCTAACCTTTTCAGAACTATAACTTCCTTGCCAATTTCGGTTCTTATTGGTAGGGAACCTTTTCTTGATAAACCTCTTTGGATTAGACACCATCATTGCATAATCTTCAGAAGTAAGATCATAGTCTTCTAGGTTCAGATCTTCATCATCAACCACATTTTTGCCTTTAGACAGGAGGGCCAAGGACCCCAAACTTGAAACCACATTCTTCTCTTGCATGAAAATCTTTTCTTGGGATTTCAAAATTCCCACCAGCTTTGCCAGCGAATAAGACTAGAACTGCTCATGAGCTTTGACTGTAGACACAACAGTTCTCCATTCGGGTCTTAGACCATTCAAAAAGGTGACCTTCTGTTCAATCAGCTTCCTTTCTATATCATGTTTGATCATCTTGCTAAGAAGATGATTGAAGCGATCGAATGTCTGAGTAACAGTTTCATCAGAATTCTGCTTAAATTCACCAAACTCAGACAACAGCAACGTCTGAATGGAATGCTCCAAATCTTCATTTGTGGAATAAAGCTCTCGCAACCTATCCCAGATTTCTTTAGCGGTACTGCAGGAACTCACTAACCTGAATGTATCAGATTGAAGAGCGAATCGGATTAGTCTCAATGCTTTGATATTGCACTGAAACTTTTCCTTTTCGTCTTGAGCAATGTCTTTTACATCTTTTAACAGATCATTATATTCTTTCTGAGTTTTGATGATCTTTGATGTTCCTGAGTGAGCGAATGGTCCAGACACGATTGCTTCCCAAATAAGATATCCATTATCTTCAGATCCGATGACATAATATTCAAAATGATGCGCCCAGACTTCATAATCCTGGGCGTAGAGAATAGGAATCTTTGTCGTTGATCCAATGTTGTTTGAGATGTTGATAGGATTAGATTGTGACTCGTCCATGCTTGATCGTTTAACCTGTTGGAAAGATCAGACTTGTAATACGTAATATTAGGGCAAAACAAATAAATGTTGAGTTACGTCAATTATGGAATGACGGCTCAATAAATACCAGTTAATGCGGAATAACCCTAATCGCAAACTCTTTCACAGAAAAGATGTGTATCGATTACACAGCCTCCTGCTCCGATACCAATTGATGAGTTATAAAAACTCTTTGATCGATTAGATCTTCTTAACAGGTAAGTAAAGAACGTGAAAATAGTAAAACAAAACACAAGTATGGATATGAATGAGTCGAATAATTAGATTACTCAATCCTCAGCAGAGCTCGACTAAGAACTTCCGCTGTAGAGGACTTCTAGGGTTACAAAACAAGAACGATGAATATACTTGAAAATACTTCTCTAATCGTTTCTAATCATTACGTTCTTGGATGCATGCAAGCATCTATTTATAATAAACCCTACAAAACTCACGGATGGACAGGCCCATACCGGAGATAAACATTGGACTAGCTAACGAGCCCAATAGACGCAACACTAAGCTGGACCTAACAAAAACCCTAGTGCATCCTCTCTCCTGATAACTCTTTGAGAGTAAATCCTAAAATACTCAAACTTATACTAAAAAGTCTGAAAATTTACGGCAACTATTCTAACTTCTATTGAATTGATATTGTTTGTACAGAAGGCAAATTTTTGGTTGTCACATCATCCCCCGTTAGAAGGAATTTCGTCCCGAAATTAGAATTTAAGCAAATAAGAAGTTACAAATAACTAAGCAAAAAGATGAGGATATTTCAGTTTCATCTGATCCTCTCATTCCCAAGTGAATTCAGGTCCTCGTTTGGCGTTCCAGCGAACCTTCACTATCGAGATACGACTCTGCTTTGTTTGCTTGACCTCTCGGTCCATGATCTCTACTGGTTCTTCCACGAAGTTGAGGCTCTCGTTGATCTCGATCTCGTCGAGTGGAATAACAAGAGTCTCATCGGACAAACACTTTTTCAAGTTCGAGACATGGAAGGTAGAATGTATGTTACTAAGTTCGCGCAGTAGATTGAGTTTGTAAGCTACTGGGCCAATTCGGGCAAGAATCTCGAAAGGCCCTATGTATCTTGGATTGAGCTTCCCACGCTTTCCGAAGCATATCAAGCCCTTCCAGGGTGAGACCTTTAGTAGAACTCGGTCGCCCACCTGGAATTCCAACGGTTTCCTTCGCTTGTCAGCGTAGCTTTTCTGTCGGTCTCTAGAGGCTTTCAATCGTTCACGAATTTGAACGATCTTCTCTGTTGTTTCCCGAATGATCTCCGGACCCGTGAGAGTGCTTTTGGGGACTCGTCCCTTAGCTAACTGGGTATCACCCACCTCGGCCCAGCACAGAGGGGATCTGCACTTTCGGCCATAGAGGGCTTCAAAAGGGGCTGCCTTTATGCTCGTGTGATAACTGTTGTTGTAGGAAAATTCGACAAGGGGTAAATGAGTATCCCATGCTTTCCCAAAGTCAATCACAAAGGCTCGCAACATATCTTCTAAGGTTTGGATAGTTCTCTCACTTTGTCCATCGGTCTGTGGATGGTAGGCTGTACTCATGTCCAGCCTAGTTCCTAGGGAACTTTGTAGCGACTGCCAGAACCTAGAAGTGAATCTACTATCTCTATCTGAGATAGTGGATATGGGAACACCGTGTAGTCGTACAATCTCCCTAATGTAGGTTCTCGTAAGTTTCTCCATTTTGTCGGTTTATTTGATGGGTAGGAAGTGTGCAGACTTGGTCAATCTGTCGACGATGACCCATATGGTATCAAGTCCACCCGTTTTCTTCGGCAACTTGGTTATGAAGTCCATAGTGATCCGTTCCCACTTCCATTCTGGTATCTCCGGTTGCTGTAGAAGACTGGAGGGTTTCTGGTATTCGACCTTTACCTTCGCGCAAGTAAGGCATTTACTCACGAAGGTAGCAATCTCTGCTTTCATGTTAGGCCACCAGTATAACTTTTTAAGATCCAGATACATCTTATCTGAACCTGGGTGGACAGAATAACGAGTGTTGTGTGCCTCGGTCATGACCAAGTCTCTGAAGCCACCGTGTTTCGGTGTCCAGATCCGATCCATGAGGTATAAGGCTCTGCCACCCTTGACTTCCAAGTTCTTATCCATCCCTCTCAGGGATTCACCTGCCACATTTTCAGGTTTCAAAGCGTCGAGCTGAGCCTCCTTAATTTGTGTGGACAAGTGTGAATGGATAGTTAGAGTCAAAGATTTGACTCTACGACCAGCATATTCTTTCTGACTTAGGGCGTTGGCTACTACATTAGCTTTACCCGGATGATAACGAATTTCGCACTTGTAATCACTAAGTAGCTCGACCCACCGTCGTTGTCTCATGTTGAGCTCCTTCTGGTCGAAAATGTGTTGTAGAATTTTGTGGTCTGTAAAGATCGTGCTTTTTGTACCATATAGGTAGTGTCTCTAGATCTTCAGAGCAAACACAACTGCTCCAAGCTCAAGATCGTGGGTAGTGTAGTTAACCTCATGTGTCTTCAGCTGTCTCGAGGCATAGGCTATGAATTTACCTCGCTACATCAGAACACATCCGAGTCCTTGATTTGATGCATCGTAATAGACAACGAAGTCTTCAATCCCTTCGGGGAGGGATAGTATTGGTGCGGTGCACAAGGCTCGCTTGAGCGTTTGGAACGCTCTTTCCTGTTTCTCTTCCCAGTCAAAGGCCACGCCTTTCTGGGTTAGGGTTGTAAGAGGTTTCGCTATGCAGGAGAAGTTCTGAATGAACCTGCGATAGTAGCCAGCGAGACCTAGAAATTGACGAATTTCTGTAGGTGTCTTTGGTGCTGACCAGTTCTCAATGGCCTTGATTTTGGAAGGGTCCACGTGTATTCCTTCTTCGCTAACAACATGGCCCAGGAATCCGACTCGTCGGATCCAAAATTCGCACTTGGAGAACTTCGCATAGAGCTTCTCCGCTCGCAATGTCTCTAAGACTCTACGGAGATGTAGACTATGTTCCTCCTTACTTCGAGAGTAGATGAGTATGTAATCAATGAAGACGATGACGAACTGATCCAAGTAAGGACGACACACCCTATTCATCAGATCCATGAATACTGCGGCGCATTAGTTAATCCGAACGGCATCACTACAAACTCGTAGTGTCCATAACGAGTTCGGAAGGCTGTCTTAGGAACATCCTCCTCTAACACTCGTAGTTGGTGATATCTGGATCGTAGATCTATCTTCGAGAAGTAGTGGCTCCTTGAAGTTGATCAAATAAATCGTCAATGCGGGGTAAGGGATAATATTTTTTAATGGTAAGCTTGTTGAGTTCCCTATAGTCGATGCACATGCGAAACGATCCATCTTTCTTCTTGACGAACAAGATCGGTGCTCCCCATGGTGAGAAGCTTGGTCTAATGAATCCCTTCTTGAGAAGTTCGTTAAGCTGACTGGAAAGTTCCTGCATCTCTGCCGGTGCCAGACGATAAGGAGATTTGGCTACGGGAGTAGCTCCTGGCACTAAGTCGATTCTGAACTCGACTTGGCGTTGTGGTGGTAATCCTGGGAGTTCTTCTGGAAATACGTTGGGAAAGTTGCGTACTTCTGGGATATTCTGAATGTCTTTAATTTCTTGACTCGTATCGACGACGTGTGCGAGGAATGCATGATATTCCTTTCGCAAGCACTTCTGGGCTTGGATGCCCGAAATGATGTGAAGGCTCGTACCAGGTTTGTCGCCATAGACAACTAAGGTTTGGTTGTTAGGAAGGTTAAGACGAACTGCTTTTTCAAAGCACATGATGTCGGTGCGAAGAATACTCAACCAATCCATGCTGATGATAACGTCGAAACATTTAATTAGGACCGGCATGAGGTCTATCTTGAAAGTATGGCCATCTAAAGTTAAAGTACAACCTACGTATATGCAGTTAGTACTCTCCGTTTTCCCGTTAGCCATTTCTACCATGAATGAATTATCTAATGCACATGGTTTTTGTTTAAGCAGGTGTGCAAATTTATGACTTACGAAACTTTTCTCCGCTCCACTGTCGAAAAGTATGCAAGCATATGAGTTATCGAGGAGAAACGTACCAGTAACTATCGTAGGATCAGCTACCGCTTCCTCATGGCCCATGGCCATAACTCTTCCTACTCCACCAACCATCCTTGCCTTTGGGTAGTTCCTCTTGTAGTGGCCCACCTCGCCACAACCGTAGCAAGCTTGGCCCACACCTGCATTAGGAACTTGGGTGGTCAGTCCTGTTGGAGTCTTCCAGAAACGGGTTGTATGCCCCTTCCTGTTGTATTTAGAGCACTACATGTCCTTGCAAGGTCCGTGGTGGTGGAAGTTGCATTTGTTGCACTTCGGGAGGGTTCCAACGTAAGTTCTTGCTGGTAAGGGGTTCGCAGGGACAACGGGAGTTACCGTGGAAGCATTGATTGCCACAAGTTGTTGTCTCTTGGAGGATTCTTGCGAAGCCCCTCTTTTCCTCTTGTTCCACCCCTTGTTGTTGTTGTTGTTGTCCCTTTGTGGCTGGGGTGTAGGGATTGTTGGGTTCCGGTGTTTCCCGTGGTCTATGAGTGACTGTGTCAGTTCCTTGGCACTATCAAAAGTGGCCGACTTGGAAGCTAAAACACTTGACTGGACCTGGGGAGATAGTCCCCATATATATCTCTCTATCTTTTTGCTTTCGAGAGCAACCATATCAGGGCATAGGATTGCCAGATCACAGAACCTATTTGTGTAAGTTGATATGTCAGATCCAACCATTTGTAGACCCCAGAGTTCATGTTCGAGTTTTTGTATTTCACCTCGAGGATAGTACTCTCTCATCAGCATGGCCTTCGAGTGTTCCCAGGTGATGGAATTTTCCACCACTATAGTCAGAGACTTAACATGGCCATTCCACTATGTTAGTGCTCTGTCAGAGAAGGTACAAGTTGCAAACTTGACCTTGTTGCCCTCCGGACAAGCACAGATTTCAAAGACCGCTTCCGTCTTTTCAATCCATTACCTTCACATCATAACCCCATCGGTTCCATTGAAGTTTCGGGGTTTGGCGTTCGTGAAGTCCTTGTAGGTGCATTCCCGAGGATGTCCATGGCTTTTGCCGTGGTTTGAGGGAAGGGCACCTGTTCCCGATCCACTAGGGATAGGAGCATTGATGGTTGACACAGAAGCTGCTACGGCTGCTGTGAAGGCTGCCTGGACATAGTGGCATCGAAGGGAGAAGGTGGTTGAGGAGGTTGAGGTTGTGGTGGAGGTGGTGGTATCGGCGTTTCGTTATTTGGGTTACGCCTGGGATTCCTGCGTAGCGGCATGTTTAACTATACGTTTAAAAGATGACAGCATGGATAAGAATAGATGAATAATGAGAGTGACTCATGGACTAACTCCCCTTAGTCCAACAACACAATGAATAGTATAACTAAATGAAGATGATAGCATTTGGATAATAATTTCCATATGATTAGATATCTGTCAATAATATTGGGATTACAGATGTAACAAGTTACGGAAAAGTAGCCTAGAAGTAGGCCTTACATCAACCAAGATAGGAAAATTTTGACAGAATTATGACTAGATCAAGACCTGACGGGTCTAAGATTTACAAAGATAGGAAATTGGACCAAAGTTTTTACATAAACTAGGTTATATCCAAAAGATGAGTCGATGAGATTCTATCGGCGATGAGAACTGCTAGCATGAGTTCTTGATCCCGACAGTAGGCGTTCTATGTCCCTCATAGCCTATCAGCTCTTGCTTTCTGAGCTCGAAGTTCTCTGACTTCAGCTCGCGTTTCAGTGAGTTCTTTCTGCAGAGCTGCATTGCGGACCAAAGTCCTTTCATGAGCAGAATCTAGTTGGCGAATGCGAACTGTGTTAACGCCAGAGTTGGCATCGATCTCCAAGACTCGATTGATAGTTGATCGACCCAGTATCGTGTTCCGAGAAATCCTACAAACCACGATGGGTAGGACCCTATCAGCAGAACCTCCCTCAGTGAGGTTGTAGAAGCTTCTGTCTCCATTGTAGGGGATAGGTTGACCCTGTTCCTGACTCCATCTATTCAAGTTTGTGGCCTACAGAGGTGTGGGTCCTTGAAATGCGGGACGGGGGTTTAGGTTTGGGTTTTGAGCAGCTGGAGGTAGGTTATTAACTTCTGGCTCCGAGTCAGAACTATCAGAAAATAAGTGTATAGATATAGTCTTGTTCAAGAAGATGAAAATGGTTTTGTAAGACATTTAAGAGTTTTGTACAATAGTTAACAATGACTTGATGTCATTTTAATAAACATTTCAAAAGTAATACATTTGATAACAAAGTATTTTTGAGATAGAAAACCATTTTATACATCACATTTTGAAGCATGTGAAATCAGTTGCATGAAAACACAGTTATAAATCACGTGTGATTGATTCTATAGGATGCTGTTTTCTACTTGTATTCCCCCCCCCCCCCCCCATTAAAGCATTTAAAATCATTTAAAACATTGATTAAGGGGTATGAACTCACCTGTAGATGGTGGTTTGAATGAACTGAACGGTGTAGGATTTCTAAGTGTCAAGTGAAAACTTATACACACGCTATGATCCTAATGAACATATAATCACACATATATGCACCCAATTAGTTTTAAACTACTAATTCAAAATGTTAAGACATCCTAGAACATGATAAACACTTTATATAAGTGTTATAAGCCCTAAGGATTGCATCTAAGCTGTTGTAGGACAAGGCTAGTGGGTTTAGGGTTCCAAAGGACCCCATTCTTGAGTTTACTCTTCAATGCCATAACAACAAGGAGTTTACGGTCGTAAACCCTTGAGTTTACGGCCATAAGCTCCTAAGCTTAGGTTTATTTGGTGTTTTGAAGTCTTACATGATCCCTAGAAGCAATTCTACTTGATGGTTTTAATCCTTGGAAGGGTTTAGGGCATTAATACACTCCTTTGAGGAGTTTACGGCCTCAAGGCCATTTCCTTTTGGGTTTACTACCGTAAACCCATATGGAAATGGTATTTTTATGTCTTCAAGTCCCATGCTCATCTAGGATAGGTTTTTAGACATTTATCTAAGGCTAATGAAGGCCTTAGGCACACTTTGGTACCCTTCTTTGATGTTCACGGCCCAAGGACCAAAACCCTTAGAGATTACAGCTGTAATCTATCCTTGGGATGGGTTTTTGATGATTTAAAGTCCCTAAATTAACTAGGAGTAAATCAAGGCTATTGTCCAAGGCTTTAGGATTGTTTAAAGCACCTTTTGGCCCTTGAGTTTGGAGTTCACGGTCCAAGAACTTCTTGGGCCGTGGACACCTTACTCTTGGTGTTCTTGGGTGCTTTCTAGTCCTAAATGCATTAGTATACGAGTCTAAGCTAGTTTCATATCAAGAGGAAAGGACTAGGCACTCATTTGTCCCTTATAAAAGGGTTTACGGTCCAAGATGTTCTTGGGCGGTAAACTCTTAAATCTTGTTGTTTTGATATGATTTCTATGTTATTAAGCACATATTAAGCTCTATAATACAACTAGATGGAAGCACTTACGTTTTGGAACGAAAGTCTGAAGATGTGTGAGAGAGAATTCTGCTTTTCTCTAGATGGAAATGGAACTAATGAATAAATATGGCTCAGAATCCTATATATAATCCTAGGATTTTTGGCATAAAATATTTTATTCACAAAATGAACTCTAATATCATAGAGTTTTGAAATAACAGAGTTGCACAAAACCCTAGTGCATCCTCTCTCCTGATATCTCTTTGAGAGTAAATCCTGAAATACTCAAACTTATACTAAAAAGTCTAAAAATTTACTGCAACTGTTCTAACTTCTATTGACTTGATATTTTTTGTACAGAATGGAAATTTTGGGTTGTCACAGATAGGAAACTCTCTCCCATATCACATGTATCATCTTGTGCATAATTATAACTCAACCTAAGAGACGATGGAAATGCTGATAGTGGCTTATGAAGGTACTGTGGAAGCTCAGGCCATAACCATCAACAACCTCAATTGAATATATGAGCATTTCTTTGCTCAACAAGGTGAGTACTTAACCCAAACCTTTAATATGTTTAACTATTTGGTTAATGATATGCACAGGCTGGGAATCGTTAAGCATTCCTCTCAGTTGGTTCTAAAGTTTTTGGATTCTCTTGGGAAAAGCTTGGAACATCACACTGATGTCCTTAAGAACTGTGAAAAGATCAATGGCATGGATCTAAACTCCTTGTTTGAAAATCTATGAAATTACGAAGAGACCAAAGCTCTTCATAAAGAAATCATGAAGGACTCAAGCAAGGAAAATTTTGTAGCCTTGGTTTCTCGAAAGGAAGCAATGAAGCACATCAACGACTCAAACAAATTAGATCAGGGCGAAGAGAGTGATGAAGATCTCACTTATGAACTTGTAGCCAACACTTCACTTATTATGAAAATTTATGAAGAAATCAGATCAAATGGGGCGCGAAAAGCTTAGTTTAAGGGAGGCCGTTCAACGAGGAGATGCTCTTCAGAGAATAAAAACTCAGGTAATTGTTTTAACTGTGGTAGCCCAGGTCATTTTTCTAGGGCCTGTAAAGAGAAGAAAGAAGCTCAAAGTCCTCACAACTAAGAAGTTTTATACAAGAAGCTGGTGGCCCACATGAAGAAGGAGAACATTTCTTTGCCAAAAGCTTTCATTGCAAAACAAGGGGATCATGAAGAATAGGTGGAAGAAGAGGAGACATCTGAAGATTAAGGACTAAATGTTAAGGGTCTAATGGCTCTTATCAATGATTCCCATGATGGTAATCTTAACATGTGTGATGCTGATGATTCTCACGCTGTCAAAGGATTAAGTCTAAATCTAGGATAAACTTGGTACCTAGACAGTGGAAGCTCTAGGCACATGATTGGTTTCAAGTCCCTCTTAATAGAATTTGCATAAAAGGATGATCCAATGGTAGCTTTGGTGACAATAGTGGAAGAGTTGTTATGAGTGTTGGAACTTTTGAATGCAGGACGTTCAAGCTGAAGGATGTGTTCTATGTCGAGGGTCTAAAAGGCAATTTCATCTCCATCAGTCAACTTTGTGACACCGGTTATAAAGTTCTTTTCAACTGCGTTGAGGGAAAGGCGTTTGATTTTGAGAACAAAATTGTGCTTACTGCACTCAGGGACAATGACATTTATATGGATTGATTTTTTTGTTTAGAAATTGATACTTTATTTGTTGCTTCGCTGCTTTTAAATTTATGAACATAAGTTGTTACAGTTTTAGTTTATTTTTGCATTAAAAGATTTCCTTTAATTTTGATTTTACCAAAGAAGTATACATTGTACATTTTTCTACTAACATTGCCTACATGTTTTTATCTATTGATAGTGACCTTATCTGACTAGTCTTCTTTGAAGGGATCAACGTGTCATTCCTTGAATACATCACCCTCCATCTAGAGATAGTTGACACTGACTCTGCATCTTTTCTTTAGCACCAACTGCAATATACCACCCATCCAATAACCACAAAACAAGCTTCAAAACGATCCATCAAATCAGTTTTGATGTGAGTGTAAGTATGTGGGTTGGTTCACCTAAGGTTATGAAGGTAAACATGTAGGTTTTTAAAGCTTTCTTTGTAATTCCCTATTCCGAATCATTTCCTAATGTGAGGTGGTGACTCAAAGACCGAGCATCATCAGACTTAGGTCCTTTGAAGAAAAGAGATTTAGATCCATTTGGGTGTGGGTAAGGTAATTTGGATGATACGAGAAGTTTGGTTTGTGTTTTAGAGCCAAGGGGTATTTCGGTAAAATGTTAGTTTGGGCTTTTATGGAATTTGGATTTTTGTGTGAGAGGTTTTTAGGCAAGTATGAGTTGATAGATGTGTAGAGCTTCTCATTACCTCTTCGTGGATATAAGGATTGTTGGAATCGGACTTATAACAAAAAAATTATGGCCTTCGAAATATTCATGGTTTTAGGGTTTAAGCGAGTACGTGGGACGTACACATGTGTACGCATTGTGTACTAGCATTGAGGTCAGTATGTTGGGCGTATTCCAGTCAGACCCAAACCCTAATTTAGGGTCTTGGACCCTGTTTAAGCTTCTTAACTCACCACTAGACCCCATTATCTTCAGCCTCCATCCTTCTAAACCCTAGAAACGAAACCCTAGCCCTCATTTGAGTGGTTTTTGAGCTTTTGGTGGTATTTCAAGCATTTTGGTGATCTTTGAAGAAGAAGGAACTTCTTGGATAAGTGTGGGATTTCTTGGAGCTTTAGGATCCAGGCTTGTTATATCTTGAATAATCTTTTAGAGGTAAAAAGTTTCTATCTTGATAACTCTAGGTGTTAGATCTAGTTTAAGGGGCATTTTAGGTTCATTTTTGGTCGTTAGAGTCATCCATGTGAGTATGAGCTACTCCATGAGCTTAGTATGCTGGATCTTGACATTTGGGAGGTCCCTTGTACATAAAAATGTCATCTTGATGAGTTGTGTTGGACCATGCATGAGTTTGGGTGCTTATTATGGTTTGTATTAAGGTTTTGGTCCCATTAAGCCATGAAAAGGGAGTAAACTTGCCAACTTTACGTGTTAAGACATCTCATTAAGGTCAAATATGAGTTTGGAAGTCATTGGCTTAACCATTAAGAGCTTAATATGGATTTTTGCTCCCTGATGAGTACGCTGGGCGTACACAAGAATTACGCTCAACGTAATGAAGGTTTTGTGCATCGTTTGTTTGTACCTTGTGCTACATGGGTGAGTATGCAGGGCGTACCCATCTGGTATGTGAGGCGTACTCCCCAACAAGTTGATTTTGGGCTTTTTAAGACCTGGGCCTTGTTGGACCGTTGGACTTTGGACTTTGGGACATGGATGGACTTAGGGTTTTTTAGAAGTCAGTCCATGATGGTTTTGGGGTCCAATCAAGTTATTGGGCCATAATGGGCTTTTGTTGCTTTTGATTTGGGCCTTGGGTTGCCATTTTAGGCTTTTGTGCATTTGGGTTGGACCGTAGCTATGGAACAAGTAAGAAAAGGGTAAAATGGTCTTTTACCCTTTAGGAAGTTGGTTTATAGAGTGGGCCTTAGATTTTGGGTTATCGGATTAATTATTGATTAAGATTGTATTTATTGATAGGTGGCGCAAGGTTATCCGGTTCAGCGACTCGGGCGTGATGAGTTGAATAACTCTTTGATCGTTTAGATCTTTAAACAGGTTAATCACGAAAACGTAAACATAAATATCAAGCACAAGAGTGAATCAAAATATGTCGAATGATTCAATAGATTCAAGCCTCAGCAGAGCTCGACAAAGAAATTCCGCTGTAGAGGCTACTAGGTTTACAAACGATAAAAATAATATCTATGAAATAATCGACTTCAAATCTTACGTACTAAGATGCATGCAAGCATCTATATATACTAAACCCTAGAACATAAATCACGGATGGACAGGCCCAATCCGGATACAAAATTGGACTTAAGAACGAGCCCAAGACGCAACACCTAACGGACCCTACAATCTCCCCCTTTGCGTCAATTGGAGCGAGACTCTACTTTGGCTTGCTGGGTCCAGCTGTAGGAACTTTCTTTGTGGTGTCGAACAAACGAGGAATGAGAGCAAGAATGGTTTGTCTGAACCGAATGTACCACTGGATCATGTCATCAAAATATTTCTTGTCATCTGCAGAGTTCTGCTTGCATCGATTGATGATTCCCAGAACATGTTCCAAGCACACAGTGGTATACAGATGCTTATCTGCCAAGGCGAACATGCATTTTTGGCCTTCGTTCCTTGTGAACATGACAGAGTTCCGTTTCGGGTCAATTCTTCCCATCTGCATCATATTTAAATCACTTGCAGAACCAACAGGAGAAATGGTAGGCTTTTTCTTGAATATACTTGCGATCTCCTGATCCATCTTGGCAACCTTCATGATGTAGCAAACCAGCATCCTCTTGAAGTGATCTATGATTGGCCCATACTCAGCTTCATTGGTGAGAAGGATGTTGTGCAGAATGATCCAATCTTGTGGATTCAGGTTAGGAAGATCGGCAAGTGAAATAGCATGTTCGGTTTTGGCAAATCCCCTCAGCACTTTGAACCGAACATTCGTGAAGTTCCCCTCCCGAAAAGGTTTTAGGACCCGAACGTTTATAATCTTCTGGGCACTCCATGTCTGATACTGAGGCTGAGTAGACCTCAGATAGAATTCAACAAGCTCCCTATCAACCTTCGGGTGAGGATGAGGGACATCGACAATGTGAGAAAAAGCATGAAAAATGAAGGCCTTTCGGGTCAAGGGAATGTCAAACTGAGAGTCGACAGAATTGACCCTGTCCAAGGAAATCACTGGTTCGAGCCATAAGATGTTGGGAGTATCAATGGCTTACTTGATAAGCTTCTCAAGAGTCCACGGAGGAAATAGAGTTTTTCGACTCTCAAGAAGATCATGAGCCTCCTTCATTTTTCTTTCATTCGCATCGGCCTCTCTGGTAATGCAAGCACTCACATCTTCATCCTTTTCCCGGCCTTGTTTCTTCAAGAGATCAGCGATGGTCTCTTTATCATCATCATCATCATCACTGTCTTCAATAATCTTCTTGCCTTTATCTTTAGCACCCGAACCTGAAGGTTGACCTGTTAGAGGAGGTTCGGTTGCTTTAGTTGATGTAGAAGTAGGAGGCGGTTGAGACACATCTTCTCCCCCTTGTTTTGGATGAGCCACGAACTCAGGAAGCCCTTCAATTTTGCTGAGTAGATCAAGGGCGGGAGCAAGCTTCTCAGCTAGAGTGCGCCTCACAGAATAGTTCAGTATAGGATCATGCGCTTCAATAATGTTGGAGAAGGCGGCGTGGACATCCGAAACACACGTGGAAATGACCGCTCGCTCAGATCGGAGAGACGCAACCTCCTTTTCTGATTGGAAAAGTTGAAGACTCTTGACCTTTAGGCAGTGGTTTTGCGAGCAAGAGCATCCATCACGGAGTTTTCTGAAGCGAGATCTTCTTGCAGCTTTGTCAAGGGCTCCTCAACAGTCACCTGGAAGGTTTTATTGTCATCGTCGAGAGACTGGCGAAGATTGGCAAAGGACTGCAGTTCGGATGCGAATGAATTGGCCAGCTTCTCGACAACAGAATCGATCTTCGTTGCATTGGATGCAGCAACCCCCTGTAAAGACTGGAAAAGATTGTTAGCATCAAGAAATAGTTTTTCGACTTTTTCGGTCGCAGCAGCACACGCCTTGGTAGATGCGTCGATAGCAGCAGTGGAGGAGTTGATTGAGGCTTCTTGTGCCTTAGTGAATGAATCAACTAGACCCTGAATGGCATCCTCTGAGATAGTGGACCAAGAGGAAGAGGAGGAAGCGATGAGACTGTCGATTTTCTCATGAAGTTCCTTGAGATGCTTTTTAGTGACATGAGCATCATCGTCATCATCACTTTGAACTTGGTACGGACTATAGTAGACAGAGTCAAAAGTCATGTCTTCTCCACCAAGAAAAGGTTCATCATCTGCTGAGTGGTTGGGAGATGAAGGCGAGGGTGGAGGTTCGGTTGTGGTAGTAGGTTCGGGTATTGAAGTTTGTTCTGTAGCGGGTGTGGGTTTGGGTGCTGAAGTATGAGCCCCCGTATCAGATACGTTGGGTCGAACTCCAGTGGTGGTTGTTGTCGTAGCTTTTAAGAAAATAGGAGGTGGTACAGGTATAAAGGTGGGTGGTATATGAGTAGTGGAGGTTATGGGGGGAATGGAAAGAGAGATGGAGATTGGGGTAGGAGAGATAGGTTTAGATGAAACGGGTACCTCGGGTGAAGGCGAACGTGGAGGAGTGTTACCTCGAAGTGACTCCTCTGAGTCTGAGCTCTCATCCTCTGATTCACTGGAGGAAGAGGCAAGAATTAGTTTGCGCCTGGGCTGGGTTTTCCTCTTCTTTAGTGGAGGTGATTGAGCTGAATTCGAAGGTTTTCACTTCTTTGGAGAAGGACCTTTCGCTCCTTTGACAACTTTCTTGTCTTTCCCCTTTTCTGGTTTCTTGCCCTTGGGAGCAGGCTTGTCAGCATCGTGGATAGATTGAATCATTTCTGGAGTGAGCTCTCTGGGGCCTGAACGAAGAAACTCCTTATAAGTCTTGATGATGCGACTGTCCCTTGGAACACACACATACATTGACTCAGGGATTGAGCCAACGAACTGAAACTTGGAAGAATCAGTCACTATGATCTTCATTGTGTGGAAAATACCGATCGAGGAGAGTGGAGAATCAGCAACGACAGGGACATGATACTTGTCCATTGCCCACTTTGTGACCAGAGTCCAGAATCTGGCATAAGAAATCTCAGATTGGCGAGAAGTGGAGGCAAGACTTTGGATCAACTGCTGCCATAACACAGAGCCATAGTCAAGAATAAGGTCGTGATATAACCCGTAGAGAATCATCATAAACAGACGGCTAGCCCCGTCAGAACCTGCGCTTCTTTCTGACAAACCCTTGAACAACACCGTAAAGAAGCCATTCCACTGTGGAGGAAGACAAGATTTCTTGAACTTTGTAACTGTAGTTAGAATCTCAGTGTATCGATGTTGTAAAACATGGAGAACAACTGTCCCATAGGAATAGACTCAGGGTTAACCCTAGACTCATCAGGTTCGAACCCTAGAAGCGAACAGAATCGCTGTTTGGAGATGGAGGTTTTGGTATCAAGAATGTCGAAGAAAATTCGATCGACAGACTTGTCATAGTGGGCAGTTGAGAAGATCTGCGACAAACACTCCATTGGAACGAGTTCAACCTTGGTTAGCGCTAGAACCAGTGGAGAGTGTTTGAGACACTCCACAATTGGGAACATGAAAGCGTCGTAGACATGTGGAGTGAGATCAATGATCAGGCTTTGCTGAGGTCGGATAGGCAGAATGTGGTAGGTGGCGTGAACAGAAGAAGAATGCGCCATTGAAGAGTGTTTTGGAGAAGAAGATGAACATTGGGAGAAAATAATCGTTTCTTGCTCTCTGAATTTTGGGTGCAGTAAAGAGGTAAAAGACTTTAGGGTTTACCCTTTATACCATGGGTTAGAGGAGAGAGAAGAATCCGACCCCAAATCTTCTTGAATATCGAAGCGTTTCCTGAGTTGATTGACGCGTGACAGATTAGCAACCCCTATGATTACGCATGAGAAAGAAAAACTCTTCCGTTTTGCACGCCTTCCCATCAAGCACCGTTTTAAATGCCAAAACGTTTAGACTTTCGGCTGAGTCAGCAACTTATCCTTTTAAAATGAGCTGTCTTCATAGATAAAAGTAAACACGTGTATTATTAGCCATAACATCCCGTTAAGAATATTGCATTAAAACCAGAGCCATAAAAATAGCTTATAATGAATGAAACCAGATTTTTAGAAAATCAAAAAGATTTTCGTGCATAGAGTGTCAAAGATAAAGAAATAAAGTAACACATATGTAGGAATTTGTGATGTCAATAAAGACACGAAACAGTGGATCCCGGGCCCGAATCGCTTCCTTCAAAGTCAAGAGAGACTTTAAAGTGTTTGTATGGTTTCCCATTGAATTACGATCAATCACTTGTTAAGAAGTGTTGAAAGGCATCTTTTAAAGAGGCTAATAAGGGTGACTTTCGCTTCAGTTCAGAGTTCCTAATCTTGACATAAGAGAGAAACCGAATGAAGTACTTGTGAGACCAATGTGGTCTGTTGAACAAGTAGGCTTGGATAATATTTAAGTGACATGTTAGAAATACTTGGTGTGAAATCTCAAGAAAAAAAATTAAAATTGGATTCTAAGGGAAGAAATGTTATGGTATGTAACGATTTCATAAGAATCACACAAAAAGAAAAATTAGAGATTTCATGGTACAACCACTTGGGTGTGTTCGTTAATTCATAAGTGAAAACTAGAGCAAATTTAATTGTTCACCGTCAATGCATATTAGGTATTGAATTGTGGGTTTCACTTAGCATGTAGTGACACGAAGCTAAGATCACAAACACATAGATTGTGTAACCATAAACCTCAGTGGTAATTTCTGAGAGTCTCAAGGGTTACTTGTATGAAGCAAATATGATGGAGAAAAATATCTGAGATGGTGTAAGAAAACCAAAGTACCTCTGCTAAAATTATAGTGACAAAGCAGAAAACTCCTAACTCATATGAGAAAAAAAGGTAGCTCATGATTAGAATAAATGTATCAGCCTAATTGGGAAGACAAGGTTTGTATATACCAAGTTAGTAAGGCTTTATTCAGAATCAGTTGAGGCTTTTGACAACATGCAGCAGCATGCTGCTAGGTACACTTAACTAGTAGAAAGTGTGAGAATGATACCTGCCCCATCGTTAATCTGTAAACTGTTAATATGAACAAAAGAAGAGACAAAAAGAAAATGAAAATATTTTTGGAGTTTTTGATAATTTTGAAAATAGAAAAACAAAAAAAAACAAACCAAACAAAAATTTTTTTGGAACCGAACCCGAAATAGACCGAACGCTCGGTTCATTTCGATTCAAAAAAAATTTGGTTTTGGAATTTTTGGAAAAACTAATGTACAAAAAGGTACACCCAAAAATATCACCTTGGATAGATAAGCGAAAAAAGTGCAATGGGACCGAACCCGAAATAGACCGAGCGTTCGGTACATTTCGGTTCCCATGTGAACCGAGCCCGAAATAGACCGAGCGTTTGGTTCATTTCGCTTCCAACTTTTAGTTCCGAGAATGTATTTTTGGTACTGAATCCGATTCCATCATACCTAGGCCTTGTAGAATTTTATTAAAACTTGCTTCAGGAAGGGCTTTGGTGAAGATGTCAGCCAGTTGATCAGTGGTTCGAGCAAAGTGAATCTCGACATTTCCTTCTTCAACATGAACCTTAATAAAGTGATACCTCAGTGCTATATGCTTCGTCTTGGAATGTTGCACTGGGTTATGACAGATCCTAATTGCACTTTCAGAGTCACAATATAGTGGGATCTTTTTCATATTGATTCCATAGTCCCGGAGTTGGCTTTGGATCCAAATCACTTGAGATGTGCATGAGGCGGCTGCAATGTACTCTGCTTCGGTTGTAGACAGAGAAACATACGTTTGTTTCTTAGATTGCCAGCTCACCAACTTCCCGTCGAGGAATTGACAGCCTCCTGTAGTGCTTTTCCGATCTAGACCACATCCTCCAAGGTCTGCATCTGAGTAGGCTTGAACAAAGAAACCCGGGTTTGAGGGATACTAGAGACCGAGAGAGGTCGTTCGCTTCAGGTACCGGAATATGTTCTTCACTGCCAACATGTGTGGTTCATGCGGATTTGCTTGAAACCTGGCACAATAGCAAACTGAAAACATTATATTAGGCCTGCTAGCTGTGAGGTACATCATAGAACCAATCATTTGGTGATAAAGTGTTATGTCAACTGCCGGTTTTTCTAAAGATGGTGTGAGCTTGGTACCGAACACCATAGGGACTTTGAACTTTAAATCTCCCACCATGCCAAACTTGGCAAGAAGAGTCTTGGTATATGCTTCCGGGTTAATAAAGATGCCTTCGGGTCCCTGTCTAATATTTAAACCAAGGAAAAAGTTAATCGGACCCATTGAGCTCATTTCAAATTTTGTCTCCATTAGCTTTCTGAATTCAGCTGTTAGGCTGGGATTCGTTGAGCCAAAGATGATATCATCGACATAGATTTGAACGATCATTAGGTGGTTACCTTCCTTTTTACGAAAGAAGGTTGGGTAAACCGAACCTTGTTTGAATTTAGACATCTTTAAAAACTTAGTAAGTGTTTCATACCATGCCCAATGTGCTTGTTTCAGACCATAAACAGCTTTATCCAAGATGTAGCAGTGATCTGGATGCTTTTCATTCACGAAGCCAGGAGGTTGCTCCACGTACACAGTTTCTTCAAGTTCCCCATTCAGAAAAGCGTACTTCACATCCATCTGGTAGACCTCGAAATTCTTGTGTGCTGCATAGGCGAGAAATATTTGAACGGATTCCAGCCTTGCTACCGGAGCGAATGTCTCTTCGTAATCGATTCCTTCTTCCTGGCAGTAACCTTTCACCACTAGCCGAACCTTATTCCGGATTACATTCCCCTCCTTGTCCATTTTGTTCCTGAACACCCACTTGAGACCGACAACCGAGGCATATTTTGGTGTTGGAATGAGTCTCCACACTTTATTTCTTTCAAACTCATTGAGTTCATCTTGCATTGCCTGAACCCAATCAGAATGATCAAGGGCAATATTGACGGTCTTCGGCTCAATTTTGGACACGAAAGAATTAAACATGCAGAACTCTACTTTGGAGAATAGGGAAGTTTGCTTTGCCTTCACTTGAGATCGGGTTAGAACTTTTTCAGATACATCACCCACTATTTGAGATACATGATGATCTCTGGTCCATTTGGTGAGAGGAGGATAGTTTGGATCATAGGATGGATCCAATTCAGCATTGACCATTTCTTCCAACTCTGATTGAATATCATCATCATAGAGCATATCAGAATGCTCCCCCTTGACGAATGATGACCCAAGAAATCTTTCTTCAACAGGGCTTTCAGGTTGATCCAGACTTTCGTGTGTAGAGGGGCTTTCGGGTGCAACAAGACTTTCGGGTGCGTCAAAAATTGGATTCTCCCCCTGAATATGAGAGTCCTGCTCATTTGAAGAGGATAGATTCTCCCCCTTGACCGAAGTACCGCTCTGGGGAGGTTCTTTTCGAACTGGTTCTTCCGCTCCCATTCGTTTGGCTGCATCTTCTACGATCTTCTTAAGGTGATCAATCTTGTTGTCTGCTGCCGTGGCTTCAGAGTGAGCTGCTTTCTCAGGTTCATCAAATAGATCCATGAATTGGTCAAAGAGATTGGCGATAGAGGCTGTGACTTGACCTGTTTGAGAGAAAATCTCTCCTATTGCTTCTTCAGCGGACTTCAACTTCATGACGTAATTGTCATCGAACGTCACATAATAGGTTTCTTCAATTCTTTTTGAACGCTTATTCAAAACTCTGTAAGCCTTTGAAGTAAGAGAATATCCCAGAAAGATACCTTCATCAGCTTTGACATCAAACTTGTTGCGATGTTCGTTGGAGTTGAAGATGAAGCACCTGGAACCGAACACGTGAAAGAACTTGACATTCGGCTTCCTGTTGTTGATTATCTCATAAGGAGTGAGAGAGAAACGCTTGTTGAGATAAGACCTGTTCTGAGTAAAACACGCTGCAGCAATGGCATCAGCCCAGAAATATAAAGGAAGGGAAGCAAAACTTAGCATGGTTCGTGCCGCCTCACACAGGGATCGGTTTCGCCTTTCGACAATGCCATTCTGTTGAGGTGTATAAGGTGCTGAGAAGTTGTGACTGGTCCCTTTTTCTGCCAAGAAGTCTTCAAATTCTTTGTTCTTGAATTCCAGTCCATTGTCGCTCCTAATGTTTCGAACTACTTTCCTCAGTTGTACTTCGACCTGCTTGATAAATATCTTCAGTTTGGGAGTCGCCTCAGATTTGTGCTTTAGAAATAACACCCAAGTAAAACGTGAGAAGTCATCAACAATAACAAGAATGTACTTGTTACCGCCAATGCTCTCGATTGATGATGGACCACATAAGTCGATGTGAAGCAACTCAAGTGGTTCAACAACTTTGGTGTTTATGATGGTTGGGTGAATTTGACGACTTTGTTTTCCCATTTCACATGCAGCACATAAGTGTTCTCGATCGAACTTAAGCAATGGAAGACCCCGAACATGACCGCCGGTGACAAGCTTGTTAATGTCTTTGAAGTTGATATGTGAGAGCCCTCGGTGCCACAACCAACTTTTGTCTGAGTGAGCTTTGGATAAAAGACATATTGTTGGATTCCCTTTGATTGGTCTGAGATTCAGAGGAAACATTTCACCTTTTCGATCTGATTTGAGAATGACTTTGTTGGATTTCTTCTCTATAATTTCTGAACCTACGTCATCGAACGAGACTTTGAGACTGGTTCCTCCCACCAGTTGAGACATACTGATGAGATTATGCTGCAACCCCTCTACATACGCCACCTTTCTGATTGTAAAATCTCCATTTGTTATCATCCCATAACCCTTTATCGTTCCATAAGAGTTGTTACCGAACTTGACATTGCCACTATTTTGAAGAGACCGAAACTCCCTTAGCTCTTCCTTCCTTCCTGTCATGTGACGCGAGCAGCCACTATCTATGTACCATTCTTCGTCAAACTGCTCGTCACTTATAACCTACAAAAATTAAGCAGATTTAGGAACCCAAAGTTTCTTGGGTCCACGTGAGCCTTTTACAGAAACAGGAATAGTAAGAGAAACATCAACGAGATATGTTCGTTTTATTAAGGTTGTTTCATCTTTTCTTTTAATAGTAAACACTTTGATTTTATTAGAATTAGATGCAGGTGTTTTGGATTTAGGTTCTGGTGTTTGGACTTTAGCCTGCTTTCGGTCTTCATTAGCTGAGGAAATTTTCCTTTTTCCTTTCAAATCCTTTGATGATGTTGAATTTTGTTTAGGACCAGAATTCGGCTTAGAAGAAGATTGAGAACGAGAAGAATTAGAGGAAAAGAAATCAGAATGAGAATCTTTCCTGACTTGAGGTTCGAAATGACCCTTTCGGTTGTGGTCATTTGAGGGACCAAACCTGGACCTTCGGTTGCTGTTTGATGATGAACCGAATCTGGATTTTTTGGGTGTTGTAGGTTGGAGGCCCGAAACCGGGTCTTTTATTGTAAAAGCTTGATGGGCTGAAATTTGGTCTTTGCCTGTTGTTGTTTGGTGGACAGAAACCAGCTCTTCGGTTGTTGTTGTGTCACACCCCCGAACCAGACGGCAGAAACGTCCGAGGGCTGTTGTGACTCAATTGAATACCATCACAATGAATATACATGAAACATAACATCATTCATCACCATGCATTGAAATATTACAACTGGTATTGTTTACATTTAGTACATTGTTTCAAAACATTACATTCCCAAAAAGTAGATTGTTCGATACTAGTTAAACAAACAACAAGACATCACTGAGTACATTTTTCCTTCGATTTACCTGTTACCTGAGAATACAAGTATTTTGGAAAACATCAACATATGAAATGTTGGTGAGTTCATAAGTAATGTTTGAAACATAATGATTTGTATTATTTTGAAAAAAAAACCACCAGAAAATCCGATATTTTCTGAAAAGATTATTGTAAGTAAGAAAAAGTGTGAAGATCCGTAAGTATGCTTGTTTATTTCTATAAGTGTGAAAAATTGTTAGAATTAGTATGCATCACGTAGGTGTAAGTGTTGAAATCCCTAGGAAAACCCGATGTTTTCCTAATACTTTAAATTACGCGTTTTATATAATGTTATGCCGTTGCGACGTGTGTATTCGATAATTCCAGGTGACATTGGATTAATTATGGGTGGTGAGTTGTTGTAATCACGCATTAATGAAAATGGCTAGCTTACGACTATACAAACGAACCCTTAGGCGTCGTCTGTACTACTCACCTAATCCAACCACCCTGACTTCCCATAGCCCCACAACCTAAGAAGAAAAAAGGGTGTGAAGCCCCCGTTAATTCCACGAGTCGTTAAAGGCTATCGTGAATGCGAAAGGCCCTTGGCCCGACTCGCATTTGTGAATTCTCGACTTTGCTAGCAGTGCCAAAGGACCCTTGGGGCCCAACAGCACATGAGCTATTGAAAGTCCTTTTACACGGTATTAGGTCGTATAAGACCCAATATCATGTAAGCGCGTTTCCTTCGGGCCTAAAGATCATGTCATTGGGCTAGCTAGGCCCAACAAGCACGATTTGAAACTTTCGGGCCCAAAGATGGTGTATCGACGTCTGGTGAATTCCCACATGTGTATTGACTTCCCGTAATTTCCGCGTGTGTATTGGAGTATCGTCGTGTTTAGATTTTTGATTCGTTATTGATTCGAGACCGAATCAATTCGTTTGATAACGATTTTGGTGTTGAAGGTGTATTATATTTCGTCGGTAATCGTGGTACTAGTATTTTGTCATAAAGGGTCTATTGTTTAAAACCTTAGAATTTTTCTTTTCGAAGTCCTTTTCTTGTATAAATTTACACTTTTCACCCTTTATATAAAAGAATTTCCAATTTTAGTCCTTAAGCCATTTTTCTTGACACTTTAATATCAAAACTTGTTGAAAAGGTAACTTTCAACTCAAATTTACTTGAAAAATAGTTTTAGTCACTCAAAGTGAAGTTTTCTCGGTTGAAACCTCTAATTTCTCAATTTTTACAATTTTGACCCAAAATGGAAAATTTTTGCATTTTTGGTCCCTCTTAAATTTGAAAAGTATTTTTAACCCTTGAAATGGACTTGGTACACTAGCAGTCCCCTGTTTTACAGAAAAGTGCAGTTTCAGCCCCTCTAGTTTGAAAATCTCGCAATTTGGGCTTTATTGGGCCGAAAAGTTCATTTTTGGCCCATTATGTTTAAAAATTCACATTTTAATCCTTCAAAAGGGTATATTTCCAGGAAATACATTTTTGAAACTGTTTTGACTCATCTCATCCCTCAGAATTTGTATTTTGACATTTTGGGCCCTTTAGTTTTATATTTTTAGCATTTTGAGTCCAAAAATGGGTTTTAAGCCCAAAGATGTTCATATTAACCAACTTGGTTATTTTTCTAGAAATGATTTGTGTGAAATAATATAATTTATACATATTTCATACGACTTAATGTAGATCTCGGTTTTAAGGTCTTTTTTACTAGATCCAACACCACAATCACATAAGAACATATATACAAGAATAGAAATCACACAAAGCATACATATACTCATAGATCTACACATTTGCTTGTATTCTCCCCCCACAAAACTTATAAAAACCGAAAAATAGGGGGTATGAATCTCACCTTGAGGTTTGGTTCGATTTTGATGAAGAGATATGAGAAGATGATGTTGTTTTTGGCCTAGCTTACTTCCTTCAAAAGATCTTGAAGATGTGGATGGTTGTAAGAACATAATCCACAAATATATGGATGTAAGAGGAGATCTTTGAAGAGATCAAGAAATTATATCATAGATCTAAGTGGAAACTTACCAAAGTTGATGATCTTGAATAAGAATTTCTTGAAGTATCCTCTAATTCTCGAAAATTTAGAGGAGAGTGTAGGAGTGTTCTTGTGAGCTTTCCTTAAGAGATTTGTAAGTAAAATAAGTGTGTTGGTGATTTTTAGGCTCTATGGCCGAGATTAAGAAGGAGAGAGGGGAAAAGAGAAAAGAGGTTTGAAGTGATAGAAGTCTTGATGCATGAGATTAGTTTTTGCATGGAGGGTATTTAGCATGGGAACCCTACATGTAAAAATGATGTGTCACCATGCAATTTACCCTCTTTTTTTTACCTTGGGCCGAAAATGGGTCTAATGGGATGAAGAAAAATGGTTTTGGGCTCAATTTCTTGGCTTTGATCGAATTTCATAGCCCCAATATTATTTTTCGGCCCATTGTGCTTAAGGACGATTCACGACCCCTTTTGAATAAAAGAAATGGAGTTGATGGCCCAACAAGGCCTATTAGAGATAAAAATGAATTGTTTTAGGCCCACATGGCCCAAAACAATCTAGTTTCATGATTGTGGGTCCAAGTAGAGCCCAAATAGTCGATTTGAAAGTTTATTGGTCCATTAGGCCCAATAAGAGAATCCTAGTCCATAATGAATTTGAGTCGGAATTTCTAGGGTTTCCAACCGTTAGTTGAACATATGAGATGTATTTGAATGAGAATAGAGTATAGTAAGTATAGCCTTTTTCAATGGATGATGTTTACATGGGAATAGAATTTCCTAGCAAAATGCCAGTTGTGACATGTTGCTTTCGGGACTGAACCTATCCTTTCGGTTTTGTTCTTCCTGTGGCCCGAAAGTCTTCCTCTGGTTCTTTTGAATCGGTGATTCGAAGTTCCTTTTACTCCTATTTTCTTCTCCTTTTGACTTAGAATGTTTGTTAAAGAGAGTGTAGTGAGGATTTTGGGAGCACCAAAACTACTTTCGCTCTGAGAGATTTTTCTTGTATCTCAAGTTTCTCTGCTGCTTTTAATTTTTCACCTGTTTCGGTTGTCTGTGGACATTTGCCTTTTGTTTCGGCTTCTTAGCAACAGGTTCACTTTTCATGGAAGAGGTTTCGCTAGTTGAGGTGACTTCTTCCATTGGAATCTCTTTTGTGTCACTGGAACTTGGTACGTCAAAGCTGGCAGGCTTATTTAGAGGTTCGGGCACATATCTTCCTTTGGTCTTCCATGATGTTCTCTCCGACAAACCGACTGTTTCATCTGCGTTGTCTATCGGTGCAGACCAGAAAAACTCATCACAGCCATCTGCATTATCTTCATTCACCATGACAGTGAGTTCGGCTGTCTGATGTTCGGTTACTCCCGTGACCTTATAAACTTGATTGGGAGTTGTTCTGACCTTTTGAAACACAACAACCTTTCCTTTAAGGATTGGGGACTTAGTTTTGGACAAACGAGCGAATTCCACATAATTTTCCGAAATCAGATTTTTGTGGTTTTCAGGTTCGCTCGTAATAAACTCGGAACAGTCAACAACATCCTCTACAGAAATTTCACTCATGTCATCGTCCTCATTAAGTTCAGATGCATTTTCAACATCAATTTTATTTTCTAAACTCAATTTGGTACTCAATGAGTCAATTTTTTGTATGGTTTCGGCCCTGAGTTTCAACTTATCATTTTCATCCAAAAGATTTTTAAGCATGTCCTTATGGTCTTTGGACTTTATAAAAGATTCAATTTTGTCCAGACCATACATATAAGTGGGATTGACGTCATCAGAAGACACAACACTTTCACAGTTGTATGCTTCAGCATCAATTTCATCCTCCTTAAACTCAAGGAAGGGTAAAATCATGCGATGTATCTTCTGTCCTATTTCACAATTTAAATGCAGCTGAGTAATTTTAGCATAAAGCCTTTTGGCAATTAAACAAAAAACATTCCTCTATTTTAATAATTTGAGATTGTCTCTTTGCAAATAAATGTTCTCATCCCTAGACTTAACCAGCTCCAACTCTTTTTGCTCTATCCAAATCCTTCACTCCTCACTCTTGGATGACACCCTGCTTATTTGGTCAGTTAGATTAGAATTCGTGACCCGTGTTTGAGTTAAACAGCTATCTAGATTTGAAATTCTTGAATTCAAGTTATTTAATTCCTTTTCGTATGATTTTTGTGGAATTTTAAATAAAATAAAAATAGATTGTACCTTCTTGATCAGTTCATCCAGCTCACTGATCTGCACACTGAGAGGTTTCGCTGTAAAGCACAAGTCCTCTCGCTCCTTAGCCTCTTTGTTTCCACCGTCAGTGTTGTATCCCCTCATCTGAGATACATCTGTTACCATCAGACATCTTCCATCAGCTTCACCACTCTTTGCTACATAAGCCTTTCCATGAGAAGGATTTCTCACTTCATCATCTTCTAAGTCAGTCGACCACACCTGCACGCCACCGAACTCATCATCATCTACCGAACCCTGCACAATAAGAGCATTCATAGAGGGATTAGTAGCAGCTTTCTTCCTCTTAATCTCCTCCAGTCTTTTTAGGAGACTTGTTTCTTCATCCTTCTCTTCATCTTTCTCTGCCATCTTCTTCAACACACAATCTTTTGCGTAGTGATTTTTCCCACCACAGTAAAAGCAACTGACGCCAGAGTCAGCTTCACCCTTCGCTTCCTTCTTCGATTCTTCAACCTTCGGCTCCTCTTTCACTTTTTCAGAGCTGTAGCTTCCCTGCCAATTTCGATTTTTGTTGGTAGGGAACTTTTTCTTAATGAACCTTCTGGGATTTGACACCATCATAGCATAGTCTTCAGCTGTCAAATTGTGATCTCCCAGATTTAAATCCTCTTCGTCTTCTGCTGCACTCTTACCTTTGGACAGAAGCGCCAAAGACCCCAAATTTGAAACCACGCTTTTCTCTTGCAGCACTGTCTTTTCCTGGGATTTCAGAATCCCCACCAATTTCGCCAACGAGTACGAGTTGAACTGCTCATGTGCTTTAACCGTTGACACAACAGCTCTCCATTCGGATCTTAGGCCATTTAAGAATGTGACCTTCTGTTCGATAAGCTTTCTTTCAATGTCATGCTTGATCATCTTGCTGAGAAGATGATTGAATCGATCAAATGTTTGTGTAACAGCCTCATCCGACATCTGCTTGAATTCTCCAAATTCAGAGAGAAGTAGGGTCTGAATCGAATGCTCTAGATCTTCATCTGTGGAGTACAGCTCTCGCAGCCGATCCTAGATCTCTTTTGCTGTACTGCAAGAACTGACTAATCGAAACGTGTCGGACTGAAGAGCGAATCGAATTAGTCTTAATGCCTTAATGTTGCATTGGAACTTCTCCTTTTCATCCTGAGTGACGCCTTTCACATCTTTTAATAGATCATTATACTCCTTTTGAGTTTTAATGATCCTGGACGTGCTTGAATGAGCGAAAGGACCAGAAGTGATAGCTTCCCATATCAGATACCCGTTATCTTCAGATCCAATAACATAATCTTCAAAGTGGTGCGCCCATACTTCATAGTCTTGAGTATAGAGAATTGGAATCTTGGTGGTTGAACCGATGCTGTTAGAGATGTTGATGGGATTGGATTGAGAATCGTCCATGCTTGATCGTGTAACCTGTTATAAGATCAGACTTTGTAATACGTAATATTAGGGCAAGATGAATAATTAATGAGATACGTCAATTATGAGTGACGGCTCAATAAATATCAATGAATGCGGAATAAACCCTAATCACTTCTATCATAGAAGAGATGTGTATGAATTACACAGTCTCCTGCTCTGATACCAATTGATGAGTTGAATAGCTCTTTGATCGTTTAGATCTTTAAACAGGTTAATCACGAAAACGTAAACAGAAATATCAAGCACAAGAGTGAATCAAAATATGTCGAATGATTCAATAGATTCAAGCCTCAGCAGAGCTCGACAAAGAACTTCCGCTGTAGAGGCTACTAGGGTTACAAACGATAAAAATAATATCTATGAAATAATCGACTTCAAATCTTACGTACTAAGATGCATGCAAGCATCTATATATACTAAACCCTAGAACATAACTCACGGATGGACAGGCCCAATCCGGATACAAAATTGGACTTAAGAACGAGCCCAAGAGGCAACACCTAACGGACCCTACAGGGCGGTTATTTGGCTATCAGCGGACTGAGGTGAGTTTCCTCACTGTATTTAGCGGCTTGAAGGAACCATGTCGGCCCATGGTTTGTTATGTTTAGTATGATTGCTGTCTACGTGACTCCTTCATGTGTTATGTGTTTTATATTTACCGTGCGGGACTCGATGCCGGGTGGGGCATGATGAGTATATTATATGCTGGTTATCTATAGGTGTTTTTATGATTACCGGGTACAACCCGATGCCGGGTGGGGCCCGAAAGGCTAATCTGTATGCTATTTATCTATGTGATCATGACATGCGTTGTGTGTTTATATGTTTATATCGGGCGGGGCCCAATGCCAGGCGGGGCCTGATGACTGACAAATCTGTATACCAAGCGGGGCTCGATACCGGGCGGGCCCGATGACAGGGCGGGGCTTATTATGTGTTTATTTATTTATGTATAGTATGTGGTATTTTAGGGAACTCACTAAGCTTTGTGCTTATGTTTTTCATTTTATGTTTCAAGTGCTTCGCTTTTCAAAAGTAGAAGAGCTCGGGATGATTGCAGGGCACACACCACATCTTTTCACATTCTGTGATTTACTCTGATTTAATGATGTGCTTAAAATCTATACTACCTTGGTTTTATAGAAATGATATGTATTAATGATTTCTTAATCTAAAACCGAAAATTTTATGTCATTATTTTTGGGTTGTTTCAAGTTGGTATCAGAGCCTTGGTTTGAGGGATTCAGACATACTCTCGAGTGTGTTTGAACTCAAACTGAGGATTTGGTAAAGTTTTTCAAAAATAAGAGAAAAAAATTATTTAAAAAGGGAAAAACAAGTCTTCTAATACAAGAAAGGGTGTGGTGCATGCAATTGACCGAGCTCAAGTAAGTTTCTCCCAAAATACCCATACATGTTATTTGGTATGATATGATTTATAAATCTGTGAAGTGTATGCTAGTTAGCGCTAAGGATCTACTCAATTTTTGCATGATAGAATTCTAAGAGAGATGCCTTGTATGCCTATTGTATGAGCTTGTAGACTTGTATGCTAGTTCTGATTAGCCAGTAATAGGTTGGTCTGATATGCGATGCTTGGTAGTCTAGGAATCATGTGATGCTGGTTTGGGTTGTAAGGCAATCAGTAGCAGGAGTGTGAGCTCCTAGTTTGGGTTATAATATGTGGGATTGGATGCTTGTGATTATTCGGTGGATTGGAGTGCTACTGCATGAATGCTGCTTGCTTTGTGCTTTATGGAACTCTTAGTAGATGAGAGTTAGCTACTAAGTGAATATGTCAAGTCACATGTGACAAGGGTTGAATAATCTCAGAGTGATCGATTTGACCCTATTGTGTAGCTCTTGTCTGAGTCCAACCGTTGTAGGGATAAGTCTGTTACTCGAAGGATTATCTAAGATTTGTTGCATGCAATTGTATTCATGAGGTGGATGACTGGTATTATGAAGAGTTCTTCAACAGCTAATGGCAAGGTGAGGTTGGGAAGCTAGGAAAGCCTAGGGATTGCTTCGATGGGTTTTGTTGTGTTGGGTAGCGAATGCTTGGTGTATGGAATTTGAGAAGGTGACTTAGAGGATTCAGGAGGATTCTTGGGGAAAGTATAGATAGGTGCAGAAGGTGGTATTAGGCCCATACTACTGAAAGCACAAGATCCATACTCGAATCGGGGAGAGTCTTGGTAAATCTAGGGAGCCTGTGGGATGATGATTCTTGGGTATATGCAGATCTTTTGCATGTTGTTTTCGGCATGGTGTTGAGCACTCAGGAATGGGGTTCTGGTTATGGTTCCGGCTCAGGTGTAGGTACTGAATCGATCGATGCACGAGGTTATCCGGTTCAACGACTCGGGTGGTTATTTGGCTATCAGCGGACTGAGGTGAGAGCGGTTCGAAGGCACCAATGTCGGCCTATGGTTTGTTATGCTTAGTATGCTTGTTGTCTATGTGACTCCTGCATGTGTTATGTGTTTTATGTTTACCAAACAAGGCTCGATGTTAGGCGGGTCCTGATGAGTATATTGTATGCTGGTTATCTGTAGGTGTTTTTATAATTACCGGGTACGACCCGATGCCGAGCAGGGCCCGATGGCTAGTCTGTATGCTATTTATCTCTGTGATCATGGCATGTGTTGTGTGTTTATATGTTTATATGCTTATACTGGACGAGGCCCGATGCCAGGAGTCCTGATGACTGACAGATCTATATACCAAACGAGGCACGATGCTGAACGGGTTTCGATGCTGGGCGGGGCCCGATGACAGGGCATGACTCATTATGTGTTTATTTATTTATGTATGATATGTGGTATTTTGGGGAACTCACCAAGCTTTGTGCTTACGGTTTCCGGTTTATGTTTCAGATGCTCCGTTTTTCAAAAATGGAAGAGCTTGGGATGATTTGCAGGACACACACAACATGTTTTCGCATTATGTGATTTACTCTGATTTAATGATGTTTTGCTAAATCTTGACTACCTTGGTTTTATGGAAATGATATGTATTAATGATTTATTAATCTAAAAACGAAAAATTTATGTCATTATTTTTGGGTCGTTTCATTCTTCGTGCTCACTCTCCGAGGAACTCATTTTGAAGCAGTTATAAGAGATAATTACGAATTACTTGGTTCGCCTACGGTTGATAAGGTAAGGTTCTAAGCATATGCAGACACACACAAACACACGCATATATATATATATATATATATATATATATATATATATATATATATATATATATATAAGTTGAGAATAAGAGAATCATTCTCAAATAATCATTTATTTTTGCCGCAAAACGCTCCGGCGTACTGGACCGACGGAGGATGAGTAATATTCATATATGAATGTAAATATAAGTGTATTCGTATATGAATACACCACTTCCCCTCCGCCACCAACCACCACCACCACTGCCACCAACCACCACCCCCATGTCCGCCACCCCAACTCCTCCTCAACCAACCACCAACAAAAACCACCACCTCCGTCACCACCCACCGCCGCCATATTCGTATATAAATAATCACTTCTGCTATACTTATATATATATATATATATATATATATATATATATATATATATATATATATACACACACACACACACACACACATGTATTTGTATATGAATATGATATGTTCTGTCGGCCCGGTACCCAGGTACAGAGCGCTTAAGTGGTGGATTCGAAATAAATGGTCCAAATTCATTTTCTTATTCTCAACTTTTTTTTTTTCAATTGAACCCTTTTATATATATATATATATATATATATATATATATATATATATATATATATATATATATATATATATATATATATATATATATATATATATGTGAGACGAGAATTATTTTTATCATCTAAATTACAAGGTCCGGAAAAGAAACTCCGGAACCGATACCACAACTACGAAATGCTATATTTCATAGTATATAGTTATTTTACCAAAAAAATAAAATTGGTTATTTTTATTAAAAATAGTCGTAATGAATAGATTACTCAATTTACTTTTAAAATATTTTATTTTATATTATAGGATATTCAAGATTTCATAATTAATTACATGCAAAAATTTGTATTGAATGGATTTTTGGATAACAATAGGCTTGCTCAAATCCTACCTTCGTTTTCTAATCTTTCACATTGTGGGCCCACTTTACCTTTCAACCAGCGGCGCAATCTTTACTTGAATTCCAAGCTCACCCACCGCCACCCCCCTCTTCCACCATATCTTTCTCTCACGCATTAATCACACACACAAACCACGACTTTTCTTCATTTATAAAGATTTAAAATTCGAAAAATTAGATTTACTTCAAAGGAATGAAAGGAGAATATCGAGAAGATAAAGGTTCTCGACCTTCTTCTACTACCATGTTCTCAAAATTCCAGCATCACCACCACCAAGCACAGCAACAAACACCGCCGCCGCAGCATTTTGCCATCTCCAGCCACCAGTTTCAGCTCAGTAACACATCAGAAGAAGCTGATAGCCGCAGCCGTAGTCCCAACGATGCGATCACACCCATCCAAACCAAGAAAGATGTCAGCACCACCGTCAACGACGGAGCATCTATCGAAGTGGCCAGACGACCCAGAGGCCGTCCACCCGGATCTAAAAACAAACCCAAACCACCAATCGTAATTACTCGAGAACCTGAACCATCTATGTCTCCATATGTACTGGAACTCCCCGGAGGAATCGATATCGTCGACGCCGTGGCTCGATACTGCCGGAAACGGAATATGGGGCTCTGTGTCTTAACCGGCTCAGGGACTGTTGCTAACGTTTCCCTCCGACAACCCTCCACCACCCCTGGAGCCACCGTTACATTCCACGGCCGGTTCGATATTCTTTCAATCTCTGCCACTGTTCTCCCGTCCTTAACTCCATCAACCGCCGCGGCACCCTTTGCAAACGGTTTCACCATATCATTAGCAGGTCCGCAGGGGCAGATAGTTGGTGGAGCAGTCTCCGGCCCACTCATGTCCGCCGGAACAGTCTTCATTATTGCGGCGTCTTTCAACAACCCTCTCTACCATCGATTACCTTCAGAAGAAGATGACAACCTTAGAAATTCCGGCGGTGGGACAGGGTCAGCTGCAGCAAGTGATCAGTCTCCACCAGCAGGTTCAGCTGGCGGAGATAGCGGTGGGCATCATGGACCGCCATCAACGGCGGCAGACTCTATGACGATGTATAGCTGCCACCTGCCTGCTGATGTTATCTGGGCACCTACAGCACGGCAAGCTCCACAACACCCACCGCCATATTGAAAAAGAAAATAGTTTTAAGTGATCTTCCACGAAAACTGGTTTAGGGAGCTTCATCATCAGCACTTCTTTCTTTCTTTTTTTCAAATTTATTAGGGTTTTGAGTAACTCATGATCTTTATTGTTCAGTCAAATCATCTCAACTTGTCATTATCGTCATGTAGTCAATTAACCAAGAACAAAGTGTGCTCCATTTACATATCTTTCAATCTTTCATTGAGTTTTTGATCAGTTCCTTTCTGTTATTATTAGCTTGTTCTATCTATCTTGCCATTTACCTTCCATTGTAAACTAATTATCGATCTTTTACAGGAAAGAAAAGTCGCGGAAGGTGTCGGATGATTGACTTTTTAGAACACAGATCACCTTTTTTTTCCGTCATAAACGACCATCTTTTTTGCTAAAGTGTTAATGCTTATAGAGTTATAAATATAAAGTATTTACAGTTTAAAAACAGTCTTTATCAAAATGGAACTTTTACCCTAATATGTCCACTGTATCTTTGAATCTACCCCAATCCCCACTTCGGATTTGTCTATTATGCATCATGATAATGACGAAGTGATTAACCAAGAACGCAAACAAAAATACACATTAAACGGAAGGTTAAAGAAAGAGGGAACATTGAAGGCCGTGACATTGACAT